>NW_027187309.1:3936453-4046195 GCF_028583685.1 Petaurus breviceps papuanus
CTTGGCAGCTCAGGGGGCAGGTCTCAAAAGTCCAGGGCAATTCAAAGTGGCCACCAGCAATTCTCTTAGTCTCTCTCTCTCCACGAGGTGCTGCTTCCAAAAAAGATCTTCCGCCTCTCTCTAGTGTCTCTCCAAATCTACATCACCAGCTCCTCCCAGTTCAGGACTTTCTTTTCACATCAACAAGCCCATCCCACAGGTGGGATTAACAAACTCTGGGTTTTAACACAATCAATTTGAAAACCAAGCCAATACAGGGGAATCTTTAATTGCCATTACTATCACACACCATAGCAGCTGGTGATCCACTCTCCTGAGGTATGGTCCAGCTGCTACTGATTGGAGCCACCCTGGGGCTAAAATCATGGGGTCAAGTGGGGCTGGGCTCTGCTCCCAGCATGGTGTGATGGACCCTCCCTGCTGGCTTTCCATGCTGGATTTGGTGGGAGATTTGTTTCTCTCTGTCACTTTGTGGGTTCTGTAGCTCTAACATTTGTTTATAGTCATATTTTATAGGTATTTGAGGTGGATATGGGGGAAGCTCTGGGAGTTTTCCTGCATCTATGCTGCCATCTTGTCTCAGCCCCTGATAAATATATATTTCTAATTGAAAAGATGAGGTATGGGTTCTACAAAAATCTTCTGATTACCATAGTCATCCCCACCCCCCAAGTTCTCATCATTCTTGAACACTCTATATCATTTAATACTACTATGAGGATAGTGTGATGCTATGTGATACATGGAGGACTAATAATCAGGGGATAACAAGTTTGATTTCCCCCTCTTGTTGCCAGTTTTAAAGGCTTTCAGGGATTGATTTTTATACATGTCCTGGAAATAGAAACAGTGGAAAAGAAAAGATCAAACATCAAACACCAGAAACAATTAAAAAAACAAACAATTGTAATGGAAATCCAAATTTAAAGATCTTTCTGCCCTTAGGCCCTTTGATAGGCTTAAGAGACTCTGAGAACCTTCCTTGATTTGAAAATATACTCTGCCTCCTGATAGGCTGAACGTGGTCACATGGAGCCTGTGGAAGGAGGCTTGGTTTTCAGGAATTCCCACACCTTGATGCTGTGTGATTGGGCAGTGGGTCAAGAGGGTGGTTATATTCTCTGACCCAGGAGAAGTGTATATAATCCCTGATGTGAAGCTTTTCTTTGGGGCTCACTTTGAGAAGTGTTCTTTGATTTGATCAGATGAGACTCTGGGAAGCCATTGTTGAGAGCTCCCCGGCTTTGAAAAACCCAGATGTTGATTTGATATGGATGTAATGGTTGGACAGTTTGGAAACCTGTCTACTTGATCTGTTTCTCTGTCTTGATAATTCTGTCTGTATACTCTCAAGTTCGGGGTGCTGACCTTTTTCCCCTGAACTAGGTAAACAATATATGTTTGACTGATTAAAGAAAGCTTGTTAACCAATTTTGAGTTGCTTGCTTTTATCAAAGCAGATCCAAGAACCTGTGTTGGCAGCCACTCTGGGGATGCTGGGGTGCTTGCTGATACAACAACTCAAAAGTTTGAGTATCTATAGAAAATGAAAGAAAGTAGAGAGAAGTGACATTTAAATCCATCGATTTCCAACTTGATAGCTACTTCCAAAATAGGTTGGATGTAAGAGGAGGCTTAAGGAATGGTTAAGTGAGAGACTAAGCTCATTATATATTTCAATTACTTTTGCTTTTTTTGTTTCCCAATTAAGATGTATGGTTTAGGTGCAACTGAAGAGAATAGTCTTGAACAAGAGGCATTCTTGAAGAAAGAATTATCAAAACATAGGGAGAGAGATCAGATTAGGGGATGGAGGGTATACTTGCAATAAACATAGTCATTGTGAATAATATAGAGCTTTGTAATATAGAAAATTGGGACCCTACTGGTCCTATGAATTGTGACAAGCAAATTAGGAAAGATTAATTTCAGATGAGGAAAATAACAACTAGAAAGTATGTGACTTTGTCTGTTTTATCAGGAGAAATAGTATTAGAACAAGGTTTTTTTTTACTCCTAATTTATTACTTTCTGTACTGTGAAATGCTACATGAGATGGGGTATCTCCCACTAATAATGAGGGAGAGATGGGAAAGAAAAGAATATAATAAAGGACAGGAAATGAAATCCTTAATTTGAAAATATTGAATGGGAAATTTTGTAAGGAATATTCTAATTGGTTACTAGTGAAGTCTAATGGAGCCATATATTTGCATCTAGAGATATGTATCTGAAGCCATAATTATGGATTTATGCTGATATATGAAGATAGGAACAGTATACAATAAACTTTCTAAAGCTGTATATTTATATTCATCTACTAAAATAATTAAAAGATTAATTTAAATATACTGAAGACCCAAACTCTAAAATAAAGTCAATAGCAAAGATTTTCTGGAAATGAAAGTCAAATGACTTAAAAGCCCTGGAACAAATTTTATTCATTAATTGAATTTACTTTCCTAAAAAAAAAAGCCTTTCTTTGGAAAGATAACACACTAATGGTATGCTCAGTCATTTCAAAGAATTTGTTAAAATGTCCCCTCTGTGAAGGGGACACACACCTCCCAGGTTGCAAATGCAAAAACAAACAAACAATTAGTATTCAAATTATCCTATAAGAGGCTAAAAAAGGAATACAGGAAAATTACTGTGTGAAAGATGTGTTTCTCCTAGTATTTTAGTATGTAGAAAATATATTGCCTCAAAATGTGTCTATGTTGATGTGAGAAATTAACCTCTCCTAAGTCTTAGCTCATTATTTATGCAAACACCTTGATTTCATTAATCCATTCACTGAATAAACATTTTAAGCACCTACCATTGTGATTGGTGTTAAGGGAAATGGAAACATATAAATTTGGTTACTACCTTTAAGGACCTTATAATATAGCATTAAGAGAGAAGGTATGCCCTGGAAAGATTCTCTCCAATCTCTTTCCTCCTTGCTATACCTCCAAACCTGGGAGATAATATACTAAACATTAGAGTGCCTAGAGCAGACCCAATTCAGCTGACTGAATAGGTTAATCATGCTTACTTTCCTTTACAGTCTGTATAGACTCAGGACTCCACCAAACCCTGCCTTGACATTCAGGAAAGCCCAAAGATAAAGCCATGCTCTGCCACTTTGTGTGTATTTCATTCCTCTCACATTTTCCCCTTCTTTGCATAGATCCTTCTGGAAACCCTGTTCTATTGTTAACAGATTACTCTTCATAATTACTTTGTGTGTCTGTGTTTTATTTGCACACACTCACACACACATACACATACAGACACATATATATGTATATGTGTGTGTGTGTGTGTATACACACACATTTATCTTTACATATACATATTGTCCACTTTCTCTGCCTCCTGCATGGAAGAAGGTAAGTTCTTTAAGGATAGGAACTGTTTCATTTTACCTCTCTACCCCCAATGTCTAATAGATTGCTCAACACACCATATTTCTTAATAAATACTTGTTGAAGAGTTTGGAAGGTGATAAGAGCCCAAGTAGAGTGTATGTGCTATGAGATTAATTAGATGAGTATATAATCAGTAACTTCACTTTGCTTAGAAAAGAATTGGCAAGTATTGGTGATTTATTTGATTTTGTGGGTTGGGGGAGGGGAATCATTAGGCTAGATTTGCATACATAGCAGTAAGTGTTTAATAAATTATTTTTAATCAAATTGATTTAAATTTGATAGTGAACTTGGAAAAGTCTGTTTTCAAAATTTTGATTTACCACTGACAGCTCAAGAAGAAAAAATATAAAAATAAATATCCCTCTTGGATTTGGAAATCTATGAAAATGACAGTCTGACTGTCTTATATTATTGGAAGTTCATTTAAGGAGTAAGATGAAACATCTTAATGATACATGTCTAGGAGTTGTGAATGATATATGGTTCACACTTATTAAAATGTATTAATAACTATCCTTGCAAAACCTCCACTTTTGAACTGGAGAGTTGCAAATACGCTCTGCAATATGTTTCAGTGAATACTTGCTCTCTGTAGTCAATTTAGTAATCAAATATATGCTGTGACATCTTTTTGTCAGTTCTAGTGGCATATACTGTGTAGATTTTAGTATGGATATTGTTATGAAAATAGCAAATGACCTCCCCCTTAAGATTTATCTACTTGATAAATGTGAGTGCTTATAAATGAGCTAATCCAAAGATACAGACATCATTTTCAAGAAAGAATACTGACATTACCTGGGCATATATCTTTTATATTTTCTGATTTCGGGCATCTTCCTGTTTGGTTCTGTCATTACAACTTTGGTTGTCTCCCATGTTAAGGAAAAGTACATCCATTTCTTGGATTGGAAAGTATAAGACATGAATTAAACGGAATAATTGCCCTGTGGGATTTGGCTAGGTTCTCTTGATAGATAACAACTACTGAAATTTCTTTGGTAGGAAGGCTCATTTTCTCCTAAAGCTCAGCTTTTAAGTGAAAAAAAAGGTTAGTCATTGAGAGAAATTAAAAGTTACAGGATATTTAGTTACTTAATAAAATATTTTTCTTTTTCTTCTCTGATATGTTTACTTGTAAACATTCATGATTCTTATGTTTTTGCTTTTATACAAACTTATTTTGGCCTTGATACTGTGCTTATGCCCATAATTTAATGGAACTGTAATCCCATTGATATGGTTACTTATTTCAATGATGAGGATAATAAGTGATCTGTGACTTTCTTTTTTTACTTTTTGGAGGGCAATTGGGCTTAAGTGACGTGCCCAAGGTCACAAGGCTAGCAAGTGGTTAAGTGTCTAAGGCCGGATTTGAACTCAGTTTCTCCTGACTCCAGGGCCAGTGCTCTATTCATTGTGCCACCTTGCTGCCCCCATTTTTGACTTCTCATGGTTGTCTCTGTCCTCCCACAATTATTCCCCAAATGTTTTATTTTTTCTCTGTATTTCCTGACATTGCATTGTTGCTAGTGGATCACACAAACTGCATCAGCTCTCTCTATATATGACCAGCATATCTGTGTTTTAGTCATACTTCTCTTTGATAATAAACTTTTTTATGCTTCTTCTGTATAATTCTTTTATTCAACAGAGGGAGCATGTTGTAGACTAGCTGTGCCTATCACATGGCAGTTCACAATTGGGTGACCAATAGCTTGAATTCTTTCACAAATTTTGCTATTCTAAGAATCAAAAGCACAAGCCATTACCCAGAGACTTCAGTGGTTAAAGTCTCTACACAATTTCCCAAAGTCAATATAAGTATTTACCTCCTTCGAGTAAATTATATATCCTGTTCATTGCCAATCAACTGTAACTAAATAAAATAACTGTACTAATGACATATTTGCTAGAGCTGTCTGTCCAACTGTATATTACCATTTGGACAAAATGAACATTCTTTATCCATATTTTTCTCTATGGATATGATTGGGCAATATTCTTTTGAGTCAAAATGGATTTGATTTAAGTAGTTCTGTACGTTTCCAAAGGTTGGTGAAGTCTGCACCCTCTCATTTACAAATAGAAGTATCTGAAAGATCTCTTCAAAGATAATCTCATTTTCATTTACTCTCTTGCCAAGACACCATTCATTACAGCAACAAATACCTTTGGTTAACTAATATTTCCATCTTGTGTATCATTTGATATTAATAATCAGGAGATTATTGACAGAATTTTCCCATGCTTGATTTCTTCCGTTTGTTTTGTAAAATATATGTCTCTGTATGTAGGGTTGTATAAAAATGAATAGGACTCACAGTTTGTATAGACAGATATGATCAGAGGTGAAATCTATTGTCATAGAAAAGATGAAAGTCTTGCCTACATGGCTAAGAGATTAGCTGGCACAAAAGAAAGGAATGTTTTAGTAACACTGAGGCTGGACCATCTCTTCCATCTTCAATTGAGTTATCAGACTTAAAATACCTGTATCTGATATCTCAGAAATATATTTATTCTAAGGGTCTTATTTTAGGGGTTTAAAAGAAAAACCACTTTTCTAGGTGTTCTTTTAGGGGGACAGTAGGCCATATATGACATTGACCAGTTTATATCTTTCCTGCCAAATACCAGTTACATAGAAGGCCATTATAAATAGTGAATAGCAAAGTTTTTGTTGTTGTTCAGTCATTTCAGTCATGCCCAACTCGTCATGACTCTGTTGGCCTCTATCAATGGCATTTTCTAGCCAAAGGTACTGGAGTGATTGGTTTGCCATTTTCTTCTCTAGTAAAAAATAGAGGTTAAGTGACTTAACCAAGGTCACAAAGCTAGGACATTTCTGAGGCTGGATTTTACATCAGGTCTTCCTGACTCAGAGCCCAGCA
Organism: Petaurus breviceps papuanus; assembly: GCF_028583685.1. Classification (NCBI taxonomy): domain Eukaryota; kingdom Metazoa; phylum Chordata; class Mammalia; order Diprotodontia; family Petauridae; genus Petaurus; species Petaurus breviceps. The sequence goes on from NW_027187309.1 coordinate 3,942,767, forward strand.
CTCTATCTACTGTGTCACCTAGCAGCCTTGGGTAGTAAGTAAATTTATTTATTAAAAAAAGAAAGAAAGAAAGAAAAGAAAAGTGAAGAAGGTTCTATAGCTTATAATTCAACAAAGTAAATGCATGGATTTATGAATTGTGAACTCTCAGCTCAAAACAGGAGAAATAATGATCTAATCAAGATAAATATCACTCATCCATTTTTATATTTATAAGCCATAGAATCCCAGAATCTGTCTCTCTTTCAAGACTATGGCTCCAAGGGTTCTACCATTTAAAATTTGCTTGATTCAAAAATCTTTGTTGGTCTGTCTGTCTCCTTCTATGTCTCTTTTCCTAAATATTTGCTTCACTTAAAAAAATGAAGCAAATTAATTAAATGAGAATAGATCCTTAAATGTAGGGGAAAATTTTAAAGCATTTCATTCAATACACAACTTATAACTATACTGAACTAGATGCTAATGATAATATGAGTTCTATTGCCCAAGGGCCTGAAAGTAAATATCCAGGAAATAATGCCCTCTGGATGAATCTTCCCATTCTGTGCTCCCTCTTACCCTAAACTGTCTAATTGATTCTTTTAGGCCTGTCTTTTCTTCTTTCGTTTCACCTTTTCAGGCATTTAACTGAATCCCCAGCAATATAAACCCCTCAACTTGATGGCTCTACTTTATTGATTGTTTTCATGCCAAGTCAACAGAACCCAAAGTAAAGAGATGGCTCTTTTCCAGGATATTCTAGCCATTTACTAGACTAATCTGAACAATTAAGGCCAATAAATTCACTCTTTTTTCCCACCAATTATCTTGGCAATTTGGATAAAAGCCCATGCAAGACTTTTTTTTTGCCCTGAATTTCCACAGCTAAATAAGCCTGTTGTAGAACCAAAGAATGTCAGATTTAGAAGGGATCATAGAGATTATCTAGCGACTTCATTCTGAGGAAACTGAGCCTCAAAGAGAAACTGATGAAATCAAATTCATTAATGGATTTGACAAATATTTATTCAATGCACTTTTGTGTAAGGAAGACACCTGGTGACTAGTAGAGTCTTAATTTCTTTTCTTTACTAATTGATTGAATTGTTGGAAAAGTACTGGATCTTAAGACAAAGTGCCTAGGTTCCAATTTCTTCTCTGCCATTAATTAATATTACTTTAGTGGAAATCATTTAACATATCTGGGTCTCAGTTTTCTTAATTGTTGAATGACAAAATCAGATTTATTGACCTCTAAATCCATTCCAAAATTAAATCTGCAATCATAAAACAGTGTATCTGAGCAAAGGGCTTTTAGTATCTTGTAAGGTAAATAAGATATGCAAAAGTATTCTACTGAATACAAAAATTCTTTTTATGGAGCAATAGGTATATTTAGTTGAGAAAAAGATTTAGACTAAAAATAAAGGTTAAAAGATATCTAACAATTATCATTGTTTCAAAGTGGAATAGGCTGTCCTGAGATTAATGATTTCCCAATCAATAGAGGTTATCAGTTAGAGATTGTAGAGATCTATCTGTACACAGAATTCCTGTTCAAGCATTGGTTAGACTAATTAGCCTCTAAGATCTCATCTTTAATTCTGAGATTCTATCAGTAAACTATGCATAATAGTATAAAAGAATGTAGACAAATGTTATTCTAACAAAATGATGTGAGCATTAATATTGTAGTGAATTGGAAAAATCCTTTTATCTGGAGTCAAAAATCTGGATTCAAATCCTAGCTCTACTATTTACTAAATATATATGCATGTTTGGGGAAGGAAAGAAATGTCTGGGTGACCATGTCTCTCTCTGTTACTCTTGAAAAGTGATCTTACTATATGTGACCTTACAAGTTTCTTTGCTGCAAAACTGCAATAATATTACTGCCATTACCTATCACATAGGGCTGTTGTAAGAAAAGTCCTTCTCAAACTTTGGAGTGTTGAATATATATGAGTTGATATTGTCATCAACATCATCATGACTTTATTGTTGTTGCTGTTCTCCTTAAACGTATTATTTGGGCATGGTTTATGATTGTGACAGTAATGGTCTCAGAGTAAGGAAGACTTGTGTTCAAATACTGCTGTTTTAATTCACTAGCTACTTGATCCTAGGCAAATCATTTAAATTCTGTAAGTCTCAGGTAACTCTCTGAGACTTTTTAGTAAATAATAACTTGTAATCTTCACTGGTAAAAGGAAAACTCCACAGTGATAAAAATCACAGATGCTTGACACATTAACACATTATTATTATTAGACTTTTATAGGACATAAGGGTTCAAGGACAAATGAATTTTTTTCCATGTCTCTATACTTAAATATACTATCACAATATCACAATATTTTTTTTCTTTTTTTAATTTAGAAACCACAGAAATAACTATAAAATCCATATATTTCTATTCTGCCATAAAAGGGGGGGGGGAATGTACACTACTGCATGCTTCAGATTTTGATGTTTTAAGTAATCCTAAAAAACTCTATGTCATGATAATTACCAGTAGATAGTTAGAACATGATGTAGAATTAGGGGCTTCTAAGATTTAGAGAAGCAAAGCTTTTCATGAACAATTTGAATGTTTACATGAGTTTAAATGAATCTCCCTCACTAGTAAAGATGTTTATTATGCTGCAGGTCATAGAAATTTCTGTTTTTATTTGCTCTGGAGAATCTGTATGCCTTTGTGGGTAAGGGTGGCAAGCTTCTCATATCCCTGATATAGCTTCATAGTATTTTTTCCATATTAAAGCCTTGTCTTTTATAACCACTGCCAAAGGGATATTGTCAGAGGAATATATGACTGAAAAATTGGCTGATTATGTATCACAAGTGAGGGATCACCAAAGGATATCTGATGTTTGTATCTTGTATCATTTATGTCAATACAATTCCAAGGGATATTTTGAAAGGAAAACTGGTAGCCCCTCTGCTATAGATTTATGGGAGGACATGAACAAGAATCTAATAATGTGGACAGACTATAGTTAGGTGGGGATCTGCATCACTGGTCCTATTGAAAAACTTACAGTAAAGAAGAATAATATTGGAATTATAGGGGATGTTTACCACATATTAGAGGATTGACAGAAATTTGATTTTGTTGAAATAGTTGGGAAGCAAACATCTAAAACAGAAACCTACATAGAAACACAACATATTTCTTATTTAAAAATAGATACACTAGAATGATAATGTTGAATCAAGGCTATTATTTGCTTTCTATGACTGAACTCATTTATTGCAGGGTTTTTAATGTTGTCTAAAGTAATGTTTATAGGCTTTATTTTACCCATGGTTTAATTGCATGGTATTATAAAATGGGTCTTTCTTCTGTTATGGAATAATAATACCCATGCTAACATTCTCCCAGAAACTTGGATTTCATTAGTTCTAAACAACTAGGTAACTGAATGGTGACTTCCTAGTCAATCAATAAATCAACAGACATTTATTCATCAGCTACTATATGGGATGCACTGTGCTAAATGGTAAATCATTCTCTTGATTTATAACTTTAATGTTCCTGTTTTAACTAGTGCAGGTAGTCATTCAAGTATGCAAGTGTTCTGTCTTATTCAAATACTCATGTTGAATAGACATTAGTTCAGGTTGCACTATAGAGAAGGGAGATTCATTTAGTAGAATTTTTCAGACCAAGACAAAAACAAAAAGTTCTTTCCCATCCCCAGCTCCCACTTCCTGTAACAGCAAGTACCCTAGCATACCCAGGATGGCTGGTAGCAGAAGTTTTTGGATCTGCTTTTCTAAAGGAAAACAACTCAAAAAGGGTTAACAATCTTACTTTAGTCAAACATATATATCATTTACTTAGTTCAGAGGGAAAAGTCAGAACCCTGAACTTCAGAGAAAATATAAACAAAAATTACAAGTAGACAAAAAGTACAGAGAGAGAAAACAACACAATTCAACAGAGAGTGTTTCTAGCTGTCTGACCATTACATACATACATAGTTACCAGAGAGAGAAGCACCAACGTCTGGGTTTTCAAAGCTGGGGGGCTTAATCGCTAGCCAGAGTCTCATCTGGTCAAATCATGCAACCCTTCCCACAAGTGAGCCGCAAAGCAAAACCTCATCTCAAGAGTATATATAGCCTTCTGCAGGGTCAGACAGCATCACAAACTTTGTGACCCACTTCCTAGTTACAAAATCACAAAAATGTGAACTTTCCTGAAAAACAAGCCTCATCTAAGCAAGCTTCTCTTACTGGGCTCCAAGTGAAGCCCATTTAGGGGCAGGGAATATCTTCAAATTCCCAAGCCCTATTAAAATGCAGTGAAGATCTTCAAATTCCCTTACTGTTATACCTGCCCACCTCCATCCCACCCTGAGAATCTGTATGCCTTTGTGGGCAGCTGCTTAAGAGGAATTCAGATGAATCAAAGAGGAGGAAGACTCCAGGAGAGAGGGCTACATGAACAGAAATCCAGTCATAGCCAGGTAGAGGTGAAACTTCTCTAGGTGAATGACAGCTGAAAAGAAGGGGATACCATCTGGTGGCTTTCTTCTATTTTAACTAATTGTTCTTGCTAACTATTATAGACACTAAGCATCTATCTGACACATACTATATATTGAACATTTGCAGGGTGTCAGGAAACCAAAATTGTTGTTTATCTGTTCTCAAATGACATTAGAACAGTGATGTCTTGACTAAAACATTTATGCTGGAAGAAAACCTTCAGTATCTTTACCTTTTAAATTTTGGTGCATTGAAGGGACAGTTTTCTAGTTGTAGCCCTAGAAAGTTCCTGACTCTAAAATGAATGATACTCTCCCTTCTGTAAATATTTAGGTAAAATACTTTTATATTGAATATTATAATGAAAAGAGCACTGAATTTGTAATGTATGCATCTGAATGTGAATCATAAATCTAGCAGTTTTTATCAGTGTGACCTCATACTAGTAATTTCTTCCTGGGCTACAGTGTCTTCAATTCTAAAGTAAGGGAGTGGGCATTGTACACTAAATGACTTTTGATATCCTTTCCAACTCTAAATTCTTTTTTTTTTTTTCATAAGCAATCGGGTTTAAGTAACTTGCTCAAGGTTACATGGCCAGTTATTTCTGGGTGTGGTGCTGAGTGTCTGAGCTCGGGATTCGATCTCTAGGTCATCCCGACACTGGATCCGGTGGTCTTACTCGCTGAGCCACCTGGCCGCTCCTAAGCAATTGGGGTTAAGTAACTTGCTCAAGGTTACATGGCCAGGTGTTTCTGGGTGGGTGCTAAGTGTCTGAGCCCGGGATTCGATCTCCAGGTCATCCCAATACTGGAGCCGGTGCTCTTACTCGCTGTGCTACCTGGCCACCCCACCAACTCTAAATTCTATGTTCTTATAAATATCTTTCCTATAGTTATCACAAAAATAGACACTAAAGAGAAAGGTACTAAAACAAACAGCACTTCTATATTAAGGGGTTTCTGAATGTATCATTATGGTGTATACAAAAAACTGAAGGATATTTTATTTCAGCTACTAAAAGTTTTAAGAGATGCAGCATCAGGTGGACTTTGATATTGTTTAGTATAGTCAATAGAGAGCTATAGTCAAAACCAGGAAAACATGGGTCCTTACAAACAATAGCTCTGCAGCCCTGTACATTCCATTTAACCTTTCAGTTCCTCCAAGCACTGTCTAATACTGTAGAGAAGCTGAAATGGGATTGTGGTGGCATGTTCATTTTTGTTCATATGGGAGGTCTCTATATTAATGAAATCAGTTTTAATCACTATTTCTGTTCCTCAGTGAAATTAACGTGAAGATATTTTTCTCCAACATGGAAAACCAAGAAGAGGAGGGATCATACATTACAATATAATAGAAGAAATATTTAAATTGACTCACTTTAAAAAAACTTTAGGAAACTGAATAACAAAACTAACCTGATAACCTGAGGCTAGAATATGTATTTTCTGTTCATATATCCCAACAATAATGCACACAGCCATGTAAAACGCTGACTTTTGAAAATTGATGATTACTCTACGGTGGAGGTTACTATAAATACTTTGATTTGATTTTACTTATGCTACAATATGGGACATTCCTTTCACAAGTGTGAATATCTTCTCAGCCCCCTAAAAGTCACTTTTAATGAAAAATATTTGGCTCTGAGCTAATGGGATCCACCTATATCCTGTGGTTAAGGTGCTAGAAAATAGGAAAAATGAGAAGACAGAAAGGGAAAAAGAACTGAACTATTTAGACTGAAGATGAGCCAGCAGAGAGTGACCTAATAACTGGTTTCAAATATCTTGAGGGTTCTTATATAAGATCAGCTTAACAACTGTGCACATTCTTTACTGAAAGCCAAACAAAAGGAAAGAATAGATAAGATTTAGGTTAGGGATAAGGAAGAACATCTTCAAAGTAGGAGTTGTTAAATACTGGAATGAGTTTATTTGAAGGAGGTTAAAGATACATTCCCTGGAGATGGTTTGGAGCTGGATAGACTTTTCATCAGTTTAATATCTCTATAGGCCAAGGTATAGTTAGGCCATATGTATGGTTACATAAAATAGCTTAAACCATTCAAAGTCAATATTCTGAAACCTTACTCCATATGTGAAAGACAAATGTCTTTTCAAAACAGAAAAATTCTCATAGAATTTAGACTACTTGCAACAATTTGTACTTGATAGCAAAATTTTTAAAACATCATATATTACAGTTTTATTTTTCAAGGTAGCAGCTGTAATTTGACAACTAAATGGACAAGAAATGATTCTTAATTTCCTATGTTTATGTGATGTATTCTTTTCTCAATTAAATGAAGATGTAAGTATTTCACTCAGAAAAATACAACTGTATTTTCATGAGAATGTGACTAGGACATGATGGTAAGATTTTAGCTAACAATCATACAGAATATACAAATATTAATTTTTGAAATGACAGATTAGCAGTATATCTACATGCTTCTATGAACGAGCTACTATATTTACATGCAGTTCGTTTGCTGCTCTCCTTAAGGAACCTGTACCTTGATACAGGGTATTCAATACTTTGTACTAGATATCCCTTATGCCTAGAATGATTTCTCTCCATATTTTGGCCTCTGAATTTCCCCAGACTTCCTCAAGATACAGGATAACTTTTCCATTCTTCCAAACCCAAGCTAGAGGTGCATTCCCCTCTCAGATTGCGTTCTGCTCTAATTCTTATATATACATAATTATTTGCATTCTTTCTCCACCATATGACTACATTTCCTATAAGTATCTGACACATAGTAATCACTTATTGCATGTGTGCTGACTGACTGACATAATCAAGAAACAGAATTTTTGTAAATATAGGGAACTACCTATTGTGAAAAACTCTGGCAGTGAATGAATCAATCAACTTTCAGGTATTTATTAGGCATTTGTTAATTGCAAATGTTATACAAACACATAATTATGAAGGCTTACAGTCTATAATCCTTTAGAGTTCAGAGTTCAATATAGCAAATCTTTATTAAATAATGCATTAAGTGAAAGGCAGTGAGATACAGTTTGGAAGATCGGAGAGAGGATGGGTCATGGAGTCAAGAGCATATATGTTAAATCCTCTGATAGGAAGTGGCTATGAAATTCTGACCAATAAACTTAGCTTCTCTGTGGGCCAGACAACCCTGAAAACTGTAAGTTTACCAAGTAAGTGATGTAGGTGAGTGGAATAAGTTTCCACAAAGAAAGTTCCCCAAGAGCTTGGACAGGAGAGAGAGAGAGAAAGAGAGAGAGAGAGAGAGAGAGAGAGAGAGACAGAGAGAGAGAGAGAGAGAGAGAGAGAGAGAGAGAGAGACAGAGAGAGAGAGAGACAGAGAGAGAGAGAGAGACAGAGAGAGAGAGACAGAGACAGAGACAGAGAGAGACAGAGAGAGAGAGACAGAGAGAGACAGAGAGACAGAGAGAGACAGAGAGAGACAGAGAGACAGAGACAGAGAGACAGAGAGAGACAGACAGACAGAGAGACAGAGAGAGAGAGACAGAGACAGAGAGAGACACAGAGAGAGAGAGAGAGAGAGAGAGAGAGAGAGAGAGAGAGAGAGAGAGACAGACAGACAGACAGAGAGACAGAGACAGAGAGAGAGGACAGAGAGACAGAGACAGACAGAGACACAGAGAGACAGAGGAAGGAAGAGAGAGATGAATGAGAGACAGTGAGGGAAAAAAGAAAAGGAAGGAGAAAGAAGAAAGGAAAAGAAAAGAAGTACTGCCTGAGGTTCTGTAGGGGTTAACATGACAATAAGTTGTTTATCAATAGCCAAGCATGCCAATTTATTTACATTCCTTACTTTTTCAATTAAAAATGGATAGAGCTAAAGTAATTGTTATTTGTCTCACTACTACCCTGTCTAGTTTTAGTCAAATCTCTCTTATTTTGTCAAGACCAGCTTAAATTCATTTGTGTCTTAAGATCTAGTGACAAACTCAAAGTGTGAAATATGGGTGATACAGCATAATCTAATAATATAGTGACCTTGACTGAAGATTTGTCAGCTTTGTTAGTGTATCAATTCTCCATTATTTGATTATTTCAGGCGAAAAGCAAACTCAAACTGATTGGAAGTTTTGAATGTTGTGACATGAGAGTGCAGAAAACACGATTTTCTAGTTATTTCTTACAGATGCAAGTAAAATGTTTCTAGGTTAAGGTCAGGATGAAAAGAATATGAGAGGAAAATATCAAAACACATAGTAATATTTTTTTCACAGCTCCTGACCCTCTCTTTATCAATCTATATCTCTTTTCAGAAATGTTCTATTAATTTCTAAATGGTGTCAAGTTGACAACAGAAGGGATATAATTTCTATATGCTATACACACACACCCGCGCATGCGGGCGTGATCTGTATATACACAGAATGTAAGTTTCAAGGAAGGTACAGAACTGCATTGGTAGGGATAATTTCCTCATCTATTTTCTGCATCACTTTTATAACAATGAAATCCTAGGTCTACTCTAGCACCTAAGAAAGACATGGTAATATAAGTATATGGTATTAGCAATGTGAAAAATAACTATGTTCTTTTTGTGAAGTGTGTGATGCTTGAGCAGAGGCCTGTCTATAGCCCACACGTGGAGTGACAGCAACAACAGCCACACCAGCAGCTTTGAGAGCTCTCAGGACCAGAGACAGTAAGGGATCAGATGACTGATTCAAAAAAGTTTACATGGCAGTGGTTATAACTGGCACTGACTGGCAACTATTTCACATATCAAGTTCTCAGTCTGAAAGTTTTTGGTACTTCAAAGGTTGTATGATTCTGGGAGAGACATGATTACTGCTCTGATCTTTGCCAAAGTAGGACTTCTGCTCCCTTGAAACTACAAGGCTTAGCACACTTCTCTGGAAATGCTACCCAGAAAAGAGTATGTACGATAAAGTTGTCAGTCAGGGCTAGCTATACCTAGTGCCAGCAAAGTTTCCTCTATAAACTCTTTCTGACTAGTTGTTCACCCCCCTTTCATTCTCCAGATTGAGATCCTGAAACTTCTGTTGCTGAAGAAACCCGCATATGTTTACCCCATACAGGCCTCTACTCCAGTGTTGCAGAACTCTCCTACAGACCTCCTAGGTTTTCTTAGTCCAGAAAAATGTATCACTCTGACCTTTTGTTTAGCTCTGCTACTCCAAGATTTGATTTGAGATGTTATTTTAAAATTATTTAGAAGGGAATGTTGAGAGAGTTCAATTGGGTTGCTGCCTCTACTCTGCATCTTGGCTGGTCATTCTTCTTTTCAAGTTCTGAACATGAATATATTCCAGGCTATCTGGTAACATTCATAACTATATCCCTTTTTAGAGGTGTCAGTCCTAACACCAGTGGCAAATGGGCAGAAGAGTCTTGTTTTGTAGATAGATTCAAATGTCCTCATTTAACAAAGTTGAATGCTGTCATGGTAACCTATCCATGTTATGTCATCCTGCCCTTTAGTCTCCTCTTATTATTTCTAAATATTATATGTGTGCTTAAAATGCATATATTAATATGGATATGCATATGTAAGCATTTATATACATATAGGCATATGTGTGTTTATGTGAAATAATGTATCCCTGATAGGATGCAACTTCCTTGAGGGCAAAAGTTGTTTGTTTTTACTTGATATTCCCATCAGCTACCACAGTACAGGACATGTAATAAGCATGAGATAAGAACTGGAATTTTCCAATCAGACTACAAACAAAACAAAACACCTTAAAGCATATAAAATTTTGAGATTTTAGTTCATTGTATTGTAAATTACGTATCACAGAGTCAACACTGTGATATGTAAACAAAAATGCTGACATAATCTTAATTAAAACATGATAGTATGATTTTTTTATTAATTCCATACATCATGAAGATGTTTTATAACAGTTATTAAAGACTCATTCAAAATCAAAAATACAATAGTGATTACATATAAAAATATGAGTAGATGAAGAAAAATACAAAATTCATGATTTTTTTAAGGTTGAAAAGGATATGAGTATCCTTTTGTTTTCTCTCAAAACAATGCTTTGTTTTGAATGAAATTCAATGAAAATTGACTACATTAAGCCAAGTGATGATATAATATATAATAGATTATTAACTATATTACCACTGAAATATTAATATTAAATGATGAGTAAGATTGAAATAATATGATATTCATCAAAATTATATATATATATATATATACATACACACACATACACACTGAAATAACAGTCAAAATTGCAAGGGATTCTTAATGGAAGAATTATAGATAAGATTATAATGCAATTTAGATAAGAAAGATTTTCAGTTGTCTTGATGAGGAACTTTCTAAGGAGATACTTTTTTCTGCAGAAAACTAGCACCTCTGGTGTGAAGGACGCCAAGCCCTTTTCAGGGCTTTTCATCTACCTTTGTTTTGCATCTGCTACCCAGCTCTCACCTGTGGCTACAAGGAGCTGAAGCATATGCAGTGGCCACACCATGGTAAACCATTTTGGCATGCAGGTTAAAAGAGGTTGAGGGTAGTCAAAGGACTTCAAACTCATTGGTGAGTTGTGAGGAGGTGTTTACACCAAGCATGTAGATAATTCCTTCTATGGAACGAGTTTCTAATGAGCCATGAAGGCAATGCAAACGGGCCCTGTGGAGTACTTAGAACTCAGTTAGACATCAGAGACAACAAGACCATCCACTGCATACTAGGCCATCACCAGTCTTCTTGAAATTTGTCATGTCACTTGACTTCAATGACTCTGGAAGAGAGAATGAGGTCAATGACTTTGTGTAACTCTTCCTCAATTCAATCAAATTTATGTGTGAGTCAAAAGATATCACCCATACATTTTACCTTTTATTACTTATTTCAAAGTCATTTGGCAACAGACAACTGATGAAGCAGCAGGTATGGATATACTGGAAGTTGTAATCACAACCCTACATAACATAGTTCCGGTCATAGGGTCATCTCACTGGCATGAAGCAGGAGTGGTATTTTGCAACCCTTTGGGTGTCTGAGAAGCACTTTTTAAGGACTACACAGCTCACCTCCTGGAATGAGGAAGGGGGTAGAAAAGGTGCCCTAAAAATTGTCTGCTTCACACAACCTAACCCTGGCCTGCTCTCCACAGCAGGCAGGGATCCTACCATACAGTTGAAACACTCATGTACATAAGCTATGGTGAAGGTAATTCCATTTATCACTGGTGTGTGGAATGTCCACATACTTATGGACAATAGGAAATCCAATAGACCTTAAAAACGAACAGCTCTTATTGCAAGAGAACCCAGCAGGTATCACACCCAAATAGCAGTCGAGTGAAATAAGACTTGCAAAAGCTCACCAAAGTCTGCACTCGATACACAGTTTCTTTTTCTGGAATGGCCACAGGGATGTGGAACACTGTGAGGCTTGTGTAGGTTTTGTAATCAAAATTAATCTAGTCAACAAGCTTGTATGCCTCCCAAAAGAAACAAATAACAGGCTTATTATAATGCAGTTGTCACTTGTAGGAGAGCACCATGTTCACACCATGCAAACTCTGAGGAGGTCAAAGAAAAAAAAAATGTTACAGAGACCCTTGTCATCAATGTGCCAAAAAATGACAAGCTTGTGATTCTGGGTGACTTTAACTTCAGAGTAGGCACAAACAATCAGACATGGCATGGAATCCTTGGGAGGAATAGAGTCAGAAACAGCAATAACAATGGTCATTTACTCCTGAATACTTGTGTGTCTCATTATCTTCTCATCACCAACACTGTCTTCTACTAACCTAAACACAATAAAACTTTTTGATACACCCTTTCAGAAAACATTGACATTTAATATTCTGTAAGGAAAAGAGAGATATAGGATATGACAGCAATAAAGGTTATGTGTGGCACAGAATTCTGGATCAATCATAGACTTATTCTATCCAAGCTAAATATTTCTATTCAACAAAAGTGGCAACCCCAAGTCAAGATGGAAGGAAAGTTGAGTCTACAGTTGGCAACAATGAAGTAGAAAATTAGTGGGCATCTTTCAGAGATATGGTTTACAACACTCCATTTACTCATCTGTGCTAGAACACTCACAAATATCAAGATTGGTATAACTAAAATGATGGAGAAATTCAGAAACTGTTAAATGAAAAACAAAAAACCCACAGGGTGTACCAACAGGATAAATCATTTGTCTCTAACAAGGCAGCATTTAACTGTATAAAAGTACAGTGCAAATACAGCTTAGACAGATGCAAGTTTCTTAATTCATTAACAAGGCAAATGAAATTCAGTTTTAGACTTACAGTAACAATCCAAAGCACTTTATGATACCCTGAAGGTAATTTATGGGTCAGAGACCTATGGTGTAACTCAACTACTCAGTGTTGATGTACTCATGTTGATTAGTAATAAGGACATGATCCTGGTGAGTTGGGGTGAACACTTCCACAGTGTTCTCAATGCATCATCATCCACCAATGCTGAAGCCATTGACCATATACCTCAAATTGAAGTTAATCCCTCTCTAGCCAAACTTCCATCTTATGAAGAGGTTGTGAAGGCCTCTAGGTTCCTCCTGTGTGGCAAAGCATCTGGTGCTTATTCTATTCCAACTAAGATTTACAAGGTAAGGGGTACATTGCTCATACAATAGCTGACTGACATTTTCTGTGTTATATAGCAAGAGGAGGTTATGCCCCAGGAGTTCAAGAATGCCTGCATTCTCTAACTCTATAAAGGAAAAGGAAATAAGTTGTCCTGTGGCAATCAAAGGAGGTGTCTCTCTCTTAGTCATTGCTGGCAAGATTCTTGTCAGAGTACTCCTTAACATACTTATCGAGCCATTGTGATTCCAGAAAGGGTCAAAGAATGGTTAATATGGTGCTTTCTGCCTAACAACTCCTGGAGAAATGCACAGAGTTCTGTGTACAATGCTCATCAAATGAGCTAGGGTTTTGATATTTTCAATCATGAGGCTTGTAGAAGGACTCGGCAACATTTGGTTGCCTTTAGAAGTTCATCAATATTGCACATCAGTTTCATGATGGCATGTTTGCACAGGGTCTGGATAATGGACAATGCTCCCATGCTTTCCCAGGTGTCAACATAGTGCAGCAAGGCTGTGTACTTGCTCCCATGCTTCTTAGTGATTCTGTTAGATGCCTACAATGAGGATGAACATAGCATCAAAGTCAGCTGCCACAATCACAGTAAAATATTTAACTTGAAAAGGCTGCAAGCCAAGAGTAAAGTTGAATGAGAGTTAGTTCACAATTTTTTGCTCTCACATGATTATGTACTCAATGAAGCCTCTGAAGCTGAGATGTAAGCAGATATGGCTCTATTCTCTGCTGCTTCTGCTAATTTGGGCTTAGCAATTAACAACACCAAAACAGTGGTCCTCCAATAGCCAGCCCTGGGCTATTCATACATGGAACTATCAATTACTACAAATAAAGAAATTCTATAAATTCATTTACCTTGGCAGTATATTTTCATGGGATGTAAACATAGATGATGATGTTGATGTACACATTGTTGGAGATAACTCAATGTTTGGGAGACTTCAAAAGAAAGCATGGGAAAGAAGATGTTTTAGAATGCCTCCCAAACTGAAGTCCTATGGAACTATTGTGCTGACTTCATAGTTGTATGCTTGTGAAACCTGAATAGTAGAGGAAGTATTATGTCAAAACCTGAATCATTTCCATTTGAATTATCTTAGGAAGATTCTGAACATCACTTGACAAGATAAGGGACCAGTCACTGAATTCAAACTCTACTGCATAAAGTACATCTCTGATGGACTCTCCATGTAGCCTAAATGCCAAGCATACATTTATGTAAAGCACTATTTTGTAGAAAATTCTAACAAGCAAGTGCTCATATGAAGGCTTAAAGAAGAGGTATGAGAATACTCTCAAGGTTTCTATGAAGAACTTTAATATCAATTGGTATATATGGGAGATGTCTCAGGACTGCCAAATATGGAATGCCCATATCAAAGAAGACATTGTATTCTATGAGCAAAGAAGAATCACAGTAGCACAAAGCAAGTGTAAGATGCCAAATCTAGAGACATCTCTACTCCTAATGTTCAAATGAACTATTTGTACCTAACCTGTGCTAGAACCTTCCAAGCTCATATTAGACTGATGAGAAATAGTCAAACTCACTGTCTCACATGAAAATATGCCCCTTTCTCCTTGCCAAGACAAATCTCCCTACAAGCCCAAGGATACCTCTTCCATCTGATCTTCTTCATCCTATTGACCCCTGTCTACTCCCCTTTCACTTACTAATCCTTGGTATCTCTCAATATATACTAGCTTCCTTCATGTTGCCTACAAATATGACCATGTATCTCTAACCGCCCCCCCCCCAAATACAAAAACAAAAAACACTTTCATCCATCTATCCTCACTAGCTACAATTCTATATCTTTCTTCTCCATTGTAACTAAAATCCTTTTGGAAGCCATGTAACATTGGTCCCTCTACTACTTTCCTCTTGCTCTCCTAACTATCTGCACTCCACTTGTGTACCTCCTCATTCAAACAAAATTGCTCTCTCCATAAATATTATAAGGATATCTTAATTACCAAATATAATAGTCCTTTCCCAATTCTTATTCTTCTTGACCTCTCTGAAGTCTGACACTCTTGATCAAGCTCTTTTCTTTGATACTCTAACTTTAGCCTTGATTTGTTTTTGTTTTGTTTTGTGACACTGAACTTTCCTGACTCTCCTCCTACATATCTGATCATCCCTTCTTAGACTTCTTCGCTGACTTTCTCTCCCAACATCCAAACTCTGTTGTGAAGTTCTCTCAATCCTATCTTTACATTTTTCATATATATATACATATACATATATATATATATATACATAATGTGTGTGTGTGTGTGTGTGTGTGTGTGTGTGTGTGTGTGTGTGTGTAATGTCCTCTTCTCTATTCGGATATGGCCAAAATCCTGATGCCTGTTCCTATCATTTTTCCCCTGAACTATTGCACTAGTCTCTTGATTGGTCTACTGCCTCAAATCTTTCCCTTCCAATCCATACTCTACTCAATTTTTATGTTTAACTTCCTAAGGCAGAGTGTTGAACTTATCACTCCCTTACTCAGTAATCACTAAGGACTGCCTAGTAGATATCAGAAGAAATATTGAACTTTGAAAGCCCTTCCCAACCCAGCTTCCTCCTATCTTTCTAGTCTTCTAATACCCAAGTCCCCTTCAATTATTACATTATCAACTGACAGTGGTCTGGTTCTAGAAATAAAAAAGATATGCTATCTTCTGGCTCCATGAAGTTTCACTGTTTATTTCCCACGTCTGGAGTGCTCTTCCTCATCACCTGTACTTTCTGGCTTCTCTTTCTCCCTTCAAGTTTAAGTTAAAATTCTGTCTTCTTCAGGAAGTTTTCTCTAGGCCCCTTTAATGTTATTTCCTTTCCCCTGACCCTACTTCCAACTTATCCTAATTATATCTTATTTTTATATAGTTGGTTCAACATAATCTCCTCAGTTATGATGGTAGCTTTTTCAGAGCAGGGGCTCTGTTTGTTTGTGTGTTGTTTGTTTTGCCATTCTTTGTATCTTCAGCATTTAGCTGAATGCCTAGAATATAAATCTTATTGACTCACTGACTGATGAATGAAGATAATAACTCATCTGTAAACTGTTAGATATCAATGAGTTGCTTGGGGAATATAGACATTAATTCTCTTATCTGAAACTACACAGTTGATGTCAGAATTGGGATTTATACTCCAAATCCTGCATTGTAACTTCTCATCTATGCCATTCCAAAAATGAAAGCAATATTGAAAAACAAATAAATAAGAATATCAGTAATATATTAAACATAGTTGATGAAGGTGGTCTTGCCCTTCCAAACTTTAAAGCATCATAAAATATTAGTTTATATCAAAAACTATTTAATACACTGTTCATATTTGTGTGAAAGACAGAGAGAGAGGGAGAAGAAAGGGAAAAAAGATCAGTTATTAAAGAATAGAGATAATAGATATGCTATTAAATACAAGTATAGAAAATACATACTGAAGGGAGAAGATTCTGGAAAGATGGGGGAGTAGGGCAGAAAATTTTAGTCTTTCAAGAATTTCCTCTATAAAAGAGATATAATATATCCTCTGGTTGAACATAGAGCTGTGAAAACAATTAAGAGAAGAGGCAGAGAAGACTGGAAGAAAAATCCCAGGACTAGATTTCCTTCCTGTGGAGAGTAAACACATCCATGCTAGGGTCCACTTTAAAAATAAGTGGCAAACCCTGCACTTGGCTGGGTTGAGAGGCTGCCTCAGGAGTTCCTGACACATGAACTTTTACCCCTGGATTAGTGAAGGGAGTTGGGTTTGTGACTGGGGATAATCTAGGAAACCCCTGCTAACAAGAAACACCAGACCAAGCTGAGAAGGAACCATCACACACTCAGAGAGTGCAGAAGCAGCATGGTGGGGATGCTGTTGGCTGTGGGCACTTACAGGAGGTTAGAGTTCTTGGTTTGAGTTCAAGTTCACAGGGGAGAACTGAAGAGGATCAGAGGGCAGAGGCAACATGCCCCATACCCAGGACTGGAGGTGACTATAAAAACTAAATATTTACCCAAAAAATGCACAGAAAAAGAGAAATAATTCAACCAGAGAGAGCTACTATGTGAATAGACATTGCTGGGGTTCATCTTCAGAGGAGGATACTGAAGCAAAGAAACCCTCTTCTATTGCACAAAGAGTAATATTAAATGACTACCTACCCAAAAAAGAATTAATTGAAGCATTTTTAAAATGTTTAAAAATCAAATGAGAGAAGTGAGTAAAAACTAAAAAAAAAAAAGTAGAAGAATCCAAGAAAAGCAAGAAGATTATGAAAAGAAAGTCAATCAATTAGAAAAGGTGATCCAGAATCTTAAGGAAAGAAATGACTCCTTGAAAATCAGAATTGGGAAAGGGGAAGCCAGTGAGTTATAAAACATCAAGAAATAGAAAAACAAAATATGAAGAATGAAAAATTAATATCATATTAAATTAACTAATTAAATTTAATTAATTAAAATTAATATCATATTAAATTAACTAATTAAATTTAATTAATTAATATTAATAATAGGGAATGTGAAGCATTTCATAAGAAAAATAACTGATCTGGTGAACAGATAAGAAAAGAAAACATAAGAGTTATCTGACTATCTGAAAGCTATGATAAAAAAATTAATCTTGATTCAATAATACAGGAAATAATTAAAGGACATTGTCCTAAAGCATTAGAACAAGAGGGGAAAATAGAAATAGATAAAATTCAACTATCACTTCCTAAAATATATCCTATGAGGAAAACACACAGGATATTATAGTCCAATTCCAAAACCCCCAGTTCAAGGACAAAATATTACGAGCAACAAGAAAAAAACAATTTATATAGTTGGTACCATAATTAGAATAATATAAGACCTAGCAGTGGTGGCACTAAAAGATCACAAGTCTTGAACACTATATATAACAGAGCAAAAGAACTGGGCTTCCAACAGAAAATATAATAGTCAGCAAAGGTAAGAATAATTCTGAATGAAAAAAGAAAGGGCATTTAATGAATCGTCAGACTTCAGGACTTTGTTAAAAAAAAATACCTAAACTTAATAGAATATTTGATATTTAAGAGCCAAGAGAAATATGTTACATACCAGTGATCAATTACAAGGGACATAATAAGGATAGATGTTTACCTTTTATGTACATAAACTATAAAACTTATGTCTAAGATTGTTATTTGTAATTATGTAACTTACAGGAAAGATTGGGGTAGACCTCAGTATGATATGATTTTAAAAAGTAAAACCATTCAAGAACAGCTAAAAGATTTATATTATATTATAAGTACATTATACTGTATATTATATAAATGAGGTACAAGAGGAAGAACCAAAAAAGAGGCATTAAATGGGGAAGGGGGCTGTTAGTTCTGGAAACCTACTTTCATAGGGAGTATGTTCAACTGGGGAAAATACATATACATCTAGAAGAGTATAAAAGTCTTCCAACTTTAAAGAGAAATAAAACTCTAAGGGCATAGTAAGGGGGGAAATAATAAAAGATGAATCTACAGAAGAGTATTTAGATTCAGGGAAATGGGAAGATAAAGGAACAACAGGTAGAAGTAAAGTAAAGAAGTTAGGAGAGAAAGAAAAAATATATGCACAAACATAAAAACAATATTTCAAGTAGAATCTATTAGGGAAACTATATGTTTATATATGTATGTATGTGTATATTACATATATATGTATATATCAATACCTATTTATAAATATATCCATGCTCAAATGTAGTCTTGGGGTGATGGGTAGAGGGGAGGAAGGAGAAAAAAGAACAAAGTAAAAATGTAGAGCAGAAAACAAAAGAAGACCTAAAAGAAAGCAAAGATGTACAGCTTTCAACATAATGCACAGTATTTAGTATAAGTACTTTCTTGAAATTATAGATTATTGCTATATATTCTGAATTGTGTCCTATGTTCTACTGTGCACATGGCATGTTTTTTTTTCTTATTTAATATTTAAGTTTATACTGTTTATTTTTATTTTAAGTTTTAGTATATATCTAAAATTTTAAAAAAGAAAATACAGATGAGAAAAGGAGTCATTATTTAACAAATATATTTGGGGGAAATGTTTCTCAATCTGGTGAGTAATAGATTTAGATTCACTATTCAAATCAAATAATTAGATGAACCCCAGCAGGAAAACACACTTGAATATGAAGGAAAAATAAATAATAGATTTTTGCCAATTATGAAGCCAAAAATTACTTTTTCTATTAAGCAAATGAGAAAATTATGGACAATATTTCTGTCTGTAATCATCTTATGAAAGACATTTTTTCACAACAAAAAGCAATATGATAAAGATAAACAAAAATAAAATACACATGGAATTGCATTTATAATCATTGTGATATATTAATCATATATACATATATGTATATATATTTGTATAAACACATGTTTGTGTACTTTAATTTCATGGAAATAAATTCAAGATCATGGATAAATGGATAAAGGCTAATAGGAAACAATTTTCAAGCAAGAAAATATGAAGTTAAAATTATTTGCAAAATAGTTTACCTTGTTAATAATCACAAATGCAAATTAAAACAATTTTGAATTTCTAATGTCAAGTTGAAAATGAGAATAGCTAACATTTATGTAGAGTTCTGTACTTGCTAAGAGCTTTATATATATATGTTCATATATATATATATATAATATCTTATTTGATCATTATAATAATCTTGTGAAATAAGTGGTAACATCATTCCCATTTTACAGAAGAGTCAATAATCTGACAAAATATATGTGACTAGGCCAAGGTTACAGAGTTAGCAGTGATCTGAGGCAAAATTCAAAGTCAATCCTACATGATTCCAATTCCAGCACTGTAGATAGTCTATTACCTATCTAATAATAGTGAAAAATGAGGAAATAGAATGTCAGTTGGGTTTTGAGGGAACAGGTACATTCCTATCTTTCCTGGAGAATTATAAACTATCAGAATCTCTTTTAGAGAAAAAAAATGACACTGAACATTAAACATTACCAAAAAAACCAACAAACAAACCCAACAGCAACCAAAATCTGCCTATGACTAACTAGGAATTATTCCCAAAGGGTCTTGCTAACACATATACACATAAAAAATGTTCTCTTCAAGGATATTTTTAGAAACATTTATAATTGGAAAAATCTAGAAGAGTTATATTTGTGATACAACAATAGAATTAAATGTTATTTCTATTAACAAAAATTTTGAATACAAGGAAAAACTTATTAAATTATAAAAATCAGAAAAAGTCAAAACAAAAGGACAAACCATTCACTAAGAGAAATAAGTAAAAAAAAAGAAAATGAAATAGAAATGAATGTATGAAAAAAGTATTTTGCATTGAATGTCAATTTTCAAAGGATAATATCTGCACAGAAAATTTAATTCATTAGGTCAGAGAAAGAAAATGGATCTATATTTTGACTGATGAAGAAAATTTCCTTATGAGCAAATTCCTTTCACTAAGGCAGGTAAACACTTTCTATGTAACTTGGAGGCAGAATTGTCTACCATGTTTGGCATGAGTGTATTATCTGCCCAAGTCACAGAATCAGATTCAGAGATTGAACTAAAGTCATCCTGACTCACTTTATATTAAGCTTATAATAAATATTTGTTTGTTTGTTTCAAGATGGGATAGTGTATATGAAAGGTGGACCTAAAGTTAAGATGTTAATTCTAAATCTTCCACAGATACTATCGAGCTGTGTTAAACTGAACAAATTACTTAACTTCTCTCAGTCTCAATTTTTTATCTATAAAACGTGTATAATAACAGTATCTACTTACATCTTTGTCACAAGCATCAAATAAGGGTCATCATTGTGCTACATTCAACATTATTCAGGATGAATTTAGAGGATTCTTAATTCTGGGGACTACATTCTATGAAGGATATTATTAAACTAGAGAACATAAAGAAACTTTATTCCTCAAGTTCATTCTTTCAAGAACATTTTAAAAGTACATGGACTTTCTAGCCTCAGGAAGAAAAGACTAAAGGAGAACATGATATTTTTTAAAGTATTTTAAGGACTGGAATAGGGAAATGAATTAGTTTTACTATATATTTTTCCATAATACAAAGGACCCATTTGGTAAAATATGCAAAGATCAAATTTAGAATAAATTGGTAGAGGTGGGGAAATTTTTTAAAAATCCTATTACATCCTTAATTCTGCTAGCTTTTAGGTGTGTGTAATGGGAATGCAAATTTGGAAGATCTTCCCTGCCCTTAGGCTAAAGTGCACCTGAAGCCTGGGGTGGGAGGCTTGTTTTTCAGTAGATACTTTTTGATTGGCCAGTGGGTCCAAAAGGTTGTTACATTCTCTGAGCCAGGAGAAGGCTATATAAGCCCTGATGTGTAGCTTTGTTTTGGGGGCTCACTTTGAGAAGTGTTCTGTGATTTGATCTGTATTCTGGGAAGCTGTTGTCCAGGGCCCCCCCGGCTTTGAAAAACCCAGATGTGGAAACCCAGATGTTGACTGGGTATGGATGTAATGGTTGGACAGTTTGGAAAGCTGTCTACTTGATCTGTTAATGTCTTGATAATTCTGTCTGTATATTTTGAAGTTTGGGGTGCTTACCTTTTCCCCTGAACAAGGTAAACAATATATGTCTGACTGATTAAAGTAAGCTTGTTAACCCATTTTGAGTTGCTTTCCTTTATCAAAGCAGATCCAAGAACCTGTGGTAGCAGCAAACCCTGAGGACACCAGGGTGCTTGCTGCTACAGTGTGTAATAAATATAATACAATAGCTAAACAAAGAAAGAAAGAAAAAGGATTTGGGACAAATATGCTGATGTACAAAAAAAGGTTGGCATGGAAAAGAATACTAATAATGTGGGGTTGGTCTATTGGGACACAGCTCTTAAAAAAAAAACCTAAGAGAAAGGCTCTTTTCTTTTCCAACCACCTACAAAATTAGCTCTACTTTATTATAAAAGATGAGGCCGCATGATGCAATTTAAAAAGCTTTGGGAGTTGTTATTATCATGTGTTTTACACCAGTTAGGCAAAAAATATAACCTGTTTCCCTTACCTCAATAGTTTTGTCTGTAATAACTGATGGATTTGCACACCCTTACCCACTCTCTCATCCTCATTTTAAAAATAAAATAGAAGAACAGTTAACAGCTGACTTTCTTGTTTGTGATCTTCAATAATCTGAATGAGGGAAAAATAAAGTTAACTTTCTTTGGTACAGTTGCCACAGAATGCATCCAAGCCTGGAGGCTGCTTTTCCAGATGCAACCTCTGTTTTGCCTAATTCTTATTATATAAGCACAAGGTGATGAATATGCATTGCTTTTCAATGAGCCCCAGATCATCTCACAGAATAATATTCTAGCCTATATTGTGTATTGGGAGTGGTGACATGCTTCTAAGGGAAGGCACTGTATACATTTGAAACTATGACTTTTAATTCTTTCTGAAAAAATAGCTTACAAAAATACCTTCAGCTAGAAACTGCTTTATATTCTCCACTTCAGAGCAAAGCTTCCAAGTCCTCACATGGCATTATGGATTTTTTTCTCCTTTTTTAAAGTGGTGATGGTTTCTTTAGAAATGGAGAGGACTTTGCAAAATCAGCACTTCTAGGTCCCCAAATCTCTATATTTCTTAACCACTGGGACTGGAGTTGTGACTAAACTCTCCCCTCAAAAAAAAATATTATAGCCTTTCAACCCCCCAGGTATCCTAAATCTTAACATATTAAACTATGTGACTAAGATGTGGGTTTTTCTCACTTCAAATGGTACCCCTTATCAGCAGTCAACACCACTGGAGAAACATGAAAGAGGAAAAAAACAAGAGATGCAGAGCAGAAAAATAACAGTGAAGAAAATACCACCTGACATAGCCATACCAGCAGGGCAGTTATTAGTGATCTCAAAGGGAAGCTGTGCTCCCATGCCGACTTGTTTGCTATGCTAGTTTCCCCATGGTATGTGGATTGAGTTTAAAATGTAATGCTGACATCAAACTTCTCAAACCCCATAGGAGAATTTGGAGCTCACTACAGGACTCTTCTTTAGAATTTCGCACCAAAGTTGTAAAGTTCAGGACCAACTATTTCTCTGACTTTTGCTAATCATTCCTTCAAGCAGAGAATCTTTAGATTTAGAGCTAGCCAGGGTCTTAGAGAGCATCTAATTCCAACCTTTCATTTTATAAAGGAGGAAACTGAGGTCCCGTGACTGACTGAGTGATTATCAATAGAGTCAAGGTAGAGAAAATGAAATTTATAAAAAAGCAATAATATTAAGGAGAAAAACAATTTTTAAAAACTTCAGAACACAATCAAACAAAAGTATAAAGCACTGAAGATTAAACATATAACCCATGTCTTTACCAGAGAAATGATGGATTGAAAACAGTAATGATATGTTTCTGGACAGGGACAATGTGGAAACTTATTTTTGGTATATATAAATTTTAACAGAGATAGTGAGGCAAGAAAAATATAAAAATGGTTATAAACTAAATTGTAGGTGTATATATAGATGGTTGCCCAAAATTGTTAAAATAGTAGTTCAACTTTACACATCAAAGGAGATCAAAAGTGCACTAAGACTTGAGGGACAACCTGCATATACTTAACAGATGTACATATATCAATGAATATCTGCTTACCGAATCTCTCTATCCATATATGTGTGTGTACAAATATGCATGTACATGTATAATATAGTGTTATAGGCATGTAAACTTTAAAGATCTTTCCTGTCCCTAGGCTTAAGTGTACCTGGAGCCTGTGGTGGGAGGCTTGTTTCGCAGGAGATACTTTGTGATTGGGCAGTGGGTCAAGAGGGTTGTTACATTCTTTGAGCCAGGAGAAGGCTATATAAGCCCTGATGTGAGACTTTGTTTTGGGGCTCACTTTGAGAGGTGTTGTGTGATTTGACCAGACGAGACTCCTGGCAGCAGCCGTTGAGAGCCCCCCGGCTTTGAAAACCCAGATGTTGATGCTTTCCTCTCTGGTAACTGACTAGGTATGGATGTAATGGTCAAGGCAGTTGGAGGCCTGTCTGCTTGATATGTTTTTCTGTTTTCTTGAAACTTCTGCTTTGTAACTTCTGTCTTGATACTCTGAAGTTGAGGGTGCTGACTTTTTCTCCTGAACAAGGAAAATGATATATTTGATTGATTAAAGCAAGATTGTTAAGCCATTTTGAGTTGCTTTCCTTTAGAAAAACAGATCTAAAAATTAAAATACTCTTGGGGTGGCCAGGTAGCACAGTGAGTAAGAGCACTGGCTCAAGTGTCGGGATGACCTGGGGATAGAATCCGGGCTCAGATGCTTAGCACCCACCCAGAAACACCTGGACATGTAACCTTGAGCAAGTTACTTAAACCCCAATTGCTTAGGGGCGGCCAGGTGGCTCAGTGAGTAAGAGCACTGGCCCCAGTGTCGGGATGACCTGGGGATTGATTCTGGGCTCAGATACTTAGCACAACACCCAGAAATAACTGGCCAAGTAACCTTGAGCAAGTTACTTAACCCCAATTATTTAAGAAAAAAAAGCAGATCTAAGAACCTGTGTTGGCAGCCACCCTGGGGATGCTAGGGTGCTTGCTGCTACATGTACAAGCATACATATATTTATACACCCGTGCATAAATCCATGTATATGTGTGTGGATGAACTCATGTATGTCTAGATACATGTACATTAACAAATGTGTTTATTTACACATATATAAAATATAACAGAAAATACCGCAAATAATATTTTAACCTAGAGCATCAGATTTCATATCCAGATGCCTTTTGGGAAATTAACTTTCATCTATGGAGGCTATTCAAGGTACAATAACACTTCTCCAAAGTCATTCCTTTCTGCTTTGTTACGTTTTATCAAATTAATAAAACAATATTTCTCAATTTTTAAATACTGCTAAGTATGCTCCAAATTATCTTCTCAAAGTTCTTTCTCTCATAAGATAATTATGAGAATCAAGTCAAATATAACATGTATAAGTGACATAATACATCAAAAATGTTATGGGTTAGTGAAAACAGAACTGAGTTATAAATAGCAAGAATTGGGTTCAAGTCCCACCTCCAATATGTACTCTCTTTGGGAACCTTGGCACATTGCTTAACTTCTCAGTTTCCCTGGAAACTCTCTAAGGTTCTAAACTGCACAGCAACTAACATTCTGTATTAAAATAGAGTTTCCTGCCATTGAGTTCCCTACTCTGATGAAATCTTATTTCACATAAAAATAATTTAAAATAGTCTTATGAAGTTTTGTGAATTATTATAATGATTGTAGTTCCATGGCAATAAAGAAGTATAACTGATAAGATTATGAAATTGATACCCGAAACCCCCAGAATAAAAATTCTCAATCTTACTTTGTGATCAGATGCAAGTCAGTTAAACTTTTTGATCTTTGTACTACTTACTAAGGCTATAGGCATGAGTAGAAGGGGGGCTTTATGAATGAATCAATGAAGCATTTTTTAAACACCTATTTTATGTAAATGCTGTACCAAGTGCTGGGGATATAAATAGGAAAGCAAGGCAATATCTGGTCTTAAGAAGCTCACATTCTAGTGGTGGAAGGTATAATTATACTTATGAAAAGTTTTGGTTACAAGTCAGATGGAAAGGTTGCAAGGTACTTAGGATACAGAGGCAAATACATGTTCTTTATGGATTTTAAATATGTGTGTATACACACTCACATTGAAATTTATACACACATATACATGCATATATGTGGAGACATATATACACATATGTGTGTATGTATGTATCTATAGGTATAAATTTCTGAACCATTTGAGAGTGTCAAAGATTTTAGTTACAAGAATTTTCTTTTCTGGGTCATCAGTAGCTTTGGCTACTGCTACAGAAGCAATGGGAGGGAAAGATCACACACTGAACTTTTCACACAAGCAACATGAAGGCTTCTCAATGAATTGATTAATTTAGCACTAATTAATCATTATTTCTTAAACATCTACTCTATGCCAGGCACTTTGCTAAACTATGCAGATACAAAAAAAAGGTGAAATATATCCCTTACCCTCAGGGGACTTACAGTAAACTATATATGAAGGATAAACAGAAAATAATTTACAGAGAAGGGATTCCAGTAAAAGCAAGTTTATAATAAACACCTATTCTCTCTCATATTTGGGAGGATATAAAAGAAAGTGTGAGAGAGAAGAGATTTTAGGATATATGCCAAAGTGAAGGTCTACAGAACCACTTTGCTGACTGCATTGTTGTATTCCTTTGAAACCTAGACTATCTACCAGTGCCATGCAAGTAAATAAAATAATTTCTATTTGAATTGGTTTAGGAAGATTATGAAGATCACTAGGCAAGAAAAGGTACCAGACACTGAGGTCCCTTCTTGAGCTGAACTACCAGACGTTTAAATTATACTGCAAAGAGCCTCACTCTGATGGGCTGACCACATTGTGCAAATGGCAAAATCATACCTGTCTAAAACAGGACTTCTTAATTTTTTTCTTCTCATGACTCACTACTTCTTGCCAGAGAAATTTTTACATGACCCTGGGTATATAGGTATATAAAAGAGATATACAAATCAAACATTTACTGATAATAAATCATGAAAAAAATTATTTTAAAACAATCCTTCACTATGCATATAATTTTACCAGTTACTAAAGATAATAGCAAATTTCCATAGTAATATAATGAATGCAATTGTTATTTTTAAATAAAGAGTATCATCTTGGTGGAATATTTGATTTTACAGGATGTAGAGCATCTTCAATGTTTTTTAGAGTTTATTGATATTTGGATTTTGTAATCATAAGTGCTGAGAATGCTGCTTTTCATAAAACTGTTATACAAAATGGTCGAAGTATGTTTGGAAACATTTAAGAAATTGTTAGAAATTCTGTCCTAATCTTAACCCAAAATTAATTGAATGATTTTGTATGTACAGTAAAAACCCAGCTATTCATAGCACACAATAATCTTGAATCTGAGCTATTTCTGTAAGTGTTATTTGGCATTGTGTGTTGCAGCTGCATGTTCAATTCAAAGTGCACATGATGTGTGTTCAGAACCAAGGCTGTGGTGAAGTTGCATTTGCAACATGGGCAAGTGCTGCCAGAAGCAGCTAGGATTGAATGCACATTTGATTTTCAATTAATTTTTGGTTATTGTCCATTCAGAAACCTTTTACTATTGCCAAATGTTTTGCCACCTCCGCTTTCAGTTGTGCAACCCCATACATACATATATGTGTGTATACATATGTGGCTAAATGTGGCCACAACCCATATTTTCAGAAGTGCTAGAGAAAAAAAATCACAGTGAATTCACAAAAGAAAAATGCTCCCATCGAGATTATAAGTGATACAAGGACACTCTCAAGTTCTCTCTGAAGAAATTTGGTATTGATCATGAAACATGGTAGACACTGGCTTAGGATTGTCCAGCATGGGTTGCCTGCTGGACATCTGCTTTATAAGTAAAGCAGAATTTTCGTAGCTCAAAAGAAACATAACATATGTAAATTTAGAAACATATCCCTCTCTCATGTGGTCATACAAACCTTAGTTGTGCTAGAACACTTTGAGATCATATTGGTTTCATCACCACAGTTAGATACACTGTAAATTGAGTCTGATATCATGTTATTTAAATCCTCTCCAAGAAAGAAGAAGAAACAGAACTTTGAATTTGGAGCACAGAGACAAGATGGCAGAGTAAAAGCAGGACTTGCTTGAGCTCATCCCCCAATTACCTCCAATACCTATAAAAAAATTACTCAAAACAAATTTTAGAGCTATAGAACCCACAAAATGACAGGGTGAAACAAATCTCCTGCTGAAGACAGCCTGCCAGGCCAGCAGGAAGTGTGGTTCCACAGCCAGCTGGCTAAAAAATAGAGCACAGTCCTGCATAGGGCATGCTAGCACAGGCTAGTGGCATAGACCAGGCTAGAGCAACCTTTAGGGAACTGAATCACTGGCAGCTGTGGTGGTTTCCCAACTTCTAAATCTGAAAACACCAAAGACAAAGTAAAAGGTCAGTGGGAAAACTCTGTTGGACCTGGGTGAGGTAAAAGCGAAGCCTGACCCCTGGCCTGCAGAGCAGTGGAGACACTGGAAGCTGCAGAGGCAGCAGCAGCACCATCAGTAGCAACAGCAGCAGCAGCTGCTTCTTCTAAAGTTCCGGGCCTACTGATATTGGAGGGACCGACCAGCTGATCAGAGGGCAATTTCAGAAATCTCTTTGCAGGTGCAGAGGGAGGATTTTCTTGCTTTGCCCTACTTGAATCTGGGTGGCAGCCTTGAGTGGCAGTTCTGGGGTGAAGAAGAGCTTTTGGTGGCTGTGGAGAGGGAGTCCTCCTCACAGTTCTGAGATAGGTGCCTAGAAGTAATTCTGATAACAGCTGCACAAAATCCCAGAAATTTGGGACATAGCACTCTCGGCTCTGGAAGCAAAGTTCTACCATGGCAAAGGGCTCAAAAGTCAAGTAATTGACTAGGAAAATGAGCAAACAGAGGAAAAGAAATCAGACCCTAGAATCCTTTTTTGCTGACAAACAAGATCAAAACATTGAACCAGAAGAACACAAAGTCAAAACTCCTACATCAAAAGCCTCCAAGAACAATATGAATTCGTTACAGTCCATAGGGGAGTTCAAAAAGGAGTTTGAAAATCAAGTAAGAAAATTAGAGTAATATTTGGGAAGATAAATGAGAATGATGCAAGAAAATCATGAAAGCAAGTCAACAGCTTGCAAAAGGAGACCCCAAGAAGTACTGAAGAACATAACACCTTAAAAAATAGACTAACTCAAATGGCAAAAGAGGTCCCAAAAGGTAATGAGAAGAAGAATGCCGCAAAAAGCAAAACTGGGCAAATGGAAAAGGAATTTCAAAAGCTCACTGAAGAAAATAATTCCTTAAAAATTGAAATGGAACAAATGGAGCCTAGACATCATCTTTCCAGAAAGTATCAAGGAAAACTGCCCTCATATTTAAGAACCAAATGGTAAAATAGAAATTGAAAGAATCCACCAATCACTTCTTGAAAAAGATCCCAAAAAGAAAACTATTATGTTATAGACAAATTCCAGAGTTTGCAGGTCAAGGAGAAAATGTTACAATCAGTCAGTAAGAAACAATTTGAGTATCATGGAAACATAATCAGGATAATACAAGATCTAGCAGCTTCTATAGGTATCAAAGGGCTTGGAATATGATATTACGGAAGTCAAAGGAGCTGGGATTAAAACCAAGTGTCACCTACCCAGCAAAACTGAGTATCATGTTCCAGGGGAAAGTATGGTCATTCAGTGGAATAGAGGACTTTCAAGCATTCTTACTGAAAAAGCCAGAGTTGAACAGAAAATCTGACATTCAGATACAAGAAGCAAGAGAAGCATGAGAAGGTAAACAGGGAAAAAAGAGCATAAGGAACTTATCAAATTTGAACTATTAACATTCCTACATGGAAAAACAATAATTGTAACTTACAAAACTTTTCTCAGTAGTTGAAGGGAAATGTATACACACACACACACATGTATGTCTATATATGAGGGTATATGGGCATATGAATACATATATGAATGCGTGTATATATGTTTATAGGTATACATAGAGGGCACAGGATCAATTTAACAGGAAGGGATGATACTTAAAAGGGGAAATTAAGAGGTGAGAGAGGAATATCATGAGAGGAGATGAGGAGAGACAGAATTGGGTAAACTATCTCATACAGAAGAGGCAAGGGGAAATGATTACAATGGAGGGGAAGAATAAGAAGGCCAAAGGGAATGGTTCAACCTTATTCCCATTGAATTTGGATTGAGGAGGTGTAATACCAACCAAAGACAACTTCCCAAGTTTCAAAATACCAGCATAGGTGCTCTCCATCTTATTCAGTGAAAAATTAAAAACAGAGAAGAACAAAATATGACATCATTCAAAATATAGCATTTACTAAGTGTGATTTAATCAAGTACTACCCCACCCCTGGACATTACATTCATTTAATCAATCACAAAGTCCATCTTCTAAATATTGCTCCACCCCTAGACTGTACATTCAATTTAGTCCATCACAAAGCCCCTCTTCTCAAATGGAGATTAGTTTCCAATCATAAGTAAAGTACATTCATTTGTTCAATCACAGAACACAAAAAGGTCAAAATTCCCCACCCTTGGATCACAATTGAATCTACCCCAGAGTTACAACAAACTTAAGCACAGCATTTAATACCCAAATGGAAGTCTTTTCTTCATCTTGAAAACAAGGCAAGTTCTCAGCAATCTTTGTTCCTGGGGAGACAAAGCTTAGCAAGGCCACAAGATACATTGCCAGTCTCTTCATTAATTCATTCTCTGTCTGCAGAACAGTCCTAGGACCCCTGAAAACATTAGCAAAACCCTCTTCCAGGATTTCTGTAAACATACAACAAGAAAATCCTTCTTCAGAGCTTCTGAACCAACAGCAAGGTTCCAAGCCCTCTGCAACAACAGCACTGTCCTTCACCAGTGGACAGATCTGGCAAAACAACATCAAAACAGACAAAGTACCAGCATAACAGCCATGTCTACTCAGTCCTTGGCAGCTCTAGGTGGCAGCTCTCAAAAGTCCTGGGCAATTCAAAGTGGCCCTCAGCAGTCCTTTCAGTCTCTCTCTGCCTCCAAAGGTGCTGCTTCCAAATAGTTCTTCTGCCTCTCTCTTTCCTTGTGTCTCTCTAAATTTATGTCACCAGATCCTCCCAGTACAGCCCTCTCTTTTCACGTCAACAAATCCATCCCACAAGTGGGATTCACAAGCTCTGGGTTTTAACACAATCAATTTGAAAACCAAGCCAATACAGGGGGATCTTTATATTCCATTACAATTACACGAGGGAATGAAATACACACTAAATAAGGTATCTCACCCTCCAGGAGAGTAGGGGGGAAGGGGATGATGGAAAGGAGAACAGGTTGGGGGGAAGGAAAGTTGGGAGCACCCACTTTTGAAAATGGATGGGATCAAAGTAGAGAATAGAAAAAGTGGGAGGTGGGATAGGAGGGAGGGAAATATAGTCAGTCTTTTACAATATATCTACTATGTTATTGTTTTGCATTAGCTACACATGTACAACCTATACTGAACTGCTTATCTTTCCAGTAAGGTGGGTGAGAAGGGAGGACAGGAATGAATCTGGAGTTCAAAGTTTTAAAACCAAATATTCAAATATATATCTATGTGTGTGTGTGTGTGTACTATTATCAATACTATTTTACATGTGATCGGGAAATAAGATATACAGGCACTGGGGCATAGAGATCCACTGGAAAAGTCGGAAGGGGTATGGGAGAAAATATGGGAGAGAACAGATTGGAGGAGGGGATATGCTGTGGGACTGCTATTTTGGGGGGGGTAGGGGAAAAACGGGGAGAAAATTTGTAACTCAAAATCTGGTGGAAATGAATGATGTAAATCAGAAGTTGATAAACCATTTGAACAAAACAAACAAACAAGAATCACCTAACCAGCAAAACTGATTACAAAACTTCAGGGGAAAAAATAGACATTCAACTAAATAGAAGACTTTCAAGTATTACTGATGAAAAGAACAGAGCTGAACAGAAAACTTGACTTTCAAATACAAGAAGCATGCAAAGATAAACAGGAAAGAGAAATCATAAGGTATTTATTAAAGTTGAACTGTTTACATTCCTACGTGGAAAGACAATATTTGTAACTCATGAGACATTTCTAAGTATTAGGATAATTGAAGGAAATACATACTTACATGCATGCCTACATACATATATTCACGTATGTGTATGTATAGGTGTCTATATCTGCATATGTTTGTGTATGTATACATAAAGGGAACAGGGTGAGATGAATATGAAGGGATGATGTCTAAAAAATAAAATTTAGAGGTGAGAGAGGTGGGAGAAGGAGAAAGGGAGAGGCAGAATAGTGTAAATTATCTCACATAAAAGAGGAAAAAGAAAGCTGTTACAATGGAGGGGTAGAGCAGAGAGGTGAAAGGGTATGATTCAGCTTTACTCTCATTGGATTTGGCTTAAGGATAGAATGACATACACACTCAATTGTGCATTTTATCCTACAGGAAAGTAGAATGGAAAGCTATAAGAGGAGGGAATAATAGAAGGGAGGGCGGATTGGGGAGGTGGCAGTCAGAAACAAACACTTTTGAAAAGAGACAAGGTCAAAGGAGAAAATAGAATAAATAGGCGGTAGGATAGGATGGAAGGAAATATAGTTTTTACAATATGCCTATAATGGAAATGTTTTGCATAACTACACATTTATATATGTATAATATATGTATAACCTATATTGAATTGCTTTTCTTCTCAGTGTGGGTGGGTGAGGAGAGAAGAAGGGAGAGAATCTGGAACTCAAAGTTTTAAAAGCAAATGTTAAAAAAAAATACATGCAACTGGGAAAGAAGATATACATGAAATGGGGTATAGAAATCCATCTTGCCCTACCAGAAAGTAAGGAGGTAGGGGGTAAAGGAAGGCAGGAGGGATATGAGAGGGCAGACTAGGGGAAGGGCTAATCATCATGCTTGCCATCTTCGTTTGGGGCGTAGGGCAGAGATAGGGAGAAAAATCTGAAAGTCAAAATCTTGTGGAAATGATTGATTACTTCCTTGATTACAAAAAATAAATGAATTCTTAAAAACCAAAACAAAAGAATGAATGACAAACAATAATGAGTATTCTTGGACTCTTTAAGACAGAAACAAGTTCCAGTTTCTGTTGCAGCACATACATTTTCCATTCTTGGCCCACACATTCCTGGATATAATTTTTAAGACCTAGAATTGTAGTAAATTGACATAGATTTCTCTCTAGACTATATGCTTCAGGCAAATGCCTATTTTATATTTGCCTTTGCCTTAGGCTTTCCCCTTTACTGTGTATGTCTATTCTATTTACTTTCATAATTCTTCATCCCATTCATTTAATTGGGGTGATGATTCCTTTGGGAAACACCATCTGTAGGGCACTTAACATGAGGTTGGCACTCAGTACAACTGTATATGCTGCACAATAAACACACAGAGACACACGAAAAAGCAAGAATGAAATTATAGAAGTGCTTTCTATAATTCATGGAAATATAGGAGATATTGTGTTAAACATGAATATTTCCATTTCCAAAATACATGATATTGATATCAACCAAGGAAATTGGAATCTCCACCTTCTTCCCCCACCCCTCTTGGCATAAATCTTACCAAAATATTTTGGCCCAAACAATACAATTTTCTCCTTGGATTATGTCTCTATTTGGCAGTTTCCCAGGCCTGAGCTTGATTTTTCCCCATTATGCTTCCATTCACTGAGCTCTGGCTTGAGTGAAAATTCCCCCAAAGTCACACTAAAAAAAAAATCAAACTCTATGCATTATTTATTATTTAAAAAGCAAAGGCTTGAGTAAGGTTGCCAGGATCAGGCTGTATTCTTGGCTAAACTAAAATTCTGCGAAATTGGCAGATCCATTCTCCTCTTGCCATCAGCTGGTTCTCATAAGGTAGTGGTTCAAGTTATAGAGTAAAATCAATGTAAGTCATGTCATGAGTGATTACTGAACTTTGATTCAGGTAAAAATCCAAATGGACAGAAAAGACCAACATATACATGATTTCCTTCACTCCTGTAGATATTGTTAAGTGAAAAAATGGTCAAGAGCTGCCTGATTTCAGCAAAGTTTTTTTTTTGTATTCTTTCTCTCTCTCCTCATATTTTTTTCAAATGCTTTATTAACTTCTGATTTACATTAATCATTTCTTCCAGATTTTGAGTTACAAATTTTCTCCCCATTTTTTTCCTACCCACCGCCCCAAAAAAAGCAGTCCCACAGGATATACCCTCCTCCAATCTGCTTTGTCCCATATTTTCTCCCATACCACTTTCGACTTTTCCAGTGGATTACTATGCCTCAGTGCCTGTATATCTTATTTCCCAATTACATGTAAAATAGTATTGATTATATATATATATATATATATATATATATATATTTGAAAAATTTGATTTTAAAACTTTGAGTTCCAGATTCATTCCCTTCCTCCCTTGTCTCCCACCCTTACTGGGAAGATAAGCAATTCAGTATAGGTTGTACATGTTTGGCTAATGCAAAACAATAACATAGTAGATATATTGTGAAAGACTGACTATATTTCCCTCCCTCCTATCCCACCTCCCACTTGTTCTATTCTCTAATTTGATCCCATCCCTTTTCAAAAGTGGGTGCTTCCAACTTCCCTCCCCCCCAGCCTGCCCTCCCTTCCATCATCCCCCCTCTCATCCCCTTCCCCCCTACTATTTAGTGTGTATTTCATTCCCTCCCCAAGCCAAATTCAATGGGAATAAGGTTGACCTGTTCCCTTTTGCCTTCCTATTCTACCCCTACATTATAACCATTTTCCCTTGCCTCTTTTGTATGAGATAGTTTACCCCATTCTGTCTCTCCCCATGTCCTCTTATTACATTCCTCTCTCACCTCTTAATTTCACCTTTTAAGTATCATCCCTTCCTGTTAAATTGGTTCTGTGCCCTCTTATCTATGTATACCTGTAAGTATATATACACATTCACATATGTATTCATATGCCCATAAACCCTCATATATAGGCATATATGAATTTTTCTATTCCCTTCAACTACTGAGAAAAGTGTCATAAGTTACAATTATTGTTTTTTCCATGTAGGAATGTCAATAGTTCAACTGTGATAAGTTCCTTATGATTTCTTTTCCCTGTTTACCTTCTCATACATCTCTTGCTTCTTGTATCTGAATGTCAAATTTTCTATTCAACTCTGGTTTTTTCAGCAAGAATGCTTTAAAGTCCTCTATTCCATTGAATGAGCATATTTTCCCCTGGAATATGATACTCAGTTTTTCTGGGTAGGTGACTCTTGGTTTTAATCTCAGCTCCTTGGACCTCCAGAATGTCATATTCCAAGCCCTTTGATCCCTAAGTGTAGAAGCTGCCAGATCCTGGGTTATCCTGATTGTGTTTCCACAATATAAATATTGTTTCTTCCTGGGTGCTTGTAATATTCTCTCCTTAATCTGGGAATTTGGGAATCTGGCTATAATATTACTTGGAGTTTTCTTTTTGGGATCTTTCTTAGGAGGTGATCTGTGGATTGTTTCAACCTCTATTTTGCCCTATGATTCTAAAACATCAGGGCAGTTTTCTTTGAGAACTTCCTGAAGGATGATTTCTAGGTTCTTACTTTCAGTTAGTCCAATAATTTTTAAATTATCTCTCCTGGATCTATTTTCCAGCTCAGTGGTTTTTCCCATGAGATATTTCACATTGCCTTCTATTCTTTCATTTGTTTGGATCTCTTTAACAGCATCTTGATTTCTCATAAAGTCATTAGCTTCCATTTGCTCCAATCTAATTCAGAAGCAATGATTCTCCTCGTTGAGCTTTTGAGCTTCTTTTTCCATCTGGCAAATTTGGCTTTTTAAGGCATTCTTCTCCTCATTGCCTTTTTTGAGCTTCTTTTGCCATTCTAATCAATCTGTTTTTAAGGTATTACTTTCCTCAATCGGGCTGTTGACTCTGATTCCATAATTTTCTTGCATTCTCATTTCTCTTCCCAATTTTTCCTCTACTTACCTGCTTCTTAAGGTCCTCTGTGGCCTACAACCAGCTTGTATTTTCCTTTGAAGCTTTTAGTGCAGGAGTTCTGACTTCACTGTCTTCCTCCTGTTCCATGCTTTGCTCTTTTTTGTCCCCAAAATAGGAGTCTAATGCTTGAGTATTCTGTTGGCTTTGTTTCCTTTGCCTGGTCATGTCGCCCATCAGTCACTTGACCCCTGGGCTTTTTCCCACAGTAGGACTCTGCCACCAGACAGGGCAGCTTTCATCCAAAATGCTGGGGTTTTCTCAGATGCCAGAGGTATTATATGGGTGCCCTCTCTGAGGTCTCCACATGCTCTGGCAAGCTGGACACACACCCCAGGACCTCCACCCTAGACTTCAATCCCGATCCAAGCATGTTAAAGCAAGAGCGATTACCCCTGAGACTGGTGCTTGGTCCCCCTATACTCTGCAGGCCAGGAGCTGAAGTTGTCACATGGTGCTGGCTGGCTATGCCAGTGTCTCAGTGGCTTTTTGCCCCAACGTGCCAAAGCCACAGCACTCCCACTTACTGCATCCCAAAGTCCAGACTTCACTGACCTTTCACTTTGTCCTTCACATCTCTATGTTGATAAATCTGGATATGGCCACAGCTGCTGCTGATCTGGGGTCCCTCTGGATGCAGCTGGCCAGGCCTGCCCTAGGGTTAAAACCTTAGTTTGGGGTTGGGCTGGGCTCCCAGCGCACTGTGCTGGCCAATTCCTATTCGCCTGCTGGGCTGTCCTCAGCTGGAGTTTAACTTCTCTGTGTCATTTTGTGGGTTCTCTCTCTCTCCTCTCATTAATCATTCAAGCACACTAACATTTCTCTTTAAATATTTCACAATATGTGCAAATATCCACACCTGGATATACATATACCTCATAACATTTCTCACAGAGAGAGAGACAGAGACAAACAGAGAGACAGAGACAGACAGAGAAAGAGAGACAGAGAGAGAGAGAGACAGAGAGACAGAGAGAAGCAGTATATTTCATCGTCACCTCTTCTCCAGAGTCAAGATTCAAGTAGCTCTTTTTTTTTCTCCTTATATCACTACTTAATTTAAAAAGTAAGGGGCTGGGGCGGCCAGGTAGTCCAGCGAGTAAGAGCACTGGCTCCAGTGTCGGGATGATCTGGGGATCGAATCCCAGGCTCAGACACTTAGCACCCACCCAGAAACACCTGGCCATGTAACCTTGAGCAAGTTACTTAACCCCAATTGGTAAAAAAAAAAAAGTAAGTTGCATTAAATATCTGCCTCAATTTTCTCATCACTCATAAAACCTTCCTTGGTCAGTATCATTTTGCCTCCTGTATTTACAACTTTCTGTAATGCCAAACAGAGGCAACTTACAAGGTTCAGAATACCAGCATAGTAACTCTACATTTTATTCAGTGACAAATTAAGGCAAAACATCTATATAATAGAGAAAATACAGCAAAATACATCAAAATACAGCATTCACCAAGTATAATTCAAAAATTTCAAAATACTTCTCCACCCCTGGGAAGTACATTCATTTAGTCAATCACAAAGTCTCTCTTTTCAAGTGGAGATTAGTTTCAAATCATAAACAAAGTACACTAATGTGGTCAGTCACAGAGCACAAAAATAAGTCAAAAGTTTCCCACCCCTGGATCACAATTTAATTACAATTACCATCAGTTAACACCAAGGACCTTCTCAAAAGGGGCACCAGAGAACACAAAGGCCATCTACCCCTGAGCTACAGCAAGGTTAAGATATCATCACAGCATTAAATACCCAAAGGGATTTCTTTTCTTCATCTTGACCTGAGGCAAATTCTCAGCAATCTCTGCTCCTGGGAAGACAAAACTTAACAAAGCCATAAGTTATATTGCCAGTGTCATCATCAATTCACAGTCTGCAGAATACTCTCCGAACCCCTGAAAAAAATCAACAAGACCCTCTTCCAGGATTTCTGTAAACATACAACAATAAAATCCTTCTTCAAGTCTTCTGAACCAATAGCAAGTTTCCAGGACCTCTGCAACAGCAGCACAATTCTTTACCAGAGGACAAATCTGGCAAAACTATATCCAAACAGACAGATAAAATACCGGCATCATAGCCATGTCTCTTCAGTCCTTGGCAGCTCTGGGTGGCAACTCTCAAAACTTCTGGGCAGCTCCAACTGGCCCTCAGCAATCCCCTCTCTCTCTTGGCCTCCACGATGCTGCTTAAAAAAATTCTTCTGCCTCTCTCTACTTGAGCCTTCTGTAAATCCACATCACCAGCTCCTCCCACTTCAGCCCTCTCTCTTCACTTCAACAAGTACATCCCACAAGTGGGATTCACAAGCTCTGGATTTCAATACTCAATCCAAAAACCAAGACAATACAGGGGGATCTTTAAATTCCACTACAATTATACTTCCATCAAAAATATTTCTTCAAAATCACTACTAATCTTCTTACTCAAGACACTTTTGAATTTATCTCAGACCTTCTATCAAGATTCATTTTCCCTAAGTGGATTCTCTGTCACTATACTCTCTCAAATCTCCACCTGTCTCTCAGATTCCTCTTTTTTTGATGTTCCCCTTGGAAATACACTCTTCTTTCTCTATCCCCTCATCTCAAGTTTCTTTCCTTCAGTAAAGTCATCCATTCCCACTGGTTCTAACTAATATTACATTTAAAGCCCCTGACTGGAAGCCAAGATAACAAGGCATTATTTCCATTACTGCCACAGATCATCGATGTGATTATAAGAAATACTAATTCTGTCCAGTCTCAAATCAATTCTCTGCATATTTGTTGGGATTCTAATAGATGTTTTTTTAAACTTCTGGCCTGGTCTCAAGTTCCACTCATTTGTACAACTATATCCCTAGTCTTGACCTAATACCAAAGGTAAAGTTTCACATCTCTAAAAGGCTACTGTTAGATTTCCTACCTTGATCATGACTGCAAAATATGTTAACAAAAATTCTCATGTTTTTAGAAATACTCAATTTTTTGGGGGGGAGGGAGGCTGGAGTCAAGATGGTGGAGTAGAAACAGGACTTCTGGAGGGCTCTGCTTCAACTGCCCCCAATTCATATAAAAGATGACTGAAGAAACTTTGGAGCTACAAAACCGACAAAAAGACACAGAGAAACTAACCTCCTGCTTAGGACAGCCAGGCAGGCCAGCAGCAAGTGGCCAGTGCAGCATTCTGGGAGCTGAGCCCAGCCCTGAGTGAGCTGGAGCTTTTAGCTCCAGGGCGGGCCTGACAAGCCACCAGCTAGAAGGACTTCAGATCACCAGCAGCTGTGGCGGTTACCAAAATTATCAACACATAGATGCTAAGGAAAAAGTGAGAGGTCAGTGCAGTGTGGACTTTGGGATCCAGTATTTGAGAGTGTGTCAGCTTTTGTCCCCAGGGCAAGAAGTCACTGAGGAGTCACAGCCTTACAGCTGCAGCCGCATGTGGCTGCTTCTGCTCCTGGCCTGTAGATTGTAGGGGGACAAAGTAACCAGTCTGAGGGGTAATTGCTCATGCTTTATCCTGCTTGGA
Organism: Petaurus breviceps papuanus; assembly: GCF_028583685.1. Classification (NCBI taxonomy): domain Eukaryota; kingdom Metazoa; phylum Chordata; class Mammalia; order Diprotodontia; family Petauridae; genus Petaurus; species Petaurus breviceps. Next base: position 3,982,015 of record NW_027187309.1, read on the forward strand.
TCTGGATTGCAGAATAGGGTGGATGTCCAGGGGTGTGCAAACAGCTTGCCAGAGCATGTGGAGGCTTCAAAGAGGGCACCCAAGTAATACCTTCAGCAGCTGAGAAAACCCCAGCATTTGGGATGAAGCTCCCCTGTCTGGTGGCAGAGTCCTACTGTGGCAAAGAGCCCAAAAGCCAAGTAATTGAGTGGCAACATGAGCAGGCAAAGGAAGCAAAAAAACAGAGCAAACAAACTTTACACTCCTATTTTGGGGACGAAAAGGAACAAAGCATGGAACAAGAGTAAGACAGTGAAGTCAGAACTCCTGCACCAAAAGCTTCAAAGAAAAATATGAGCTGGTTGCAGACCATAGAGGACCTTAATAATGATTTTTTTAATTAATTTGTTTGTTTACTTTAAGTTTACAAAATTCAATTCCACAATACCTTGAGTTTCACATTCTGTCCCCCTCCCTACCCTTCACCCCACATGGTGGCATACAGTCAAGAATAGGATCTGTAAATACTTTCACATTAGATATTATTCAGGTTATAAAGATGGATTGTATCAGATGGAATGAAAAATGGTAAAGAGGAAATAAAACCAAACAAGAAAAGGAAAAAGATGAGGTTGTTTGTTTCAATCTGGATAAAACTCAGTTCTTTCTGCTTCTTTCTCGAGATGTAGACATCTGTCTCCATCATGAGCCTTTTAGTATTGACTTATGTCACTGCATTGCTGAGAAGAGTCCAGTCTATCAAAGTTGGTCATCACAATACGTTGTGTCTGTAATTGTGTACAAATTTCTCCTGGTTCTACTCTTCTCACTCAGCATCAGTTCATATAAGACACTCCAGGTAAATATGAAGTCCATCTGCTCCTCGTTTCTTATAGCACAATAGTATTCTATAACATGCATATACCACAACTTGTTCAGCCATTCCCCAATTGTTGGGCACCCCATTAATTTCCAATTCTTTGCTACCACAAAAAGAGCTGCTATAAATATTTTTGTATATATGGGTCTTTTTCCACTTTTATCATCTCTTTGGGATACAACCCTAGATGGGGTATTGCTGGGTCAATGGTAGGAAATTATTTATAGCCCTTTGGACATAATTCCAGATTGCTTTCCAGAATGGTTGGATCAGTTCACAACTCCACCAACAATGCATTAGTGTTCCAATTTTCCCACATCCTCTCCAGCATTTGTCATTTTCCTGTTTTGTCATCTTAGCCAATCTGACTGATTAGATGTGGTACTCCAGGGTTGTTTTGATGTGCATTTCTCTAATCAATAGTGAATTAGAGCATTTCTTCATGTGCTTATAGATATCTTTAATTTCTTTCTCTGAAAACTGCCTGTTCATATCCTGTGACCATTTATAATTTGGGGAATGACTGGTATTCATATAGATTTGACTCAGTTCTTTGTATATTTTAGAAATGAGACCTTTATCAGAGGCATAAGTTGTAAAAATTCTTTCCCAATTTCCCACCTCCCTCTTAATCTTGTCTACATTGGATTTGTTTGTACAGAAGCTTTTCAATTTAATGTAATGAAAATTATCCATTTGGCATTTTATAATGCTCTCTAATTCTTGTTTAGTCATAAAGCCTTTCCCTCTCCACAAATCTGACAGGTAAACTATTCCTTGTTTTCTGAGATAGCTTACAGTATCAACCTTTATACCTAGATAATGCACCCATTTAGATTTGATTTAGCTATATGGTGTTAGATAATGGCCTACGCCCAATTTCTGCCATAATATATTCCAGTTTTCCCAGCAGTTTTTGTCAAACAGTGAGTTCTTATCCCAAAAACTAGGGTCTTTGGGTTTATCAAACAATAGATGACTATAGTCATTGACTGCTGAATCTCGTGTGCCTAATATATTCCATTGATCCTCTACTCTATTTCTCAGCCAGTACCAAGTAGTTTTGATGACTGCTGTTTTATAATACAGATTACAATCTGGTATAGCTAGTCCACCTTCCCTAGCATTTCTTTTCATTAATTCCCTTGATATTCTGGACCATTTATTCTTCCAAATGAATTTTGTCACTCTTTTTTCTAGCTCTATAAAGTAGTTTTTTGGTAAATTGATTGGTATGGCACTTAATATATCATTTAATTTAGGTAAAATTGTCATTTCTATTATATTAGCTCAACACAGCCATGAGCAATTGATATTTTTCCAATTAATTAGATCTGACTTTATTTGTGTGAAAAGTGTTTTGTAGTTGTGATCATATAGGTTCTGTTTTTTTTTTTTTTGGCAGGTAGATACCCAAATATTTCATAATGTCTACCATAACTTTAAATTGGATTTCTCTTTGTAACTCTTGCTGTTGAATTTCATTAGAGATATATAGGTATGTTGAGGATTTATGTGAGTTTATTTTATATTCTGCAACTTTGCCAAATTCATATATTGTCTCAAGTGGTTTTTAACTTGATTCTCTAAGCATATCATCATATCATCTGCAAAGAGTGATAGTTTGGTCTCTTCTTTGCCTAATTTGATTCCATAGATTCCTTTTTCTTCTCTAATTGCTGCTGTTAACATTTCTAGTACCAGATTGAATAAGAGGGGTGATAGTGGACACCCTTGTTTCACCCCTGAATTATTGAAAATGCTTCTACCTTATCCCCATTACATATACTATTTGTTGATGTTTTTAAATAAATGTTACCTATTATTTTAAGGAAGGCTCCATTTATTCCTTTACTTTCTAGTGTTTTAAATAAGAATGGATGGTGAATTTTGTCAAAAGACTTTTCTGCATCTATTGAGATAATCATGTGGTTACTACTAGTTTTATTGTTGGTATGATCAATTATACTGATGATTTTCCTAATATTAAATCATTCTTTCATTCCTGGAATAAATCCTACCTGATCAAAGTGTATTATTCTTGAGATAAGTTGCTGCAATCTTTTTGCTAATATTTTATTTTAAAATTTTGCATCTATATTCATGAGGGAGATTGGTCAATAATTTTCATTCTCTGTTTTATCTCTTCCTGATTTAAGTATCAGTACCATATCTGAGTCAAAAATAGAATTTGGTAGGACTCCTTCTTCACTAATTTTCCCAAATAGTTTGTACAGCATTGGAGTCAATTGTTTGATAGAATCAAATGTTTGTTAGAATTCACTGGTATGTTTGAGAGAATTCACTAGTAAATCCATCTGGCCAGGAGACATTTTCCTAGGGAGTTGACTGAAGGGTTTTTCGATTTCTTTTTATTAGATGGGGTTATTTTAGTTATTTACTTCCTCTTCAGTTAATCTGGGCAACTTGTATGTTTGTAAATATTCATCCATTTCCCTAAGATTGTCACATTTATGTGCATACAATTGGGAAAAAAAACATCTAATTATTGCTTTGTTTTTCTCTTCATTGGTGGTAGATTCACCCTTTTCATTTTTGATACTCATAATTTGGATTTCTTCTTTCTTTTTTTTATCATATTGACTAAGGATCTATCAATTTATTGTTTTTTTTTTCCATTAAATCAGCTCTTAGTATTATTTATTAATTCAATAGTTCTCTTAATTTCCATTTTATTAATCTCTACTTTGGTTTTCAATATTTCTAATTCAGTATTTAATTGGGGATTTTAAATGTGTTCTTTTTCTAGGTTTTTCAATTGCATGCCCAATTCATTGACCTCCCTTTTCTCTAATTTAATCATGTATGCACTCAAGTATATAAAATTCCCCTAAATACTGCCTGTAATACATTCCACAAATTTTGATATGTTGTCTCATTATTATAATTCTCTTTAATGAAATTACTGATTGTTTCTATAATTTCTTGTTTGACCCACTAATTTTTAGGATTAAATTTTTAATTTCCAATTACTTTTTAGTCTGTCTTTCCATGGCCCTTTATTGCATATAATTTTTATTGCATCATGATCTGAGAAGGATGCATTTAATATTTCTGCCTTACTGGACAGAATTGTGAGGCTTTTATGCCGTAGAACATGGTCGATGTGTGAGTATGTGCCATTAACCGCTGAGAAGAAAGTATAGTCCTATTTATCCCGATTCAATTTTCTCCAGAGATCTATCATACCTACCATCTCTAAAATTCTGTTCACCTCCTTAACTTCTTTCTTGTTTATTTTGAAGTTGGATTTATCAAGTTCAGAGAGGGGGAGATTAAGATCTCCCACTAGTGTAGTTTTGCTATCTATTTCTTCCTCTAATTCCTTTACCTTCTCCTCTAGGAATTTGGTTGCTATACCACTTGGTGCATATATGTTAAGTAATGATATTGCTTCATTCTTGATGGTGCCTTTTAGTAGGATATAAGTTCCTTCCTTATCCCTTTTAATTATATCAGCTTTTGCTTTTGCTTTATCTGAGATAGATTGCTGCCCCTGCTTTTTTTTTTACTTTAGCTGAGGCATGATATATTTTACTTCATCCTTTTACCTTTACCCTGTGTGCATCCCCCTGTTTCAGATGTGTTTCTTTTAAGCAGTATATTGTAGGATTATGATTTTTAATCCATTCTGCTATCCACAACTGTTTTATGGGAGAGTTCATTGCATTCACATTTACATTTATGATTATTATCTCTTTCATTCCCTCCATCCTATTCCCTCTCCTGTTAATGCTTATATTTTTTCTCCTCTTCTCCTTTCCCCTCCTTAATAGTATTCCTTTGACCACCACCTCCCTCTGTATTCCTTTATCAGCTACCCTCCCTTTTCCTCCTCTTACCCCTCCCTTACTTCTTCCCTCCCTCATAACCACCCCACCTTTCATAGCCCTTTCCCCCTCCTACTGCCTGAAGGGTATTTTTATATTTAATGAAGTATGTTATTTCTTTTTCTCACCAAGTGACAGGAACAAATCTCATATGAAGCTCCTCTCCCTCCCCTCTTCCTTCTAATATGATGTGTTTTGTGTCTCTTCTCCATAGAGTCCTATGCTTAATTGGTTGTTATTCCCTCCTTGCACAAGAACCAGTGAGGGAAAAGCTCATATAATACTTATCTCCCTCCTTTCTTTTCCTCTGCTATGTTGTTTTAATGCCTCTTTGTTTGGCATAATTTAGATGTTTCCACTTCATTCATTCCTCTTCTTCCATTGAAGTCCCTTTGTAGCCCTTAATAAGATTTTTTTTAAATCATCGTTTTATTATTTTATACTCATACCCTCTACTTGTCTATAAACCGTTTGTTCTTAATAAATAACAGGGTGTGTGTGTGTGTGTGTGTGTGTGTGTGTGTGTGTGTGTGTGTGTTTTCCTTGTTTAACTTTCCATGTAACTCTTGCATCTCTTAATTGGTAGTTGAATTTTCAATTGAACTCTGGCTTTTTCATCAGAAAGGTCTGGAAATCTGTTATATCATTGAATGACCATCTCTTTGCCTGGAAGAATATGTTCAGACTCGCTGGGTAGATGATCCTTGGTTGTAACCTGATCTCTCTTGCCTTGTATAGAATTGTATTGCACTGCCTCTGATCTTTCAGCGTAGAGGCTGCCAAAACCTGTGAGATCCTCACTGTGGTTCCTTGATATTTGGATTGTTTCTTTCTGGCCACTTGAAGTATTTTCAGTTTTACCTGGTAGTTCTTGAGTTTGGCCACAACGTTTAGAGGACTTTTCAGTTTGGGATCTCTTTCAGGCAGTGTCTGGAGTATTTTCTTGGTTTCTATTTTACCATCAGGTTCCAGTATCTCAGGGCAATTTTCCTTAATGAGCTCTTGAAGAATGTTGTCCAGGCTCAATTTTTCATCATGATTTTTTGGTAGGTTTATGATTCTAAGATTGTCTCTCCTAGATCTGTTTTCCAAGTCAGGTTTTTTTTTTTCCATTGAGATATTTTATCTCTTTTTCTAATTTTTTATTCTTGTTGTTTTGTTTGACTAATTCTTGATTCCTCATAGAGTTATTTATTTCAATTTGGTTGCTTCTAGTTTTTAGCAAATCATTTTCCTTGATAAGGTCTGGAGCTCCTTTTCCATATCATACACTTTCCTTTTTAAAGAGATGTTTTCTTCATTATTATTATTATTATTCATGTTTTTCTAATTCTGCAATTTTGATTTTAAAAGAATTATTCATTTTTTCTGCTGTCTCTCTCATTTGGTTTCAAAGTTCATTTTGAGTTCATCTAGGAAAGCTTTCTGTGCTTGGGACCCATTCCCTGTTGATGTTTCAGCTGTGGGTGTGGAGTCCACATTGTCTCCCTCTGAGTTTGGTTCCTCCCTCTGAGGACAGTAGCACTCCAGAGTCTTTGTACTCTGCTTTCTACCCATTTTGAGGCAGGGCCCTAGCCATGCCCTTCCTCTTGGGTGCCCAAGGCTTTACTTTTGAGGGGTTTGCCCTGGGGCAATAGTTGCTATGTTTTCAGGAGGGGGGGGGGGTTGGAGCAGGCAGGGCTCACTCTGTCTTCCTTGTCATTGGAGGTCCTGATAGGGGCTCTTTTAATGTCTGGGCTATGGAATGGTAGTCCCAGGAGTATTTGCTCTCCCAGATAGGGGCCCTGCATTTGGTTCTTACCTTGCTCTTTCTAGTCCCAGCCCTTTGGCAATAGGCCTGGTAGTTGCCCTTGGGGTTAGTGGGATGACTTACCCCACGAGTTGATCAGCCCTCCTCCTGATCTGCCTCTGAATGCTGCTCGATTCCTGGCCTGCCTCCAAGGAGGATTTTGAAAAGCAAATAAGAGAAATGGAGATAAAATTGGGAAGAGAAATGAAAATGATGCAAGAAAATTATAAAATGAGAGTCAACATCCTGACTGAAGAAAATACCCCTTAAAAATAGACTAACTTAAATGGCAAAAGATGCTCAGAAAATCAATGAGGAGAAGAATGCTTTAAAAAGTGGAATTTGCCAGATAGAAAAAGACTTTGAAAAGCTCACTGAAGAGAATCATTCCTTCAGAATTAGATTGTAGCAAATGGAAACTAGTGACTTTATGAGAAATCAAGATACTATTAATTCCAAACAAATGAAAAATAGAAGGCAATGTGAACTATCTCATTGGAAAAACCACTGGCTTGGAAAATAGTTCCAGGAGAGATAATTAAAAAAATATTGGACTACCTGAAAGCCATGATCAAAAAAAGAACCTAGAAAAATCCTTCAAGAAATTCTCAAGGAAAATTGCCCTGATGTTTCAGAACCAGAGGGCAAAATGGAGGTTGAAAGAATCTATCAATCACCTCCTGGAAAAGATCTGAAAAAGAAAACTCCTAGGAATATTATAGCCTGGTTCTGGAATTCCCAGATCAAGAAGAGAATATTACAAGCAGCCAGGAGGAAATAATTTGAATATTGTGGAAACACACTCAGGATAACACAGGATCTGGCATATTCTACACTGGGTGATTGAAATGCTTTCAATATGATATTCCAGAGGTCAAAGGAGCTGGGATTAAAACCAAAAATCACCTACCCAACAAAACTGAGTATCATATTTCAGGGAAAAATATGGTCAATAGGTGGAATAGAGGACTTTCAAGCGTTCTTGATGAAAAAACCAGAGTTGAATAGAAAATTTGACATTCAAATACAAGAAGCAAGAGAAGGATGAGAAGCTAAACAGGGAAAAGAAAGCATAAGGAACTTCTCAAAATTGAACTATTTAAATTTCTACATGGAAAAACAATAATTGTAATTGATGAACCTTTTATCACAATGAATATAGTTGAAGGGAATAGAAATATATATAAGAGGGTTTATGGGCATGTGAATACATATGTGAATGTATGTATATGTGTTTTCAGGTATACATAGAAAGAGGGCACAGTACCAATTTAATAGGAAGGTATGATACTTAAAAAGGTGAAATAAAGAGGTGAGATAGGCATATAATGAGAAGAGATGGGGAGAGACAGAATGGGGTAAATATCTCATATAGAAGAGGCAAAGGAATATGGTTAGAGTGGTGGGGAAGAACAGGAAGGCAAAAGGGAATGAGTCAACCTTGTTCTCATTTAATTTGGCTTAGGGAAGGAATGACATACACACTAAATAGGGTATCTCACCCTACAGAAGACTATGGGGCTAGGTAATGAGAGGGGGGATGATGGAAGGGAGGGCAGGCTGGGGGGGGGGAAGGGAACTTGGAAGCACCCACTTTTGGAAAGGGACAGGATCAAAGTAGAGAATAGAACAAGTGGGAGGTGGGATAGGAGGGAGGGGAATACAGTCAATCTTTTACAATATATCCACTATGGAAATGTTTTGTGTAGCTACACATTCACAGCCTATATGGAATTACTTATCTTCCTAGTAAGGGTGTGTGACAAGGGAGGAAGGGAATCAATCTGGAATTCAAAGTTTTAAAATCAAATGCTTAAATATGTATATATATATATTGTTATTAATATTATTTTACATGTAACTGAGAAATAACATATACAGGCACTGGGGCATTGATATCCACCATGCCCTACTGGAAAGTCAAAGGAGATATGGGAGAAGATATGGGAGCGAGCAGATTGGAGGAGGGGATATCCAGCAGGATCGCTATTTTGGGGTGATGGGTAGGGGAAAAACAGGGAGAAAATATGTAACTCAAAATCTGGTGGAAATGAATGATGTAAACCAGAAGTTAATAAAGCATTTGATTTGAAAAAAAAGAAAGAAAAACTCAATCTTTTGAAATCAGAGATACTTATTTATGAAGTCCCTTAATGGAAGGAGAATGTTAGATATGATTTTGTTCATTCCTAATGTCTGTGACTAACAAGACAAAATTGGCACTTTTCAGGAATTCCTGTTCTAGCAGAACACAAAAGGCAAAATCCTTAAATTCTCAAATGGGTCCCAAAAGCTAAAATCCCAATGAAGCCCACAATTTTATTCATAAAAAAGATGAAGTTCAAGACTACTGTGATTTTAAGAGTCCCCCAGGTAGTAATAAAAAGTAGTACTACTAGTTCTAGTATTAATAATAGTAGTAATAGTAAAAATATTTACATAGCACCTAATATATCTCAATCATTATGAGGCACTTTAAAAATTTTATTTCATTTGATCCTTATAATAACCCTTTCAGATAGATGCTATTATCATTTCCATCTTACAGATGAAGAAATTGACTTGCTTGGGATTACATAGATTTAATTATGTCTGAGGCTGGGATTTGAGGTTGGGATTGCTGATTTGATACCTAGCACCATACCCATTTCACTAACTTGTTATACAAATATTATATTATTTTATCTAATTAATTGATAAAAATATTATTTAACACAAAGTCATGAACTGATAGTTCCTTGGAGCTCTACAATGGAGGACATCTTCCAAGTTTACACAGACTCATTAGTAATTAATATTTAGATCTAGTCATTCTAGCAGGTCAAAGTACTGTTACCTCATCTGAAATTCTCCATTTTTTTTACCCAGGGATGAGATTAAAGTATTAATTACACTCTTAATTTTAATCTAAGTGTATTGTACATAGAGGTAATACCCTGTTCTACAATTCAGTTAATCTGGCAAAAAAAAATAAATCACTTTTGTTTAGAATTGCTTACTCTGGATAAAACCATGCTATCTCTTAATGATCACAGATTTCCTTCACAAATGCTCCTAAAATAATCATTTTTAATTTTATCAGTAATATAAGTCAAATGAGAATTATGGGAATCAAGGTGGTGGAATAAGCAGTAAATTGCTGTAACTTTCAAATATGCATCTCTGAACAACCATAAAATGACTCCCCCAAACAAATCCTAGAACAACAGAACCAGCAAAAAATGGGGTAAATCTATCTTTTACCAAAGAAACTTGGAAGATCAGCAAGAAAAGTCCATTTCCTTTGATGCAGCAATACCACTTCTAGAGATATATTCCAAAGAGATCATACAAGTGTGATTAAGACCTGTATGTACAAAAATATTTACAGCAGCTCTTTTTGTGGTGGCAAAGAATTGGAAATCAAGGAAGTTCCCATCAATTGGGGAATAGCTAAACTAGTTGTGGTATATGAATGTAACGGAATACTATTGTGCTATAAGAAATGAAGACCAGAAGGACTTGATAATAACCAAGAGATACTTATATATACTTATGATGAGTGAGGGGAACAGAACTGGGAGAACTTTGCACATAATTATAGATACATTGAATTTCTGATGACTGACTTTGATAAACTGGGCTCATCTCAGCAGTGAAAGAGTATAAAATAATCCTAAAGGGTTCATGATGGAAAAGGCTATCCACACACAGAGAAAGATTTATGGAGTCTGAATGCAGATTGAAGCAAACTACTTTCTCTCTTCTTTTTTTGTTTTGTTTTGTTCCTTCTTTTTCATTGTTCATTCCAGTGGTTATAAACTTTTTTTTATGACTTGACTAATGTTTAATGTGAAGGTATATGTTGATCCTATATCAGATTGAATAACACCATAGTAGGGAGGAGAGGGAGTGAGAGAATATTTGAAATTCAGAAGCTTGTGGAACTGAATGTTTTAAACAAAAATAAATAAATAAATGTGCATGTTTGTGTGTATGTGTATATATACATCGTCCATTTCACTTGGCTAAAAGGGGAGCACATCTCAGTACAAGCCAGTAGCAATCCCCACCTCAGAAAATCAGTGGAAGATCCTGAGCCCCAGTATAGTGGAGTAGGCAAAAGGAAACATCAAGAGCCCTCATTTGCCTTAGCATATTCAGGGGAATCCACAGATTCTATCTCTGAGCAGCACCACATACTTCAGCACCACACTGGGCAAACAAGCACCGTCCAGCAGCCAGACCATCCCTGCTCCAAAACAACCTTGGGAAAACAACTATCCTCCAGTACTGGACCTCTATGTGTTTGAGTACAGCCCTGGGAAAGTGGAGAATGACCCCCACTGGGCCTCAGCACACACCAGACATGAGGGTCCTCCAGAGAAGTTGTCTCAAGCCAAAAAAGAACTCATGGAAGAACTCAAAAAGGAGCTTAGAAATTACATAAAAGAGGGAAAAGAAAAAAATTAGGAAAGAAAATTACAGGAATACAAAGGACTTATGAAAAAAAAAGGTCAACAGGTTGGAAAATTGCTTAAAACACAGCATTGGCCAAATGGAAAAAAAAGATATAAAAATCCCCTGAAGAAAACATCTCCTTAAAGATTATAATTTGCCAAATGGAAAATAAAGTACAAAAATTAATCAAGAAAAGAAACACCTTTAAAGTTAGAATTGAGCAAGTAGAAGCTGATGGATCCATGAAACATCAAGAATCAACCAAACAAATTCAAAAGAATGAAAAAATGGAAGAAAATGTAAAATCCCTCATGGGAAAAAACAACAACAACAACTGACCTGGAAAATAGACCCCTTACAGACAATATCAGAATCATTGGACTATCTGAAAGACACAAACCAAGGAGGACCTGAGCAGCATCTCCCAAGAGATTATGACAGAAAATTGCTCTGATATCCTGGAACCAGCGGGCAAAATAAGTTGTTGAGAGAATCCACTAATCATTTTAAGAAAGAAATCCCAAAATAAAAACTGCAAGGAACATTATAGCCAAATTTCAGAATTATTAGGTCAAGCATAAAATGGCCAGAAAATGGCCAGAAAGGAACAATTCAAATATCAGTGAGTCAGTAAGAATTTTGTAGTACTTGGCAGCTACAACATTAAAGGACTGGAGATCATGAGACATTATATTCTGGAAGACAAAGAGGCAGGACTATAACAAAGAATCACTTACCTGGCAAAATTAAACATAATACATCAAGGCGGTTGGTCATTCTACATAATAGAAGGATTTCAAGCTTTAATAAGGAGACCAGAACTAAACCAAAAAATTGACCTTCAATATCACGACCCAAGAGAAGCATAAGGAGGTTAAAAGGGATAAGAAAACATAATTAATCTATAAAGCTAAACTATTTGCATCCGTATATGTAAGGAAGGACAATGATATTTGTAATTCTTAAAAATTGTATCACTAGTAGTATAGGTAGAATGAATAAAAATAGAGAAAGCGTAATTTGAGGGAATGACAGAAAAATTAAGGGATGAGAAAGGAGTACAAAGGGTGCAGAAGAAAGGGAGACATAGAATGAGGTAAATTATTTTACATGAAGAGGTTTGAAAGACCTATTAGTAGAGGGGAATATGGTAGGGTGGGCCATGAGCATCACTTGAAGCTCACTTTCATCATTATTGACTCAAAAATGAAATTGTATACACAATCAGTTGAATATAGAAACCTGACTTACTCGAAAGGGAGGTAGACAGGAAGAAGATAAAGTAAAGAGGAAAGGGGTGGAAACTGACAGAAGGGGTAGACATCAGGGGATCTGAAGGCAGAAGCAAAATATTGGTGAGGAGGGAAAGGGTGAAAGGAGAGAAAATACAAACAATAGAAAGAATAGGATGGAGAGAAATATCTGTTTCTTCTTTCACAACTGTGACTAATAGGGAAATAGTTTTACATTATAGTACATGTATAAGCAATATCAAACTTCCTTCCATTTTCAGAAGAGGGAGGGAGAGGGGGGAAGGAGAAAAATTTGGAACTGTAAATCTTGTAAAAATGAATCCAAAAAATTGTCTTGACATGTAACTAGGAAAAAATACTATTAAAATTAAAAAAGAATATAAGCCAAGATCCTATAGTTTGTAGAATCCATCCACTTTTGAAAGTCATAGCTTCTTGAATGTAACCAGTAGAACATTGTACATAGGAAGAGCAACATTATGCAATGATTAATTATGATAGATTTAGCTCTAATTAGCAATACAATGAACCAAGACTATTCCAAAAGACTCCTGATGAAAAAACGCTAACCATACCCACAGAAAGAACTATGGAGTCTGAATTCAGATCAAAGTATACTATTTGCACATTTTTTTCTTTATCATGGATTTTTCCTTTTTTTTGTATTCTTCTTTCACAACATGGCAATGATGGAAATATGTTTACCATGATTGCACATGTATAACCTATATCACATTCCTTGTCATCTTGGGGAGGGGGGAGGGAAAGGAAGGAGGAAGAAAAATTTTTTTTTAAATTAGATATAGCTGGTTTTTATTTTTTCTTCCAAATGCTTTATTAACTTCTGGTTTACATCATTCATTTTCACCACTTTTTGAGTTACAAAATTTCACCCCATTTTTCCCCTACCCACTGCCCCCAAATGGTGGTCCCACAGGATATGCCCTCTGTCCCATATCTTCTCACATAACACCCTTCAATGTTTCCAGTAGGGCTTAGTGGATCTCTATGCCCCAGTGCCTGTATATCTTATTTCCCAATGACATGTAAAATAGTATTAATAATAGTATATATATATATATACATATATATATATTTTTTTGAAACATTAGATTTTAAAACTTTGAATTCCAGCTTCATTCCATTCCTTCCTTGTCACCCACCCTTACTGGGAAAATAAGCAATTCAGTATAGATTGCACATGTGTAGCTATGCAAAACATTACCATAGTAGATGTATTGTAAAAGACTTACTATATTTCCCTAACTCCTATCCCACCTCCCACTTGTTCTATTCTCTACTTTGATACTGTCCCTTTTCAAAAGTAGGTGCTTCCAACTGCTATACCCTCCAGCCTGCCCTCCCTTCCATCATTCCCCCTCTCATCCCCTTCCCCCCTCCTCTCCTGTAGGGTGAGATACCCTATTTAGTGTGTATGTCTTTCACTCCCTGAGCCAAATTAAATGAGAATAAGTTTGACCCATTTCCTTTTGCCTTCCTGTTCTTCCCCTCCATTGTAACCATTTTCCCTTGCCTCTTAGATAGTTTACCCCATTCTGTCTCTCCCCATCTCCTCTCATTATATTCCCCTCTCACCTCTTAATTTCACCTTTTAAGTATCATCCCTTCCTATTGAATTTGTCCTGTGCCCTCTATCTATGTATACCTGAAAACATATCTACACACATTCACATATGTATTCATATGCCCATATACCCTCATATATAGACATATATATGTTTGTATACATACATACATATATTTGTATACTTTTCTATTCCCTTCAACTATTTTCATATTGATAAAATGTTCATCAGTTACAATTATTGCTCTACCATCTTTCAATAAATTATAAAATTCTCAACAAAAGTAACAATAATTATAGATGAGTTTTTTAAAGAGTTTATTGACAATACAGGGAAATATAGAAAGAGAACTGTTGGAGGTGGCTAGAACCAATGAGAGTTTTTAGAATGAGAAATACATAAGGAGGTTTACAAGTAGCAGAGACATAACAGACAGGAAGACACTAAACATTAGGGAAAGAATAGGAATGATTGAGAGGTAATGTACAGGAGAAAATGGAATGGATGTACTCGAGAAGATGGATCAAAGGAACTTGTAGAGAGACTTCCTTTGGGATGCAGATAGGAGTCACAGGGTATGTAGGAAACAGAACGGGATAATGTCTAAGTGCTTTGGGATGAGGAGGAAGAGAGAAGTTCTTCATGAAGGGCTGCATTTTTCCTCAGCGCAGAATGTGTGTATGTATGTATGCATGTGTATACATGTGCATGTATGTACACAGCATATTTGTATGTATGCACACATGTGTTATACACATACATGTGTGCATGCATGTATCTATCTGTGTGTGTGATGTTGCATTCAACTAAGATGTCAGGGAGAGGAGAAGAGTGTTCTGAGAACCACTGGACAATACACCACATTTTGATTGTGTGATGAATGACCCTTTAAAGAAGACAGGTTACTGAGTGATCTTGATAGGTAGCGGGAAAGTATAGAAACTGTAATAGGGAGCAAGGATTATTGTGACTTCCTTACTATGACCTATGAGTCAGGTATGTGTGATATCATGTGTGATACAGTAAATGATATCAAGTAGAATGACTAAGGATGTAATGTCATTAGGAAGGAGCTAGGTCTCAGTGAGAGTCAAAAGGCAAAGGGATGGGAAAAAAGAAAATATTTAATATGGATCAAACCTAATAATTATGGGTCTGGCATCCCCAAGAGTACAGTGGAAGGTGTAGGTAAGTTGGGGGTCATATATTTGCAAGGGAGAGGGCTGAAAGGAATGGGGTTAAGTAAAAAGGCAGTGTGTGGCAAATTAGGTTTATAAAATGTCAGCAGGAGTTTCAGTCTAACTGGGATAAGGAGAAAATGAAATCTATTTTTCCCTCCACAACACCCAACTCCTCTAAGAACATTCAGCCTTGGGTATCTATTCATGAAAAGGGTATAAGTAAACCAAAAGGTAAGAGGCCTAACAATGACCAGATAAAATGAAAGAAAAAAAAATAATTGGAATAAAACAAAAAAAGGAAACAAAGGGGAAAAAAGGAAAGAAATTCAGATTTTCCTACAAGAAGATAAATGAACAGACTCATAAAGAAAAAGAAAATTAGTAAGGATTCAAAAAGTCCATACCACTTGGCATAAGAATTTTGCTTCAAAAGAATATGAGCCAGAAGTTTCAAGTGAAAAATTGAATCCTTTAGTTTTCCCATGAAATCATGCAACAATAGTAGGTAACTTAAAAGTCATCAAAAGAAACAGAAAACTTTTATAAGTATCAATTACAAAGATAATTTGGTGAGAAATCATAATTCTCCAAGAAGAAAAATCATAGTAAGGTAACAACCTCTGACAATGTTTTGACTGACCACAAAGATCCTGGAAGTATTAGTTCCTCCCAGAACAGGAAAATTGGAAACAAATACGACATCTTCCCTTAGACATTCATTGTATAGTAGGAGTTTTAAGGAGCTTTTGAGTGATTACCAAGAGAGAAAAGAAGAAAGGTGACAGGATTTTGTCAAGGTAATGGGATGATCATAGCAGCCAGTCCTCACAATATCAGTAGTTCCTTTCTTTCAAACCCTGAGATCTAGCCTCTTAAAAGAGAGGCAGGAAGATCTACAACATGTGATTTTTATCATGGGCTCTCATTCTGGTAGGGACAACATTGAGAGAAAACAGAAGGAATATGTAGCCTTTCCTTTATTCCTGCCTTCTTGCTTAATTTTTTCACAAAAATTGTCAAATACATTTATCAGAATTTGTGAGTTATTTGTCATAAACACTTGATATTGACTTTGTCCTCAAATTGCCTTTCATCCCTTTGTTGGGGCGTGTGCCCCAGGAGAGCTCTGGGAACTTCAAAGAAGAGAATGATCTTTTTTAGCATCAGTGTGGGAGTTCAGCCACCCAGTCCATTGTTAGAGTTTTGTTCTCTAATTGTAGTATGGGCCCATGTCATTTAATAAACCTACTTAAAAGTGCAGAATTGCTATAGACTAAAATCCAAAATGTTAAAAATTACTATAGGCTAAAATCCAAAATAGTGATAATTGTGACCAAAGTTTACAGTAGAAAATTTACAAAACAGTATGAAAAAAATACTCTGCAAACATTGAAAAGCTTAGAAAATGTCAAATAAAATTGGAATTCCAAAGATATAGAAGTTGAAGAAAAATTGGTAAAGAAAAGGAAAAGTTAACAATTTTTAAGAATATATAAGATGTGTTTGAACATGATAGTAAGCACAGGGAGTGTATGTTTTCCAGTAAAATACTTGTCAAATTAAAAATACTGTATAGAATAGTTCAAGAAATAACCCGAGACATGACCTGAAGTTTTGGATGAAGTTTTAAAAGTACTACTAAAAAAAGTCATCTTTCTGTTAAAGAGAAACCCCAGTCTTGAAATATCAAGATATTTAGTATTTATATTAGAATTTCAATGATGGATAATACATTTGGGAAACAGAAGTTATCCAAGTTTAGTTATCCAAGAACCATAATTTAAATAGGGTATGATTACTCGATAAGAATCTAAGAAACCACACTATGAAACATTCCTAAGATATGTCTAATCATTAATAAAAGGAAATGAACTTTCATCAGAAGTAAAATGTCTGGGTTACACCTGAACATAAACAAAAGAAACAAACAGAAAGAGAGGGTTTTTCTATTTTTATTAAAATATTAAGAGTAATGCAAAAGGTAAATAGATATAATTATGAGCAGTAAATAAAAACTTTTTTCATATTTCTTATCTGTTATTTAAAAACAAAATATAAATGATAGAAGAAAGATAAAAAGTGCCAAGAAGAGATAAAGACAAATGAGCTGCCTAAAGATAACATGGATATTGAGTCAAAAGGGAAGTTAGAACTAAATTATTAGATCATGTATATCATATTTATCTGCAAGTGAATCATTATCTTTTCCTTATCTTTTTTTGATGGTTGAAGGAGAAGAGATAATATCTTTCTGGAATGGGTTCAACCGGTCAGGAAAATAAATTGGAATTATACAAACAAAATTATTAAACACAGCATTCATTTTGACCGAGCTATATCACTGATAGGCCTATACCCAAAAGAAATTGAAGTAGGAAAAATGCTCTATGTATACAAAAAAATTATATCAGCACTGGAGACTAAGGGTATCTTTCTCTCTTGAGGAAGGGTTAATTAAGTTTTTGTCTAAGAACATGATGAAATATTATTGAGTTGTAAACAAAAACCTATGAAATATTTTCCCCTAATATTGCTACACTTTTCCCAATTACATATAATTTTCAACATTTGGGGTGGTAAAATTTCGAGTTTCAAATTTGTCTCCCTCCCTCCACCCTTCCCACCTCCCCAAGATAGCAAGAAATCTCATGTATGTTATATATTTACAATCATGTTAAACCTATTTCCACATTAGTCATATTTGGAAAGAAGAATCAGAAGAAAAGGGAAATGAAATGAGAAAGAAAAAAAATTAAAAAGAGAGAAAATAGTGTGCTCTGATCTACATTCAGACTCCCTAATTCTTTCTCTGGATGTGGATAGCATTTTCCATCAAAAGCCTTTTGGAATTGACTTGGATCACTACATTATTGAGAAGAATCAAGTACACCATAGTTAATCCTAGAGCAATCTTCTAGTTGTTATGTACAATGTTCTCCTGGTTCTGCTCATTTCATTCAGCATTAGCTCATGTAAGTCTTTCCAGGTTTTTTTTTCAAATCTGCCTTACATCATTCCTTTTTTTGCCTTTTTTTTTTGGGGGGGGAGGTAGGGCAATTGGGTGTTAAGTGACTTCCCCAAGGTCACATGGCTAGTTTTTGTGCTAATTGTCTGAAGCCAGATTTGAACTCAGGTCCTCCTGACTCCAGAGCCAGTGCTCTATTCACTGCACCACCTAGCTGCCCCTGTACATCATTTCTTACAACAAAATAGAATTCCATTACATTCATATACTACAACTTGTCCAGCCATTCCCCAATTTATGGGCATTCCCTCAATTTCTAATTGTTTGCCACCATAAAAAGAACTGTTATAAATATTTTTGTACGCGTGGGTTCTTTTCCATTTTTATGATATCTTTGGGATACAAACCTAGTAGAAGTATTGCTGGATTAAAAGGTATGCACAGTTTGGTTGCCATTTGGGACTTCTAAATGGCTCTCAAGAATGGTGGGAACAGTTCACAGTTCTACCAACAATGTGTTTCCCTTCTCCAACACTTATTATCCCATTCTGTATTATTACTCAATCTGATAGGGGTGAGGTGGTGTAACGGAGTTCTTTCAATTCACATTTCTCTGATCAATAGTGATTTAGAACACATTCATATGCTTCTCGATAGTTTTAGTTTCTTCCTTTGAAAATTTCCTGTTAATATATTTTACCATTTATCAACTAGGGATTTATTTGCATTCTTATATATTTGACTTGGTTTTCTATATGTTTTAGAAATGAAGCCTTTTTCAGATACATTGGCAGTAAAAATTGTTCACAAGATTTCTGCTTTCCTTCCAATCTTGGTTGCTTTGGCTTTGTACAAAATCTTTTTAGTTGTTTTTTTTTTTGGGGGGGGAATATATTTTTATTTTGCTCAAGCTGACTTGACATATATTACATGCGAATTACAGTCCAGAACTGTCTGCCCCCAAGAGGGCCAGGCCAGAGCTGGCTAAATTTGGGATTTGGGGGGTACAGAATTATATGCCTTTCAAAGTGTAGGTGTTCCCAAGGGTGCCAGTCAACTCTGATTGGTCAGCACCCTGGGAAGTGGGCTATATTAAAATGAAGGTCTTGAGTAAGTGACTTGGGTCAATTAATCCTAGTACAATGACTTTTCAATAGTGGCTGATCTCATCCCACCTCCAAACAGAGGAAATATATCTTCTATTCAGACAACCCCCCCCCCAAACCATGCCAGACCTCTCCCAGTGTTGGGCTACCTAGGCAGAAGAATCAGTCTCCACTCAAGCCTAGGCAACTTCCAATGCAATCTCATTACCAAGAATATCCTTAAGAACTTCTCAGAAGGGTGCTGGAGCCCTGAGTTATTGAACCTAAAATTGCATTCCTTTCTATGTCCTAAACAATTTATTAATTAAGTATTGCAATTAATTACTGAAAGTAAATCAGAAACATCTTCAGTTTGGTTTGGGGAAGAGAATTCCAATGCAATCAATTTTCTTAATCCTCCCAAGTCTTTTTTTTTATATTTGGAGTAAGTCTCTGGACAAGGGTGGAAAACTTTTACTTGCAAAACTTGCTATTCCACAATAGCATCTGATCCTCCTAAAGGAACTGTAATCACAGGAGAACCCCAGGGAGAGTGGATTCTAGACATTCTCCATTTTTCTGTGAATGATCCAAGAGGCACCACTCTTCCTCAGTGAAATCTGCAACCACATCCTTGAATGTCACTAACTCCTGGGATGAGTGTCTCTGGGTGCCAGGAGCCATTTCCTCTGGCTGTAGGCTCTCTCCTAGGAAAAGGCTTTGGACTCTGCAAACTGACTTCTGGCAAGTGCATGTGCAGAGCTGGCTCCCAGAATGCAGAGAGCTCTCAGCTCCAAGGGAAGAAAAGAAAGATTTCAGCCCCCATGGAGGAAGGCACAGAACTCTCAGTTCCTAAAAACCTTTTTTTTTAATTTAATGTAATAAAAATTATCCATTTTGTATTTCATAGTGTTATCTATCTCATTTGGTCATAAGTTCATCCTTTTTCCATAGATTGGACAGGTAAACTATTCCTTGTTCTGCTAATTAGCTTATAGTATCATCCATTATGTCTCAATCGTGTACCCATTTTGACCTTATCTTGGTAGAGGGTGTGAGATGTTGGTCTATGCCTAGTTTCTGTCATGATATTTTCTTATTTTCCCAGCAATTGTTATCAAGTACTGAGTTTTTATACCAGAAACTGGGTCTTCGGGTCTATTAAACAGTAGATTACTATAGTCATTGACTACTGTGTCTTGTGTACCTAGCCTACTCCAATGATCCACTACTCTATTTCTTAGCCAGTACCAAATGGTTTTGATGATTGCTGCTTTATAATATAGTTTTAGATGTGGTATGGCTAGGTAACCTTCCTTGTATTTCTTTTCATTAAATCCCTTGATATTCTTGACCTTTTGTTCTTCCCGATGAATTTTATTATTTCTTCTAACTCTATAAAATAATAGTGGTGGTAGTAGTAGTAGTAGTAGTAGTAGTAGTAGTAGTAGCAGCAGTAGCAGTAGCAGTAGCAGTAGTAGTAGTAGGAGGAGGAGTGGGAATGGGAGTGGTAGTGATAGTGGTAGTGGTAGCAGTAGCAGTGGTTGCCAGTTGTAACAGTAGTGGCAATAGTAGGAGGAGGAGGAGAAGGAGAAGAAGGAGGAAGAGGAATAAAGAACTTCTACTTACATAACACTTCCTATAAGTCAGGCATTGGCATACGCATTTTATAATTATTTCATTTCTTCCTTACAGCAATATGATTTTACAGATTAGGAATCTTAGGGAAAAAAGAGGTTTAGTTTGTTGCCCAGGATCTCAAAGTTAATAAGCAACAATTGTTGTCCATTTCAAATTTGAATAATCGAAAAGGATATTATACTCAACATTTCCAAAAAAGAGCTCCTTATTTTTTCTCCTCCTAATCTTACTTCTAAACATAACTTTTCTATTTTTGTGGGTATATGTCCAGAAACTTCTCCTGACAAATGAGCATCATACTTTATTCTTCCCTCTCCTCAATATAACCTCACTCCATATGCAATCATATGCGAATTTTTGTTGTTCCATGAAATTAACATGCAAATGCCCACCTCTGTGCCTTTTGTACATGTCCCATCACATTCACATTTTAGAAATTATCAGCTCTCTCTAGGATTCAGCTAATATGAGAACGTTTTTCTGATTCTCTTTAGTTGTTAGCTATTTTCCTTCTCAAATGACCCTGCGTATACTTAGTGTTTTGTGGACAGCTAGGTAGCTCAGTGGATAGAGGGCCAGGCCTGGAGTCAGGAAGACTGATTTCCTGAATTCAAATCTGATCTCAGAGAGTTACTAGCTATGTGACCCTGGGAAAGTCACTTACCTCTGTTTGTCTCCATTTCCTCATCCATAAAATGAACATAAAAAGAAAAGGAAACAGCAATGTAATGCAGTATCTTGACCAAGAAAACCCTAAATGCGGCCAAGGAGAATCAAACATGACTGAAAATAACACAACAATAATAACAAAGACAGAATACTTAGCTTTTTATGTATTCTGTTCTATCTAATAAACTCATTATAGACAGCAACTGTTCTTTTTAAAATTTTGTTTGTTTTCTTTGTTACCTAGCCTTATACTTTCATCTATAGATAACTAAAGGTATAAATCTTTTTA
The DNA here is from genome assembly GCF_028583685.1 of Petaurus breviceps papuanus. NCBI lineage: Eukaryota > Metazoa > Chordata > Mammalia > Diprotodontia > Petauridae > Petaurus > Petaurus breviceps. The sequence goes on from NW_027187309.1 coordinate 4,003,623, forward strand.
AAAAAATGTTCAGTTATTTTTATATGGTGTCTTCTATGAGCTGGGCATCACCACTATCATTTTTTAATTCTTTTTTATCTATTCCCTATAGCTTTTAGGTTTATAGATTATGTAGTTTTTCCCTTACCTCTCCCTTTCCAGTGTTAAGTTCATCTTACTCAATTTGCATGACTCAAAATTAAACTTCATTAATTTCATTAATTGATAACATCATGGGTCAATAATTCACCATTTCTATTTTAAGCCACAGTCTGGAAATCAGAATTCCATTCTCATATCTTACTTTCTTTACCAGTTGTTAATGCCTCACATTTTACTCTGTCTTCAATCAGTTTAATAGACAAAATACCCATATACCTTGGGTTATCATCTTCTTGTTTAGGTCTTCAAATCTCCTGGCAATTTTTTTAGATTCCTTCTGTAATATCAGTTGTCACCAAGTATACTCAAAATTGACTGGTGATAATCAGATTTGACATATTTTGGAGATTCTCCAATATGTCCTGGATAAGTATTTCTTTTTTTGTTCAAATTCATATTGTTCAGAAATAGCTATAGCAAGCTTATATGATGTGAAATATGGGAAAGAGAATGTAATTAGAACTCAGCTATCTAAGTCTTTTCACCCAAGGCACTAATGATTTACAACCTCCATTTGTGGAGGAGTATATCTATTGATAAGATAATCCACTCATTGTAGTAATAAATAACAAATACATCTGTTTAACAAAATCATGGCAGGATCATATTTAACACTCATCCCTAGCACAATCTATTGGAATGCAACTAATAAATTTTCTTGAATTAAATTTCAATGTTATTGAAGTAATTCTATTGCTTATATCTATTTCAATAATGATTTGGGGCATTGAAAGACTGTGTCAAACGTATCCATATTGAAGCTCTTTGTAACCAGTAATGATGCAGTTTTCCCTCATAAAATGAGGGTATTGAAAGAGATGCTCTTGAAGGTCCTTTTTATGCTAATTATTCCATGATCTTAAATTGTTTCCACTTGAATTCATGACAGGAACTAGAAATTCTGATGTAAAAAACACTGTCATTTCTTTGAAGGATCACAATTTCTATTAGATGAAATATAGCTCAAACCTCCAGAGAATAAGTGCATAACAATGGAAAATGTCATTCCATGTGCTTACTGAGTAACACTGCGATATAAAACAGGAGAGTGAGATTTGGGGGACAAACTTATTCAAATCTGGAACTACAAGAGGGAGTTAGAAGGAAGTCAGGGAGTAAGAAGAGAAGAAAAGAGAGGACTGAGCAACATCAGCATGGGTTGACAAGAAGAAAAAAAAGAAACATATCTAAACATCTGAGGATCAATCACAACTGATGTTTTAGCTAATTCCTGAGATATAGGCAGGAAAATAATAATGTTTTTCAGAGTTATAGACTATTGGTCATAGTAGCCTACTTCTTCAGCCATTAACCTCAAGTCCATGTTGAAATCCTTCTATCAATGAATTGGAATGACTTTCTCTTAAAAACTGAAAGAGCAACCAAACCCTCACCTTCTCAAAGTACTTCCCTTCCTCTCAGGTGGAGATTAAGACTTAGCATTTCATGTTTCTCCTTTAAGTTGTCTGCTTTTTTTTAAGTGTCAGTGGTATTAAGACTGTTTTCTTTAGATAAAAAGATAAAAAAAAGATGAGGTCAATTCCAAATGTCCTCCCTAGTATAACTTTATGTGACTACCAAGTCTGCTCGTGGTACTGCTATGGTGGAGCTTCCATTCTGCCTTGTTGATTTAGAATCCACCTTGGGACATGTTGAGCTAATATTTAACGTTTCCTTTTACTAAGAATCCAATAAATTTAATAACAGATATAGAAGTTCAAAATGAAGTCTAGGGATTTTCCTCAATGCATAAGATTCTGCAATCATTGCATATTTGTTTCAGGTGCCTGAGGCTAAGCTGTTCCCCTCTCAGTCTCAGGAGAAAAAGAAAAAGGAAGAGAGTTGAGCACTGGAGAATATCTTGCTTTAAAACTGGCTCTCATAGGCAGAGATATAGTGGTTTGTTCGGATTTTGATTCTGTTCCTTTCTGGGTAGGCAGTGGGGAGTAAAGCATAGACAGCAGGACATTACACACACACACATACACACTCACACACACGTATGTGTATATATATATATATATATAAACACATACATATGTATGTATACACACATATAAAATTATAGTTGGGCATATAATTACATATACATATATAATATATAATCATTACATGCACATACTATGTATATGTTATATATATATGTGTGTGTGTGTGTGTTACATATAATTTACCTCATATATAATAAAGGTGAAATAATTTCACCAGATGACAATTTCTAGCAAATGGGTAAAACCAGGAAATTCTTTGTTTGAGGGTGAGATTTGAGTTGAACCTTAAAATTAATCTGAACATTCTTAGATAATGAGGGTAGAGGGAGAGCCTTCCAGCCAAAAGAGACAATCTTTATAATGGCATGGAGGTAGGAAATAGAATGACATATATAGGGAACAAGAGACTAGAGAGAAAGTGGAGACTTATAAACAACAAAGGTGAAGGGTGAGGGAATCAATCTGTAAACAGATAACAGACAGGTATTTACATTTTTATTTGAGGAAATAGTGGAGGCTAGGGTAAGATTAAAGAATGGCCTTAAATTCCAGGAGTTGTATTTTTGGGTGCTAATCTGCATATGTGAAAAGAATCTCCTCATCAGGAATTCCCTATACCAGAAGGGTCACACACAGCTCCACAGCCCATGACATTTCAATGTGCTTCCCAGACCAGTTTAAAATATAACTGGGAGACACTTAAAAATAAATAAAAATACAAAACATAGATAAAATTATATTTTAAGACTAAGTCAATGTGTAACCCACAGGGAATCTCATGTATGGTTTACTGGCTCCTGCTGCTAATTGAGTCTGATACCAGTATACTACACAAAAGAAATTATTGGTCTGCATAAATCATAAATTAAATTACCAGTAAAATCTTGATGTGCAGTAGTAGTAGTAGCAGCAGCAGCAGCAGCAGCATCAGGAGTAGGAGTAGGCATAGTAGCAATAAATAGGAAATTGAGGCACAGAACAGTAAAATGATTAGCACAGTGTCACAGAGGTTTCTGATAGGTTGATGAAGTCAATTCAAAATACCTAAAATAGAATTTATTATCTTTGTCCGCAAACCCTCCATCAACTAAAATTCTCTTTCCATCAAAAATACTCCCGTTTTGAATTTCCATAAATTCATAAACAGTGTTATGCTGATTTGCTCACTCTTCCTCACCCACCTATCTAATCCATACTCAATCTTGCTTTCTCCCGCAATTTTCATACCATCTCTAACATTTGACCACTCACATAGATGCAAATTTAGATAGGCTCTCAAAATATCCTCCCAATATCATTTCAATAGTCTCTTAACTGGTATCCATGAGTCAGCTAAGCAAAAAAACAGCAAAATGGCAAAACAAACAAACAAAAACATTTATTAAACAGTATGTGAGTGATACTGTGCTCTACTGATGAATAAACAAAACAATCCCTATAATCCTTCTTTTCTTGATCTATACACCCTCCAAATTGTAAATTAATGGTTTAGAAACCAATTGTCCTTGCCTACCAAAAACCTTGATCCTGATTTATTTCTGTAACCACATGTATTGTTAAATACCTCATTGTCTGGATATAACTAGCTGGTTTCTTTATTCCATCATAATAGTTATGGCAACTACAAAGGCCTGAGACTGCAAGTCTGTGTGACTACCAGACCTTTACTAAAGGATCACCCTATGGCTTGTCGAACTTCCTCAGTGCAAGAATGCCTGTTCCCAAACTTCCATGTCCTCCTAAAGTACTTCTAAATGAACCTCCTTGCAAGAGAGTGGTCCGCTGAAGACTGTACTGTGGTACATCTTGAAGATTATAGCACTTCTAATAAGCCAGCAGAAACCTTCAGGAAGTTCTTATTGTCCTAAGAACAGCAGAAACTTCCCATTCAGAAAAGGATGACTAGAAATAGAGCTGTCAAATTATTGTAAAGAGTGGCCTAAATATACAATTTTAGATGAGTTCTGATCTGGCCCAAAGAAGGGGTTTTAAATTCCTCTAAATTAAAGGTTTTGAGCTTGCATTTAGAAAATTGTGTACTCTTACTTTTTTATTCTAGAAGGGAGGGCAGATTAGGCATCAGTTCATATAGATTTTTTCTAGGTTTTTCTGAAGTCTGCCTGTTCATCATTTCTTATAGCACAATAGTGTTCCATTACATTCATATAACACAACTTGTCCAACCATTCCCGTACTGATGGGCATCTCCTCCATTTCCAATTCTTGGCCAACACAAAAAGAGCTGCTATAGATACTTTCTCTACATTTAGGTACTTTTGCCATTTCTATGATCTCTTTAGGATAAAGCCCTATAAGCAGTATTGCTGGGTGGAAGGGTATGCACATTTTTATAGCCCTTTGGGAATAGTTCCAAATTGCTCTCCAGAATGGTTGCATCAGCTCACAGTTCCACCAACAATGATTTAGTGTACCAACTTTCCCACACTTTCTCTATCATTTTCCTGTTTTGTCATGTTAGCCAATCTCATAAGTATGATGTGGTACCTGAGAGTTGTTTAGATTTGCATTTCTCTAATCAAGAATGAATTAAAGTATTTTTTCATGTGACTATAGATAGCTTTAATATCTTCCTCTGAAAACTGCCTGTTCATATCCTTTGGCTGTTTATCAATTGGGGAATGACTTGTATTCTTATAAATTTGACTCTGTTCTCTATATATTTTAGAAATGAGGCCTTTATCAGAGACACTAGTTGTAAAAATTTCCAAATTTTCTGCTTCTCTCCTAATCTTGGTTGCATTGACTTTGTTTATGCAAAAACTTTTCAATTTAATGTATTCAAAGTTATCTATTTTGCATTTCATAATATTCTTTATCTTTTGTTTGGTTATAAATTTCTCCATTCTCCATAAATCTGACAAGTAAACTATTCCTTGCTTCCCTAATTTGCTTATAATATCAGCCTTTATATTTAGATTGTGTACCCATTTGGTATCTTCTTGTGTACTGTGTCAGACAATGTTCTATGCCCATTTTCTGTCATACTATTTTCCATTTTTCCCAGCAGTTTTGATCAAACAATGAGTTCTTGTCCCACAAGTCTTTGGATTTATCGAACAGTAGATTTCTATAATCATTGACTACTGTCTCCTGTTTACTTAACCTATTTCACTGACCTACCCCTCTATTCTTAGCTGGTACCAAGTGGTTTTCATGATTTCTGCCTTATAATACAATTTAAGATCTGGTATGGCTAGGTCACCCTCCCTAGAATTCTTTACATTAATTCCCTTGATATTCTGGACCTTTTACTCTTCCAGAAGAGTTTTTTTTTTTAATTTTTAATAATGACCATCCTTATTTCAGCTCCAATCTTATTGCAAATGCATTTAGCTCATCCTCATTACATATAATGCTTGATGATGATTTTAGGTAGATGTTACTTATTATTTTACAGAATGCTCCATTTTTTTCTTTGCTCTCTAGTGTTTTCAATAGAAATGGGTGTTGTATTTTGTCAAAAGCTTTTTCTGCATCTTTTGAGATAGTCACATGATTTCTGTTAGTTTTGTTGTTGATATTATCAAATATGCTGAGTTTTCCTACTATTGAACCAGCCCTGCATTCCTTTTATAAATCTGACTTAATTAAAGTATATTATTCTTGTGATAAGTTGCTAGCACACTTTTTGCTAATATGTTACTTTAAAATTTTGTATCAATATTCATTGGAGAAGTTGGTCTATAATTTTCTTTCTCTGTTTTGGCTCTTCCCAGTTTATCTATCAATACCCTATTTGTATCATAAAAAAGATTTGGTAGGTCTCCTTTGCCATTCTTAAAAATAGTCTATATAGTATTGGAATTAATTGTTCTTTAAATGTTTGTTAGAATTACCTTGCAAATCTGTCTGGTCCTAGAGACTTTTTTTTTTCCTAGGGAGTTCACTGATGGCTTGTTCAATCTCTTTTTTTTCTGAAATGGGGTTATTTAAGTATTTTATATCCTCTTCTGTACTCTGAGCAATTAGTTATTTTTGTAAATATTCATCCATTTTACTAAGATTATCAAATGTATTGACATGCAGTTGGGCAAAATAGTTCCTACGTATTGATTTAATTTAAAGCATCTTTTCTAGCCCCTTCCTTGCATCAGGAGGTAAGCACTATAATCCTTAAAAGGTTGCTCACACACCCAGGGCATTGCCGAATCCCAGTGCTGCTACCCGTGAGAGAATGACCCTCTGGTCTGGGCCACCTCTGTGCAGGGTTTTGACTAAAGTTGCCAGTGTATCCACACCTGTTGCTTCATCACTTTCCTTTCACCATATGATTTTGAGATAGGTAAAATGGTATGACCAATATTTTTTTATTCATAGCTAAATTGGATTTAAGTGAGGCAGGGTTGTACAAAGTCTTTGACTTCATTGTCTGCTCCAGAGTCATCACAGTTCAGTGACAGGACAGCATCAAGATGACTGGTGATGGCTCAAGGTACAACTGATGACATTTTTATCTACAATGTCTAGTCAAGCTGTAACCACTGCACAGCACTTACTTCAAGCAACTCCACCAACTGAAGTCTTCATATGGTTGGGGTAGACACCTGTAACTCACCAACAGGTTTGATACCTCTCAACCATTCTGGGGAGCAATTAGAGCTATGCCCAAAGGACAACCAAAATGTACATACCCTTTGATGCAGTAATATCACTGCTAAGTTTATATCCCAAAGAAATCATTTAAAGAGGGGGAGAAGAACCACATATACAAAAATATTTATAGCTACTCTTTTTGTGATGGCAAAGAATTGGAAATTGAGGGATTACTTATCAATTGGGCAATGGCTAAATAAGTTCTAGTATTTGAATCTTAAGGAATACTTGTGTTCTATAAGGAATGATGAGCAGGCAGATTTCAGAAAAACCTGGAAAGACTTACATGAAATGATGCTGAGTGAAATGAGCAGAACCAGGAGAACACTGTTCACATTATCAGCAAAATTGTGTAATGATCAGCTATGACTGACTTAGCTCTTCTCAGCAATACAATGATCCAAGGCAATTCAAAAAATTAGTGATGGAAAATGCTATCTACATCCAGAGAAAGAATTATGAAGTCTGAATGCCAATCAAAGCATAATAACTTCACTTTTTTGGCCTTTTGATTTTGTCCTATTTTTATTTCACAATATGACTCATGTGAAAATATGTTTATATGATTGCATATGTATGACCTATTTTAGATTACTTGTCCTCTTGGGGGAGTATAGGAGGGAAGGAGAGAAGGAAAAAATTTGGAACTCAAAATCTTATTTAAAAAGAATGTTGAAAACTATATTTACATGCAATTGAAAAAGAATACTATTTACAAAAAAAATTATTAAGTTTCTACTTTGTGTCAGATATGAAGCTAGGTAGGGGAAAAACACTACCTCACAATATACCTTGAAACATCTTTGACTATATTTCATTGGAGGCAACAACATATAAAGAGATAGATAAAAATAAAAATATAGAAAAAAATAAATCATAGCAAATTTACCAGAGCAAGATGAGGACTAACCATTGGGAAAGTGATCAGGAAGAATTTTGTATAGAAGTAACATTTCAGCTATATCTGGCATTTAAACTATTTATTTATCTACCTGTCTATCTATCTACCTGTCTATCTATCTATCTATCTATCTATCTATCTATCTATCTATCTATCTATCTATCTATCACTCTGTATATATGTATCTGTGTGTATATGTGTATCTATCTACCTTTTTATTTGTCTAGACCCAAACACACACACACACACATATGGGATTCTAAGACCTGAAATTTTGAAGTGAAACCACATTTTATTAATGTGGGATTCAGGACATGAGGACCATTTGCTCACAGGCACGGAGATGGGAAATGCAATTCTGTGTACAAGAATTAGTAAGTTAACCAAATTGATTGTAAAATAAAATGAATTTTCAGGAAGGATATGAAAGCAGACTGGAAAGACAGTTTCTAACAATATCATAAAGGATTTGAAATGCCAGACAAGGAGTGTGATTTTTTTCTTAGTAATGAACTATCAGTAATGAACTAATGAATCAGTAATGAACTAATGGAAGTTATTAAGTGGGGAAGTGATATGATCACAAAAACCCATGCTTTTGGAAAATAACTTTGGCAGTGGTTGGATGATGGATTGGAGAGATAAGAGAATAGATACAAGGAGACACATTAAGAGTTTATTCATATAGACTAGGTGATGGGTGATTGGAACCTGAACTAGAGTGGTGTTTATTTAATTAAACTGAAAGTGATAGATATTATGGGCATTTGAGAGGTAGTAGCAATAAGACTTCAAATAAGATAGTATGTGATAGGGAAGAGTGAAGAGTCAGTGATATCTCCAAAACTAAAAACCTATAAGACAAGAATGATGGTATTTTTCTTGATAGCAATAGAAAAGTGAGGAAGATGGGTAGGTTTTGGGGATAGATAAATTTCAGGTATATTGATTTTGAGGTACCTATGGGACATTATATTTAGAGATGACAATAATAGCTATTCTAATGAGTTCTAAAACAAGATAACAAGGTTTATTCTGCATATGGCAATTTGTAGTTGAAAATAATGAAAAGTTCACCTAATTTTTATGGTCTTAGATGACCTGGATCCAATTCTCAGTATGCTATTTAATTATCTGTGTACAAGTAGATGGAGCAAGGAGGCAGACAATGCACAGGGACTGAACCCTCATGGAGCCAGAGAAATACCAGGCAAGCTGATTAACCCACTGCAGGGGCAATTCCCAGACCTCTCACCATAGGAGAGGGCCTCTTTTGGAGCTGGGTAAGAGACAAGCACAGGGCCTATAGCAGCTACAGCAGCTACTCCTGGGGCTATCAACCCACAGCCTGGATGTTTTAAAAATTACCTGCATGAATTTCCAGGAACCAAGATGACTGAATAAGCCATAGATGCTCTAAACTCCCTCTCTAAACCAGAAAACCCAGAAAATATTGCCCAGGGTAAAATCCTGAAATAGTGGAACAAGCAGATTTGAGAGAACTAGACAAAGGTGTAGCTGAGTCTGTGGCTAAGCTAAATTGAAATGTAGAAGTATCCCAACCAGCCACATCTCATTTGACAAGCAGGGAATTCAGAAATCCAGGGGGGTGGAGCCAGCAAGCACTAATACCAGAAGCCCAGGTGTGCCTTTGCACAATCAGGGGAATCTGCAGACACCAACATGGAATGGTCACCATTGTCTGAGCCTCGTTGAGCTCTAGCCCAGGGGCACAGAGGCAGAAATGTGAGGTGGCCAGATCACCCCTTCCCTACACCTTACACAATGAGCTTCAGTGTAACCCAGGGGAAACAACAAAGATACTAACCTTGGCCTTAGTTTAGACACCCGGAGGCCATAGTACACAAAGTCAACAACCATGCTCTCTAGCTCCCAGTTTAAGAAGCATGAATCAGAGTGCTCTGTACTGCAGAAGCATAAATCCACTTTAAAAAACAGGAAATATACAATCATAATGAGCAGGGAACAAGTTGGAAAAATAAAACCAATTGAATCCAACTATAGTGAGCCTGAAGAAACAAATTCCAAAGTAGACAGCATTGACTTTATAAAAACATCTGAAGTCTCAAAAGGGAATAAGAATTGGTCTCAGGTACAAAAAGCATTCTTGGAAGAGGTCAAGAAGGATTTTGAAAGCCAAATAAGAGAGGCAGAACAAAAATTGACCAATTAATTTAAATTACAATTGCCAAAATAGAAAAAAAAATATTGACTGAAGAAAAGAGCTTCTTAAAAAGTAAAAGTATGAAATGGAAAAAGAGGTTCAAGATCAAACTGGACAAAATAACTCCCTAAAAATAAAATGGAAAAGTATTTTCAAAAATTAATTGAGGAAAATTATTCACTAAAAATTAAAATGTCAAATTGAAGTTAATGACTCTATGAGGCATCAAGAATCAGTCAAATAAAACCTAAAGATTTAAAAATTAGAAGAAAATGTAAAATATCTCATTGGAAAAAAAAACAATTGATGTTGAAAATAGATGGGGGGGGGCAGGCCAGGAAGGCACTGCGCGGCCAGTGGACGCAGGGGCAGGCCTGGAAGGCGTGGCTAGCAGACGAAGGCCTGATCAACTTGGAGGGCAAGGCTTCCCACCAACCACAAGGTCCACTACCAGGCCTATCACCAAAGTCCTGGGACTGGAAAGATCAAGGTAAGAATCAAATACAGGGATACAGGGGCCCCTGTCCTGGACGGCAAACACTCCTTGGGCTACCACTTCATAGCCCAGAAATTTTTTTTTTTAAAAGCCCCTTTCAGGACCTCCAAAGATTAGGATGACAGAGTGAACCTCACTTGCTCCAAACCCTCCCTCTGACCCTGAAAACATAGTAACTCTTGCCCCAGGGCAAAACCCTCTACAGTAAAGGCTTGGGATCCCTAGAGGAAGAGTGTGGCTAGGACCCTGCCTCAAAATGGGCAGAAAGCAGACTACAAAGACAAAGATTCTGGAGTCCTACTATCCTCAGAGGGAGGAACCAACCTCAGAGGGAGACAATGTGGACTGCACACCCAAAGCTGAAACTTCAACAGGGAATGGGTCCCAAACACAGAAGGCTCTCCTAGATGAGATCAAAAGGAACTTTGAAAACAAAATGAGAGAGATAGAAGACAAAATGAATAATTCTCTCAAAATGAAAATAGCAGAATTAGAAAAACATTATAATCAGGAAAACATCTCTCTAAAAAGAGAAGTGTATGATATGGAAAAGGAGCTTCAAAAATTAACCAAGGAAAATGATTTGCTAAAAACCAGAACTAACCAAATGGAAACAAATAACTCTATGAGGAACCAAGAATTAGCCAAGCAAAACAACAAGAATGAAAAATTAGAAAAAGAGGTAAAATATCTCAAAAAAAAAATAACTGACCTGGAAAACAGATCCAGGAGAGATAATCTGAGAATCATAGGCCTACCAGAAAATTATGATGAAAAAATGAGCCTGGACAACATTCTCCAAAAGCTCGTTAAGGAAAACAGCACTGAGATACTAGAACCTGAGGGTAAAATAGAAATCTAGAGAATCCACTGGACACCTGCTGTAAGAGATCCCAAACTGAAAAGTCCTCGAAATGTTGTGGCCAAACTCCAGAACTACCAGATAAAAGAGAAAATACTTCAAGCATCCAGAAAGAAACAATTCAAATATCGTGGGTCCACAGTGAGGATTGCACAGGATTTGGCAGCCTCTACACTGAAAGATCGGAGGCAGTGGAATACATTTTTCCACAGGGCAAAAGAGCTCGGGTTAAAACCAAGGATCACATACCCAGCGAGACTGAGCATATTCTTCCAGGCAAAGAGATGGTCATTCAATGATATAACAGAGTTCCAGACCTTCTTGATAAAAAAGCCAGAACTCAATGGAAAATTCAACCTCCAATTACAAGATGCAACAGTGACTTAGAAAGGTAAACAAGGAGAACACACACACACACACACACCCTGCTATTTCATGAGAGCAAACTGGTTATAGACAAGTAGAGGGTATGGCTATAAAATACATAAAATGACGATTTAAAAAAAATCTTGTTAAGGGCTGCAAAGGGACTGCAATGGAAGAAAGAGAATGGTTGAAGTGGAAAAGGGTAAATTATGCCACTCATAGAGGCATAAAAATGTATAGCAGAGGAAAAAAAAGGAGGGAGTTGGGAAGCATATGAGCTTTTCCCTCATTGGTTCTGGTACAAGGAGGGAATAACAACCAGTTAAGCATAGGACTCTATGGAGAAGAAATGCAAAAAGCATCATTTTAGAGGGAAAGAGGGGAGGGAGAGGAGCTTCGCATGAGATTTGTTCCTGTTACTCTTCAAGCAAAGAAGAAATAGCATACTTCATTAAGTATAGCAATATCCTACAGGCAGTAGAAGGGAAAAAGGGTTATGAAAGGGGGGTGGGAGTGGTTTGTAGGGAGGGAAGTAGTAAGGGGAAAAGGGAGGAAAAGGGAGAGGGGTTGAAAAGGGAACACTGAGGGACGCGGTGTTCAAAAGGAAAACTATTAAGGGGGGGAAGGGAGAAGGGAGGGAAAATATGAACATTAACAGGGGCAGGAATAGGATGGGGGGAAAGAAACAGATAACAATCATAACTGTAAATGTGAATGGAATGAACTCTCCCATAAAACAGAGATGGATAGCAGAATGGATTAGAAATCATAATCCTACAATATGCTGTTTACAAGAAATACATCTGAAACAGAGAGATACACACAAGGTAAAGGTAAAAGGTTGGAATAAAATATATCATGCCTCAGCTAAAGTAAAAAAAGCAGGGGTAGCAATCCTTATCTCAGATAAAGCAAAAGCAAAAAATTGACCTAATTAAAATATATAAGGAAGGAAACTATATCCTGTTAAAAGACACCATCGAGAATGAAGCAATATCACTACTTAACATATATGCACCAAGTGGTGTAGCATCCAAATTCCTAGAGGAGAAGGTAAAGGAATTAGAGGAAGAAATAGAGAGCAAAACTATACTAGTGGGAGACCTTAATCTCCCCCTCTGTGAACCTGATAAATCCAACCTCAAAATAAACAATCTTACTCTTATTGAATTTGGCTTAAGGACAGAATAACATATATACTCCTTTGGGTATCATACCCTACAGGAAAGTAGGGGAGAAGAGGATGAGAGGGGTTATGATAGAAGGGAGTGCAGATTGGGGGAGAGGGTAGTTAGAAGCACACACTTTTGAAAAGGGACAGAGTCAAAGTAGAAAATAGAATAAATCAGGGGCAGGATAAGATGGAAGGAAATATAGTTAGTCTTTCACAATATATCTACTATGGAAACGTTTTGGGTAACTCCACATATACAACCTATACTGAATTGCTTGTCTTCCTAGTGGGGGTGGTTGAGGATGGAAGAATGGAAAGAATCTGGAAAGCAAAACTTTAAAAACGAATATTAAAAAATGTTTTTTACTTGCAAGTGGGAAATAAGATATACAGGCACTGGGGCATAGAAATCTATCTTGCCATACTAGAAAGTTAGAGAGGTTATGGGGGAGGGATATAAGAGAGAACAGATTGGGGGAAGGGGTATTCAGTAGGCTTGCTATCTTGGGGTGGGAAGTAGAGGAAAGACAAGGAGAAAATTAGTAACTCAAAATATTGTGGAAACGAATGTTGAAAACTAAAAATAAATTTAAAAATAAAGACAAAAACAGAAAATAAATTTTAAAATGAGACCCTTTTAGCAGTTGTATGTATATACTTTATATATATACTTTATATATATATATATATATATATATGTATTCTGTTTTAAAATAGATTTTTATTGACATTTTTAATATGGCCTAGATTCTCCCCTATCCACTTCACCTCCAGAGAGCTAGTTCTTATAACAAAGAATTCTGAATTATTACTTTTAAATAAAGCAAATTTCTATAAAGATATTCATATTCTCTCTCCTATTTCTTTTGTATAATCATAGATACATTATAATACGACAAAAATGTCACCAAATCGCTTGCTTTTATATGAAAAGCAAAGAAACCTGGGAGTTATTATTACGTGTGAGAGCTACAACTCTGCCTATATCTAAGTCAGACACAATGCATGTGTGTGTATGTGTGTGTGTGTGTGTGTGTTCCTTGTTGGATTCTTCATTTGTCATGTTTTTTAAATTTGTTTGTTTTAGTTTTCTTTTTGGCAGATCTTAGTAGTTATACCCATACCAAGCACCTAATCTTTTATTATACTGTATTGGGAACATGGAACAATGAACCTTTTTTGGTGAAAATTGAATCTATTAGGTTCAAAAGGGGGTAGGTTTAGTATAACACTTTATATGGGAAGGTTCATTACAGATATTCACCAAAACTTGCAGGATATATAACATATCCCTACAAGTAGGCTTATAAAAAGACTACTGAGTTCTTACAACTATTTCTCCATACTGTTTAATATTTTGGGATTATGGTGACAAGATTTAGTTCAGAGATCTGTCCACATGTCTAAGACTCAGGCAAAAGGACAATGGGGATGGTACACTGACAGATGAGATATATTCACAAAGCACATCACAGTTGATTGTCCCCAGGGAGAAGCTGGCAATTTGTGGAAAGGCTGTTGGTTTGAAGGTGGGCAAGTGTTCAAGAGTTTCGCCTTTACTACATACTTGGGTAACCTTGAGCAATCTACTTAACTTTTCTTTGCTTAACTTTCTTGTCAAATGAGAGAGTAGAACTATAAGGATTCTGAGTGAACTTAAATGTATAAATCACATGCTTACGATCCCATGAATTTAGGAAGAAAAGCAAAGTATATCTACTCTAATATTCTTTGCTTTACATATGAGAAAATTGAGGCCTAGAAACATCAAGATCATGGAAGAATGGAGAAAGATTTTCAAACAAACATCATCTGTACTGAAAATCCCAATTGTCTTTTTAGGGTAGAGGTCTACTAAGATTTTTTTTTCTTTTTCACACCAACAACTTGTTATACATCATCATTAAAAATGAGACTGAATTATCACTTCCAGTATACAATCATTTGCTTTATATTTTTGTTGAATCAGCAAATAATGAATGAAGTGAACTGGTTTAGTTCACTGAAAATATGCTTGGACTTCACTTCAAGAAGTGTTGACTTTCATTCCTGCCATAACCATTTTTCTAACTGCTATGTGTCCTCATAAAAGCAACTTCGTTTTTTATGCCTCAATTTTCTTACTTGTGTATAAGTGTATTGACATACACTACTTTTTATACATATTACACATGTTGAAAGAATCATATAGGCTAGTAGGAAAGCTCCTTATAGCTCTTCAGTGAAATACATAAGATGTTACTCTTAATGAACAATTGCCACATGCCCAGAAACGTACAATGGATATATTATTTTATTTCTTGCCCATGAAGCAGCCTAACCAGTTCCCTCCCTCAGAAATTGCAACTTATGTATCATCCAATAATAAGCAAGAAGCAGATATATCTCTCAGGTACATTTAATAAATCTAGACAGTTTTCAAACTCTTCTGCACTTGAACTATAATAAACATCGAGTGGATAATGTAATTTACTTCATTCTTGTGTTATGAATTAATGTTACCACCACCACCACTGACTCACACAAACTCTTCCACTGAATAAATTTGTCTCCTTTCCAAGTTAACACTGTTGACATAGTTTTTGTAGACTGGGTTAGTTAAAAATAAGGGCAGAGTTCATTTAGTCTGATTGCTATAATATAAAGAAGAGGGAATTTAGGCCAAGAAGAAATGAAATGACCAGAATTATGCAGATTTTTTTAGCTATTAAAAATATTTATTGACTTTTAGTTTTCAATATTCAATTCAACAATCCCTTGAGTTCCAAGTTTTCTCCCACTCCTTCTCTCCCCCTCCTCCACCCACAGGGCAGCATGCTATCCAATATAGGTTCTACAAAGACCTTCACATTAAACATGTCAAGTGGTAAAGAAGAGTTATAACCAAAGGAGTGAACAATAGAAAGAAGGAACAAAACAAAAAAGAGAGAGAGAAAGCAGTTTCCTTCAATCTTCATTCAGACTCTGTAGTTCTTTTCTCTGAATGTGGATATCCTTTTCCATCATGAATCTTTTGGAATTTTCTTATGATTTTGCATTGCTGAGAGAAACCCAGTCTATCAAAGTTAGTCATAACAGATATGACGTATCTGTAATTGTGTGCAAAGTTCTCCTGGTTCTGCTCTCCTCACTCAGCATCAGTTAATGAAAGTTTCTCCAGGTTATTATAAAGTCTATCTGTTCCTCATTTCTTATAGCACATTAGTATACCATTACATTCATATACCACCACTTGTTTATCCATTCCCTAATTGATGGGCATCCCCTTGATTTCCAATTCTTTGCCACCATGGAAAGAGCTGCTATAAATATTTTTGTACATACAGGTACTCCCCCCACCCCACTTGTATGATCTTTTTGAGATATAGGCCTAGAAGCAGTATTGCTGGGTCAAAGGGTATGCACTTATTTATAGCTCTTTGGACATAGTTCCAAATTGCCCTCCAGAATGGTTGGATCAATTCACAATTCCAATTTTTCCACAATTATTATTTTCCTGTTTTGTCATCTTTGCCAGTCTGACCAGTGAGATGTGGTACCTCAGAGTTGTTTTGATTTGCATTTCTCTAATCAATAATAATTTATAGCATTTTTCATACATTTATAGATATCTTAAATTTCTTCCTCTGAAAACTGCCTATTCAAATCTTTTGACCATTTATTAATTGGAGAATGACTGGTATCCTTATAAATTTGACTCAGTTCTCTATATATTTCAGAAATGAGGCCTTTATCAGAGACATTGGTTATAAAAATTCTTTCTCAATTTTCCATTTCCCTCCTAATCTTGGTTACATTGGCTTTATTTGTACAAAACCTTTTCACCTTAGTGCAAAGAAAGATCCATTTTGCATTTTGTTATGCTCTCTATCTCTTGTTTGGACATAAATTCTTCCTTACTCCATAAATGTGAAAGCTAAAGTATTCCTTGCTCTACCAGATTACTTATAGTAGCCTGTATATCTACATAATGCACTCATTTAGATTTTATTTTGGTATATGGTATAAGACATTGGTCTGTGACCAATTTCTGCCATACTATTCTCCAGTTTTCTGAGTAGTTTTTGCCAAATAGGGAATTCTTATTGCAGAAGCTGGGGTCTTTGGGGTTTATCAAACATTAGATTACTATATTGATTGATTGTTGTGTTTCCTGTACTTAATGTTTGACCTGATCCACTACTCTATTCATCAGCCAGTACCATGTAGCTTTGATGACTGTGATTATATAATACATTTTAAAATTCTGTATGGCTAGGCCACCTTCCTTAGCATTCCTTTTCATTAACTCCCTTGATATTTTGGAACTTTTTTTCCATCTCCATTCAGGTGTCATCCTCTTTGAGAAATATTTACAGATCCCTGTCATTGAAAGTGCTTTTTCTCTCTTGGTATTATTGTCCTTACTTCTCAGGGAATCTATAGTATTTTCCCAACAGAATGTAAACTCATTCCTACTATAGAGTTAAAAAAAAAATAAATTGTTCTGTGTATCCCCAGAACTTTGCCAAGTTTCTTATATACAATAAGGGCTAAATAAATACATTTTGAATAAATGAATAATCCTCTAAGATGCTTGGGATAAATATTTTTATGCTTAATTTGCAGATGAGAACATTGAGCCATATTTTCTATTCTGTAGAGGATCCTTGTACTGAGACTCTAACAACATCCCCTATATCCAAAATTACATGCCAAGTAACACTCTTCATGTGATAGGCTAAAGTTGAAAGGCAGATGAAATAACAAAGACTCAGATAAGTGCTCTTCTGAAGAAGTCTTGTTGCATTTTGGTTATTTTAGCAAGGTCTGTGTATTAATAAAAAAGTGCATTTTTCTTTCAATGGGAGGGTAGAAAAATGTAAACAATTAACTGCTATAACACTCCATTTCAATTCAGCACTCCAACCTAGAATGCCCTTACATTCAGCCCATTTCCTACCAAACTAAAGGATGTCCAAAATGTGCAGTGAAATATTTGAATGACACTCCACAGCTCAGAGATCTTTTTCCTCTGGGGTTGAGCAGTGCTATAAATTGATGGCAGACTGTCGAAAGCTCAGCCAAGTTTCAAGGATATTTGTTTTAATTCACCAGTGCAATAAAGCATGTATAGCTCTTATATCAAAATCTAGCCATTTGAACAATGGTAATTTGGAGATGGCTAGATTTGATGCTTGGCATGAGTGTCATAGCACAAATCCTCCAAAAAGCATGATAGATGAAGGGTCTAAACCAGGAACACACACCAAGTCTCTAGGAGAATAAAGAAAAATCATTTGAATGCCTTTCCCCAAGCTACCAAATGAAAGCTCTGAGCTGCATGGAAAAGATAAGGAATAGAGAAACTGTTACCAACTATAACAGTTCATTTTTATTCCAAAGGTTCATGCCAATGCTCTAAGAAGATCATTCCATTTTAGAGTTGTATAAAATGAAATTCACCCTTTGGAAACACTCTACAATCCTCTGTGATAGAAGTCTTGGAACCTTATCAGTGCCTTATTCATATGTCGCCCTAAGAGTCTTGTAGGAGTTACCCATTGTTCCTGTGTAACCTCATTTCCACTTTAATTCTCCAAATTCATCTAACCTTTCCTTTACTTCTCTATCTCTTCCTTTGGGCCAGCTTTCTCTCTATGCTTCTTTTCCCACTTATTCATACCTATTTACTTTCCCTTGTTTGATTGAGGGGAAGAATGACTCCATGAACACTTACTATGCTTTCCTCATATTTGAATTGTCACCACCATCTTTTTACTTGTCTCTGACAAATTATCTTTCACTAAACCTGGACAAAATTACCACCAATATAGATTCATTTCGCCTTCTTACTTAATGGAACCCAATTTAAATAGCCCCTCTCAGAGAAATATCAGTTGAAGAATATCAGTTATTAGTTGTATTTAGTGAATATATGTGAGTACTTAAAGAAGACAGATAAAGTCTTTCCTGAGGAGACTTGTAGAGTTAACTGTCAAAGAGAAAATATCTATGACAGACTTGGAGTGTTAACTGTCATCTTTCAGAAAGTTTGAAGTGACATCCTGACAGAAAGTTTATCTCCTATTCTGTGAAGATGTTGTGTGGACAAGACATTCTGAAGGAATCTTTAAGAGTCTCTAACTTCGATCCTGAGAAAGCTGATTTGCTGTACTTCAGTTCCAATTTTGCAGAGGATTTCACAATTGCAGATATTAATAAGATGATTCGAAGTGTCCCTTTTCACATAGAAGGAACAATATTGAAATATTTTACATTTCTGCATTATTCATTAATGTTAAAATTATATATATATATATAATGTTGATACGTAAATAAGGCTATAATTTTAGGATTTTAGGCTGAGAGAAAAGAAAACTTATGGAAAATACATTTCTCTCAATTATATAAACCAAATGGAGGATCAAAGTTACTTAATCTAGTAACAAAAAAGTGGTTTTAATTATTTATAAGGAAATATCAGAACATACACATAAGATTGTCTTTGAATACACTGTGAATTTATAATAGGAGTCAGTAGTGGTTTAAATGGTCATAGTTGAAGATTTTGATCTTGATGTCACCTGAGAGATATATCCTCATTCCCTGCATCTCAGATCTGTACATGTATTGCTACAAATTCAGTAGCAAAAACCACATTAGACATGAAACCTTATGATTATTGTATTCGCAGGTATATATTGAAGTTTGTTATACTTCAATGAGAAAATATATATTTCTCTGCATGTCTATGTGCTATCTTATTAAAATGGTCTCAACAATCATGTTGATTGCCTAACACCAAATTAAAGAACATAATCCCGCATAATTCTGAAATCCACTAGTGTTCATCTTTCTATTGCCTTAGTCAGAAAGTAAGAAAGGATCTGGCTTTAATTTTTATTATCTTATGTCTCTTCTTGACCTGAAAGATTTCCTATGTGGGGAACTTCTCCCACAGTTGCACTGGACATCATCCCTGTTGAGCCTTTAAGATCAACAAGTTAAATATATTATACCCTGTTTTAGCAGCTATTCTAGCACTAGGTGTTGCCTTCTTTACATAGTAGGTGTTTATATACCTACTTATAGGTAATCAAGTTGAAATATTTTCTAATATTGTACATGTAATAAAGCTTACTGATTTTATGTTATTAAATTGATTCCCACAGATTACTTGTTATATGCTATAATATCTGTCATCATAAAGTCTCTATTTTCCCATACTCCCTCCATTTCTGTATTTCCTAAATGGCTAACTTTGCAACTCAATCTGCAACTATCAACTCTTTCACTTAATGTTCACATGCAGTGAAGTAAGGTAGGAGGAAAGACTGTAATTTATTATAACTTTGCCTTCACAGCTGATAGAACTTTCTCAGTATTTAGAGCTGTAGAAGAGTTTAGATTATACATAAGAAGAATACTGAGGGTGGAGTCAAGATGGCAGAGTAGAAACAGGACCTCCCCACTCCTCCAGCTTCCACCTTCCCTAATCCATGTAAAAAGGGGACTCTAAGCAAAGTTTGGAGCTGCAGAATCCAAAAAATGACACAGAGAAGCTAATCTCCTACTGAGGACAGGCCTGTAGGCCAGCAGGAATTGGCCAGCCCAGGGCTCTGGGAGCCAAGCCCAGCCCCACACCAAGGCTTTAGCGCCAGGGTGGGCCTGACAATCCACCAGCCAGAGGGACTCCAGATCAGCAGCAGCTGTAGCCATTTCCAGATTTATCAACACATAGATGCAAAGGACAAAGACAGAGGTCAGTGCAGTCCGGACTTTGGGACCCAGTAGGGGTGGGAGTGCATGGCTTTTAGCCCTAGAGCAAGAAGCCTCTGAGACACCAGCACAGCCAGGCAGCAACACCTGGCAGCTTCAGCTCCTGGCCTGCAGGGTGTAGGGGAACCAAGCACCAGTCTGAGGGGTAATTGCTCTTGCTTTAACCTTATTGGATCTATATTGTAGTCTAGGGTGGAAGTCCTGGGGTGTGTGTCTAGCTTGCTAGAGCATGTGGAGACATCAAAGAGGGCACCCATCTAATATCTCTGGCAGCTGAGAAACTCAAGCATTTGGGACGAAAGCTCCCTGTCTGGTGGCAGAGTCTTACTGGGCAAAAAAACCAGGGGTCAAGAGACTGAGGGGCAACATGACCAGGCAAAGGAAACAAAGCAGACAGAAGATTTCAACATTACATTCCTATTTTGGGGACTAAAAGGAGAAAAGCATGGAACAGGAGGAAGACAGTGAAGTCAGAACTCCTGCACCAAAAGCTTCAAAGGAAAATATGAGCTGGTTACAGACCATAGAGGACCTTAAGAAGCAGATAAGAGAAGTGCAAGAAAAATTGGGAACAGAAATGAGAACAATGCAAGAAAATTACAAAATGAGAGTCAACAGCCTAACTGAAGAAAATAACACCTTAAAAAATAAACTAACTCAAATGGCAAAAGAGGCTCAAAAAAGCAATGAGGAGAAGAATGCCTTAAAAAGCCATTTTTTCCAGATGGAAAAAAATCTCAAAAGCTCAATGAGGAGAATCATTGCTTCAGAATTAGATTGGTGCAAATGGAAGCCAATGACTTTATGAGAAATCAAGATGCTGTTAAACAGATCCAAACAAATGAAAGAATAGAAGGCAATGTGAAATATCTCATGGGAAAAACCACTGACCTACAAAATAGATCAAGGAGTGTTGCGGGCGTTTACCCTTACAACAGATCTAGACGACTAGCCCTACGGCCCTCTTACTTACCCATCCCGGGTCTTCGGTCGTCACCGGCCCCTCACGGGGAAAAAACACCAGACAGAAGGTGGAGGAGTGAAGCGGGGTGGTTTATTCTTCAACAGTTACATGGCGGAGAGAGAGAGAGAGCCCTCTCACACGAGAAAATATATAGCGAGTCCGAACCAATCATATCGCAGTTTTACATTTATGGCCTTATATGGTGATCACCCCATCAAGCTTATACATATTCATTCAAAGCAACCATGGCACCACCCATAAACCCCTCCCCCTCCCCCATCAACTCCCCCTTTTTCTTTAAAGCAAACGAAAATCTTATATATCAAAAGAATTGGCAGTGCAGACTGCTAAGCTTCTCGCTACAGGCGACACAGGTGACCATGCTTCTTGCCCGAAAGACCATGGAAAAATCCCATTACCACTCAGGGGTCCTGTCCCAAGGACTCTGACGTGCGGTGCGGGGGCCTCTGACTTAGGTCACCTCCGATTCACTCAAACCTTACCCGTCGTAGGACACCGACACCCTGGGTCCTGTCTTAGGCGGCCGAGGAGGGAGGAGTTGCCCGTCATGGAGTCACCCCCGTCTTACCCCAGGTGTCACACGTCCTCCATGGCCTGGAACCATACCTGAGGATCTCCCCCCTCTTGGAGGGTAAAAAGGGCCTGTTGGGTCAGAAGCATGTAGCCATCCTGACGGCGCCGTAGCTTACAAACACAATACAAAAGCAAAATAATCACAAGAACAAACACCACGGTGGAGGAGGTTAAGCCTCCCCACTGTGAGAACCAGGTTGTAACATCATGCAGCCACCTAGACAGTCCGGAGAGAACGGCAGGATCGACAGAGGTGGAATTCACCGATGCAATAGCCAGTCTTAATTGTCTTATCTGTTGTCCGTATTCGGCGGACCAATTGCCTAGGAGGAGAACGGAAAGTTGACGGGACAGGTTAGCTGCTCTAGTAAAGTTCTCATACAAAACGGGAGTAACACATAAACCAGGCATACGCAGAGTACATCCAACTTGGGCTACCTCCCAGAGGACATCAACCTCCTCCTGAATCAGGTCCACCCTCTGATTCAGAAGCATCATTCCGGTATACAGATGCCCATTTATTCCCTCTTGGGCTGTCAAGGCCATGGTAACGGAGGCGCTCAGATTGGCGACCGCCGTTGCAGCCGGCACAGCATAAGCCAAACTGGCGGCTGCTGCAGCAGCCGCAGCGGCAGCAACAGCAATGGTGGCAATAATGGCAGCAGAAATGCCGAAGTCTCTTTTGGGCCTTAACTGCAAAGCAGAATTGGTAATGTTAAGTGGCCAGGGAACCCACCGTGGGAGGCGGAGGACAACTGCCAATGGGAACGCTTGAGCATTCCAGCAGGAAGAATAAAAGCAGTCATTCTTACATTGGAGAAGAGACTCATTGTGTCCTGTCCAATTGGAAACCAAAAACAGAAAGGGTTGCCAAACACAGACAGGTGTGGGTGGTATCTGTACGTGCTTGACTGGCCTTGACATATTAAAATCGAAGGGGTCCAGTTCTGTCCATGTACCATTTCCCCACCCCATGACCCCGCCCAACAGCATGGCCATGGGGCGCAAATCCAAACAAGCGCCCCCCTCCCCACAGAGCAACCACAAATCAAAAGGGTTTGCAGTGACCCCAGGATCTTCATAATGAAGATGACGCGAGTTTGTATCGGAGGTAACAGTGGACATAAGAGGTTTAGCATCTTGGCAAGTCCAGTTGGTTGCCACACCCGCAGTAACATTACCAGAAGGGATGGGAGGGGAAAAGGTAAAAAACGGGTGCACAGGGACAGCTGTGGGTGACTGGCACTCCGTCCAGGGCCAAAAATCCTTGTGGCGGGAGGGCCGACAGCGAGGCTGGGCGCTGGGCTGGGGCCGCCACTCCCCTCCGCCCTCTCCACAAAGGAGACCACTGTTATCCTTCGCTCTAATCATTGTGCGGGCCGGCCAAAGTCCTCTCAATAAGGAGCCAGTCACCCTCTTGCTTGTAAAGTTGAGGCGGTCAGACCACACAGCCTCTTGAGGAAACAGCCCGACACATGGTGACAGTTCCGGATCGACTGTGGGTGTGATTTGAAAACATAACGTCCCATTAAGTGATATTGTCCTGTTACTTTCCACCGGCCTAGTGTCGTTGTTGAGGTGCAGAACAGGGAGCTTAAGGGTGTTGTTAACTGTAAATAAACGAGGAAAAACTTGTGCCGAAGAAGTCACAGGCATGGGTCTCGGGAAGGTGGAAAGCAGTCCCCAGCGTAATTCCGTCACGGCATTCTCAGCAAGGAGACCCAAGATGAGGAGGGTGAGTCGACAATCTGAAAGACAAGAAGAACAAGAATTCTCCTCACCCCCCAACCTGTCGGGGGTGGTGCCTTAATCAAGATCCCTAACTTTGTGAAGGGGCACCCATTGCTGTACCGCTGTTGGGTCATTATTTGGAAAAAAGGAAAGGTGGCCGGGCCTTCTTCCAACCACTTTTACAGGGCCGTGCCATTGGCCCCCCTTATCCTGCCACATTACCCTGGAACCGGGCAGTGCCCGGCTAGGTGCGGGGAGGGTCAATGGAGAAGAGGTGGTGTTCTCACCGGAGGTGCTCCAGAACCTCATGGCGGCAGTGGTGCCGTCATCTCTAACTTGCAGGAAATTTAAGGTAAAGACAACCTGGGCCAACTCTTGACGAGTGACCGACCTGCATATTCCCCCTTTCTGTTTAAACAGGACGGTCTTAAGTGTACGGTTTGCCCGTTCGACAAGGGCTTGCCCGGTAGGGTTGTAGGGGAGGCCTGTAGCATGTTGAATAGAAAATTCAGTACAGAACAAGGCAAAAGCCTTGGAAGTATATGCCGGGCCATTATCAGTCTTTAAGGCTAATGGCACTCCTAGGA
Source organism: Petaurus breviceps papuanus (assembly GCF_028583685.1). Taxonomy (NCBI): domain Eukaryota; kingdom Metazoa; phylum Chordata; class Mammalia; order Diprotodontia; family Petauridae; genus Petaurus; species Petaurus breviceps. The sequence goes on from NW_027187309.1 coordinate 4,027,990, forward strand.
TAGAAATCATTTAATAGAGATGGGCAATAACAGCTCTGGTTGACTCACGAGGCTGCAGGGAAGCAAAGACAAAAGATGAGAAGGTATCAACACAAACATGGATAAACTTAGAGCCAAGATGTGTAACATCCATTTGCCAAAGCTCATTGGGGGCAGTACCTCGGGGGTTAAATGCGTCCTCCTTAATGCGAGGGCGGAAGGGGGCACACACAATACATGACCGGATAATAAGTCTGGCCTCGCTCTTTGGCACACCATAAAGAGCCCTAAGAGACCGAGCTGAGATATGGAACTTAGCATGTGCCAACTGTGCAGGGGAATCTTTCGGGGGGATAGAGGGTGGGGAAAGGCTAACTGCGTGGAGGGCCTGGTCCGCTTGTGCGTTCCCAGAGTAAATGGGACCCACAGCAGTAATATGCGACCGAACATGCAGCACATAAAGAGGGTGGCGCCTAAAATGAAGTAGCTCCTGAACCTCTTGAAGGAGCCTCAAGACCGCAGTGCGTGGAGAAATATACGCGGAAGGGAGGCGGGGCAGCATGAGGGCGCAATATTGGCTGTCTGTAATCAAATTAAAAGGAACATCAGCATATAGCCGAAGGGCTTGTTGCACAGCAAACAGCTCATTCTTTTGGGTGGATGTGTATGGAGTATTGAAAAGCCAGGTGTGGGGAACACTCGGATCATGAACTACTGCGCGGCGGTCCTTTGTTGCATCAGTAAAAAACATTAGGGCCCTGCACGGGCACGCCAGACACCACCGGTATAGGGGGTCTCAGCTCCAAAGAGGCAAACATACGGAGCAAAGCAGGGCGAGAGACCTTACAAGTCCTCACCGAAGTCAGAAGGGTCGCCCAGGACAGGGACTCCTGGGCTAAAGTCATGGCAAGCTCCGGGGAAATGGAGCAATTTAAGGCAAAGTCGCACCCAAACAGGCAACGACAACGATGTAAAGCCTGAAGGGCAAAAAGGCAATAAGCCTCCCATTTATCCACCAGGGACGCCTTGCTCACCTTTGGGTATAACCACTCTAGACATCCCTGCTTTTGGAACAGGCAGCCCCACGTTGGGCGCCAAAATCTGTTGCGGACGTTTACCCTTACAACAGATCTAGACGACTAGCCCTACGGCCCTCTTACTTACCCATCCCGGGTCTTCGGTCGTCACCGGCCCCTCACGGGGAAAAAACACCAGACAGAAGGCGGAGGAGTGAAGCGGGGTGGTTTATTCTTCAACAGTTACATGGCGGAGAGAGAGAGAGAGCCCTCTCACACGAGAAAATATATAGCGAGTCCGAGCCAATCATATCGCAGTTTTACATTTATGGCCTTATATGGTGATCACCCCATCAAGCTTATACATATTCATTCAAAGCAACCATGGCACCACCCATAAACCCCTCCCCCTCCCCCATCAAAGGAGAGATAATTTAAAAATTATTGGACAACCTGAAAGCCATGATCAAAGTAAGAACCTAGAAATCATCCTCCAGGAAGTTCTCAAAGAAAACTGCCCTGATGTTTTAGAACTAGAGGACAAAATACAGGTTGAAAGAATCCACTGATCACCTCCTGAAAAAGATCCCAAAAAAGAAAACTCCTAATAATATTATAGCCAGGTTGTTGAATTCCCAGATCAAAGATAGAATATTATGAGCAGCCAAGAAGAAACAATTTGAATATTGTGGAAACACAATCAGGATAACCCAGCATCTGGAAGCTTCTACACTGAGGGATCGAAGGGCTTGGAATATAATATTCTGGAGGTCAAAGGAGCTGGGATTAAAACAAAGAGTGACCTACCCAGAATAACTGAGTATGATGTTTCAGGGGGAAATATGGTCATTCAGTGGATCAGAAGACTTTCAATCATTCCTGGTGAAAAAAACAGAATTGAATAGAATATTTGACAGTCAGATACAAGAAGCAAGAAAAGCATGAGAAGTCAAACAGGGAAAAGAAACAATAAGAAACATATCAAAGTTGAACCCTTAACATTCCTAAATGGAAAAAGAATAATTGTAACTTATGAAACTTTACTCAGTAGTTGAAGTGAATAGAAAAAAAATTATATATATATATATATATATATATATATATATATATATACATATATATATACATATATATGTGTATGTGTGTGTGTCTATATATGAGGTTATATGGGCATATGAATACATATGTGAATGTGTGTATATATATATTTACGGGTATACATAGATAGAGGGCACTGGACCAATTTAACAGGAAGTGATGATACTTAAAAGGTGAAATTAAGAGGTGACAGAGGAATATAATGAGAGGAAATGGGGAGAGACAGAATGGGGTCAACTATCTCATATAGAAGAGTCAAGGGAAAATGGTTACAATGGAGGGGAAGAATAGGAAGGCAAAAGGAAATGGGTCAAACTTACATTTGGCTTGAGGAGGGAATGAAATACACACTAAATAGAGTATCTCACCCTCCAGGAGAGTAGGGAGGGAAGGGGATGAGAGGGGGGATGATGGAAGGGAGGAAAGGCTGGGCGGGAGGGATGTTGGAAGCACGCACTTTTGAAAAGGGACAGGATCAAAGGAGAGAATAGAACAAGGGGAGGTGGAATAGGAGGGAGGGAAATAGTAAGTCTTTTACGATATATGTACTATTTTATTGTTTTGCATTAGCCACACATGTAGAACCTATACTGAAATGCTTATCTTCCCAGTAAGGGTGGGTGACAAGGGAGGAAGGGAATGAATCTGGAATTCAAAGTTTTAAAATCAAATGTTCAAATATATGTATATACACACACACACTCATATATATGTATATATGAGTGTGTGTATGTATATATACTATTATTAATACTATTTTACGTGTAATTCGGAAATAAATTATACAGGCACTGGGGCATAGAGATCCACTGTAAAAGTCCAAATGGGTATGGGAGAAAATATGGGAGAGAGAAGATTGGAGGAGGGGATATCCTGTGGGACTGCTATTTTGGGGCGGTGGGTAGGCAAAAAGCAGGGAGAAAATTTGTAACTCAAAATCTGGTGGAAATGAATGATGTAAATCAGAATTAATAAAGCATTTGAAAAATAAAAAATAATAAGATAAAAGAAATTGAAAAAAGAACAATACTAATTTCTAGCATTGTTCTAGCCTTAGTCCTGCAAACCATACTTTCACTGGAAGTTTGAGTCCCTAGAGATTGACTGGGCATTGCCTCAGAGACCTGGCAAAGAACTTAGCTTGAAAAGGCCAAGGTCTATGTCCTAGCCATACCAGATTTTAATCTGTATTTTAAAGCAGCAGTAATCAAAACTACTTGGTACTGTCTGAGGAATACAGTAGTGGATCAGTGGAATAGATTAGGTACACGTGACAGAGCAGTCAATGACTATGGTAATCTACTGTTTGATAAATTCAAAGACCCCAGTTTTGGGGATAAGAACTCACTATTTGACAAAAACTGTTGGGAAAACTGGAATACACTATGGCAGAAACTGGGCATAGACCAATATCTTACACCATATGCCAAAATAAAGTCTAAATGGGTGCATAATCTAGGTATAAAGGCTGATACTGTAAACAATCTGGAAGAGCAAAGAATAGTTTACCTCTTAGATTTATGGAGAAGGGAAGATTTTATGACAAAACAAGAGTTAGAGAGCATTATAAAATGCAAAATGGATAATTTTGATTACATTTAATTTAAAAATTTCTGTACAAATAAAGCCAATGTAACCAAGATTAAGAGAGAAGTGGAAAATTGGGAAGGAATTTTTACAACCAGTGTCTCTGATAAAGGCCTCATTTCTAATATTTACAGGGAATTGTGTCAAATCTACAAAAATACAGGTCATTCCCCAATTGATAAATGGTCAAAGGATAGGAACAGGCAGTTTTCAGAGGAAGAAATTAAAGATATCTATAAGTATATGAAAAAATTCTCTAAATCAGTACTGATTAGAGAAATGGAAATCAAAACATTTCTGAGATACAACATCTCACTGGTCAGATGGCTAAGACGACAAAACAGGAAAATGATAAATGCTGGAGAGGATGTGGAAAAATTGTAATACTAATGCATTGTTGGTGGAATTGTGAACTGATCCATTCATTCTGCAGAGCAATCTGGAACTATGCATAAAGGGCTAGAAATAAATGAATACCCTTTGAACCAGCAATTCCACTTCTAGGGTTGTATCCCAAAGGGATCATAGAAGTGGGAAATGTTCCTGTATGTAGAAAAATATTCATAGAATCTCTCTTTGTGGTGGCAAAGAACTGGAAATCAAGGGGATACCCATCAGTTGGGAATGGCTGAACAAGTTGTTGTATATGAATGTAATGGAATACTATTGTGCTGTAAGAAAGAGCAGCAAATGGGCTTCATAATAACCTGGAAAGACTTTTATAAACTAATGTTGAGTGAGAACAGCAGAACCAGGGGAAATTTGTACTCAATTAGAGACACAATGTATGTGTGATGACTAACTTTGATAGACTGGACTCGTCTAAACAATGCAAGGTTATAAGACAAATCCAAAAGACTGAGTTTCATGTTTCAGGGAAAAATATGGTTATTCAGTGGAATAGAGGACTTTCAATCATTCTTAATGGAAAAAGCAGAGTTGAATAGAAAATTTGACATTCAGATACAAGAAGCAAGAGAAGCTTGAGAAGGTAAACAGGGAAAAGAAATCATAAGTCACTTATCAAAGTTGAACTATTGACATTTCTACATGGAAAAATAATAATTGTAACTGAAGAAACTTTTCTCAGTATGAAAATTGTTGAAGGGAATAGAAATACATATATATATATATCTTTATTGGAGGCTGTAGGGGTGTATGAACACATATGTGAATATGTGAACATATGTTTACAGGTATACATAGATAGAGGGCACAGGACCAAGTTAATAGGAAGGGATGATACTTAAAGGGTGAAATGAAGAGGTGATAGAGGAATATAATGAGAGGAGATGGAGAGAGACAGAATGGGGTAAACTCACATAGAAGAGGCAAGGGAAAATGGTTACAATGGAGGGGAAGAATAGGAAGGCAAAAGGGAATGGGTCAACCTTATTCTCATTGAATTTGGCTCAGGGAGGGAATGACATACACACTTAATAGAGTATCTCACCCTACAGGAGAATAGGGGGGAATAGTTGGAAGCACTCACTTTTGAAAAGTGATGGGATCAAAATAGAGGATAGAACAAGTGGGTGGTGGAACAGGAGGGAGGGAAATACAGTCAGTTCTTCACAATGTATCTTCTATTTTAATGTTTTACATTAGCTACACATGTACAACCTATAGTGAACTGCTTATGTTCCCATTAAGGGTGGGTGACAAGGGAGGAAGGGATTCGATCTGGAATTCAAAGTTTTAAATTCAAATGTTTAAAATTACATTATATATATATACATATATATATATATACAAACTATTATTGATACTATTTTACATGTAATTGGGAAATAAGATATACAGGCACTGGGGCATAGAGATCCACCATGCCCCACTGGAAAAGTTGAAGGGGGAATGGGAGAAGACATGAGAGAGAGCAGATTGGAGGAGGGGATATCCTGTGGGATTGCTATTTTGGGTTGGTGGGTAGGGGAAAAATGGGGAGAAAAGTTGTAACTCACAATCTGTTGGAAATTAATGATGCAAATAAAAGTTAATAAAGCATTTGAAAAATGAAAAAAAATAAAAAGAATTAAAGACAAATGTGAAATAGTTATTTACCTCAACAACATTTATATCCAACTAGGAGAATATGCCTTGTACATAGACGAATAAATGCAATGTAGAGACAAAGTTATATAAAGCAATTTTAAGAAAGTGATTACACTAAAAACTGAGAGCTAACATCAGAAATAATTTAATGTTAGAGTTGGTGACTAAACTGTGTTTTAAAGGAAGGTCATAATACTAAGAGGCAGTAGTCTAGCATCCTTGACATTGTTCTGTGTAAAGGCATTGATATAATGGAGGTTATATAGACAAAACTGTTGGTGTAGCCATTTAACTGGAATGAATAGGGTTGAGGAACAGCATTATATTAGATTGGATTTGTAGCTGTCTCAAGGATTGTAGAAGATTTTAAATGACATGTTGAGCACTTTATGTTTTATCTAAGAGTCACTGTTGCTCAGTGTATAGAGAACTGACTTCAGTCAGAAAGACTTTTATTCAAACCCTGTCTGTGACAAATACAGCTTATGTGACCTTGGGCAAGTCAATTAAACTTTCAGGGTCCCAGGGAACTCCTTAAAACAGCTAATCAAAGAGCATGTGCAAATGTGCATTTCAGTGTGAGTTTCCATATCAGGAATTCAGGTAGGTCTTTTTGATTCATTTGTACTCCTCACCCCACCCCTGTCCTATTTTTACTACTTTACTGCTAGTGTCATTGCTACTACTGCTACTTATTACTGTGTTCTTTTTTCCTTCTTTTCATCTTGAGATTCTTTACCCCCCCTCCCCATGGAATTATGCATGTATATGTACATATACATATAAAATATATCCATCTACACTATATATATATATATATATGCAGTATATATTTCTGGTTTTGGTATGATTTGAATAAATAGTTTTCTTTAATAATTGCTATGTGTGTGAATTCATTTTGGAACTAGAGTTTGGTGACCCTCTGTCAGAGTAATAAAACAGTGATCAAAATTTAGCTTGAGTTTGGTCATATCCCCTAGACTAACAATATTTAAGGGAACAATTAGATATAATTTAAGCCAGAACTCTGAGGAAAGCAGAATGGCCCCTGCTCCCAACTTTCTGCTTCCCTTCTTAGCAGAAACTGCAGTCTCCCATACAGAAAAATGGGCTTATAGGGTTTGATTACGTGCATCAAAGGTAAAGATAATTATTCCTCAGCAAAATCTACTTTCCTCCTTTTAAACCAGCTAAATTAACAGTTGTCAATTTCTTTTTAATGTGAAAATATTGTCTACAGATGAATTAAATGAAATTAAAGCATACCGAATTAAAGTGTAACTTAACTAATTATGGGAAACAACTTTACTGAGTCTATCATGATTTTTTTTCCTTCTAGATCATTGTCAACATATTTAGGATTTTCTGAAATCTACCTGTTTATCAATAGTATTTCATTACATTCATATACCACAACATATTCAGCCATTCCCCAATTGATGAGCATCCCCTCAATTTTCTATTCTTTGTCACCACAAAAATTACTGCTAAAAGTATTTTTGTATACGTGGGTCCTTTCCTGTTTTTATCACCTCTTTGGGATACATAATTAGTAGTGGTATTGCTTGGTCACAGTGCATACAAAGTTATTTTTTTGTTTGTTTTGATTTGTTTTGTTTTGTTTGCTTTTTGGAGGGCAATTGGGGTTAAGTGACTTGCCCAAAGTCATGTGGCTAGTAATTGTGTCAAGTGTCTGAGGCCAGATTTGAACTCAGGTCCTCCTGACTCTAGGGCCACTGCTCTATTCACTGCACCACCTAGCTGCCCCGTATGCATGTCATATCATATCATATCGTAAGGTATCATATCGCATTGTATCATATTATATCATATCATATTATATTATATATAATGAGGGATTCATAAGGACAGATTGTATTTTGTATTATATACATAACTTATATTTACATATTATATATGTATATATATAATATATAATACTGTCTGTCCTTATGAATCCCTTATAATCAGTCTTTATTATATACCTTATATTTCTCTGGGCTCTTGTGTGTCAAATCTTCTATTAAGTTCAGGATTATTTTTAACAAAGTCTTGAAATCTGAGAGTTTATCAAATGTCCAGGTTTTTCATTCAATATAATACTTAACTTTACAGGGTGTGGATAATTTTTACTTGAGCCCAGTCTTTTTGCTCTTTGATGTATTGTGTTCCAAGACCTGAATTCCTTAATGTGTCTGTTGCTAGGTCTTGTGTAATTTTAATTGTGGCACCCCCACATTTAAGTTCTTTTAATCTTGATGCATTTAATATTTTATCCTTAAACTGGGGGTATCAGAATTTGACTTAGATATTCCTATGAGTTTTACTCATAGGATTTCTTTTAAGTGGTGATTGATGGATTTTTTATATTTCTACTTTCCCCCCTTGTTCTAATGCTTCAGGACAATTTTCTTTAATTATTTCTTGTATTATTGCATCAAGATTCTGTTTATGATCATAAATTTCAGTTAGTCTGATTATGTTTATATTTTTTTTGTTCCTGATCTATTCTCTAAATTTGTTCTTTTTCTTAAAAATATGTTGAACTTTCTCTATTTTTTTCATTATTCATATTTTGGTTAATTATTTCTAGTTCTCATATAATTTCACTGACTTCACTTTGTCTAAATCTAATTTTCAAGTTATCATTTTCTTCCTTAAGATTCTGGATCTCCTTTTTCTAATTGATTGACTTCCCTTTTATAACCTTCTTGTTTTTCTTAGATTATTCTCAATTTTTTTTTTTAGTTTTTCCCCCATCTCCATCATTTGGTTTTTCAAATGTTTTTTAAAGATCTTCTATGAATTCTTTTTGGATATGTGACCATTTGACATTATTCTTTGAGTATTTCTTTTCTTCAATACCCTCCTCTGAAGATGAAGCCTGGTAATCTCTATTCCCATAATCGCTATCTATGGTTAGATTCTTTCTCCTTTGCCTATGCGTTTTATTGTGGTAATAACTTAATTTTTGTAATCACCTCTAGCCCTAGGGCATGGGAAATGGTGCCTCTTATCCTAGATCTTCAGTTCACCCCTCTCACCTGGACCCAAAGTCAAATCCCCAACCTCCTCTAAGTGCCGGAAGCCAGGGATTTTCTGTCCCACTGCTTCTGCACTCACCAGGGAGGGTGCTGATTGCTTCTTGCCCCTGCTGCTCTTTGCAGCACATCTGGGTTTGATGTTCCTTATCAGCAAAGGTTATCTCAATCTTCCTGGGCTCAAACACCCAGTTCTTGTCACTATGCATGGGTCAAAATTCCTGTGACTGGGGCTGAGGCAGCCTCTCCAAATAACTAAGCCCAGGGCTTTCCCCTTGTTGTTAAAACAGAGCCTAGCCTGGATGTATTTTCTCTTCACAGGGATCAAATCTCATCCTGGGACTTTTCTTCTGATCTTCTCAAATTGTCCCAGGAAAACCCTGCTTGTACCCCTATTCTTAATTTTCTCCACCCACACTTTGTTTGCCCTGAGGTATTATTTTAACTCTTTTGTGGGGGAAAATCTTGAGAACTTGGAATTTTCTGACCTATCCTGCCATCTTGCTAGAATCCTCTCTCAATAATTATTTTAAATGGAATTTCTCTTTCTTTCCTTTGCTGCGGAACTTTCTTTGTAATGTATAGCAATGCTGATTATTTATGTTGGTTCATTTGGTATCCTTCAACTTTGCCAATGTTGTCAATAATTTCAAATCATTTTTAGATGATTATCTAAGATTTTCTAAGTATAATATCTTATTATCTGCAAAACTGATAATTTTGTTTCCTCATCACCTGTTCTAATTCCAATTAATTTTACGAATGAGGAAACTGAGGCAAAAAGGGTTAAATGACTTGCCTAGGGTCACATAGCTAATAAGTGAATGAGTCCAGATTTGACCTCATGAAGGTAAATCTTTCTGATTCCAAACTTAGTACTGTATCCATTGTACTACCTAGCTGCACCTCCTCCATCTTTAAGTTCCAGGCATCTTCTTTGGATTTTCCCATACCTGGAATGTTTTCCCTCCTCATCTTTACATACTGGCTTCCCTGGCTTTCTTTGAATCCCAGCTAAAGATCACTTTTTCTATTGAAAATCTTTCCCAATACATTTTAATTCTAGTTTCTTCCCTTTTAAAAATGGATTTATATTTTTCTTCTATCTAATTTGTTTGTACATATTTGTTTATTTGTTTTCTCCCCCATCAGATTGTAAGCTCCCTGAAGGTGAGAAATGTCTTTTGACACTTTGTGTAACCCCAGCAGATTAACACAGTGCCTGGCACATAGTAAGTGCTTAAGTTATGTTTTTTGACTGACTGGTTATTCCTGGGTCATCTCTACACCACCATGAGGTGTCAGAGAATATTAGAAAAATTAGCATAATTATATATCTATATCTATATCTATCTATCTATATTCCTTCTTCTAGTGTCAACAATAAATCTTAAAAATATTATTCTTAGAGAAAGTCATTTCTCTACAAAAAAATCATCATGTTTGTTTAATGCACTTCTTATTTCAGTCTTTCAGTATTCTGAAAATGTATATGCTAAAGGTGAGTTTACTAGGCATTGTATTAACACACAATACCTTTCTCTGAGGATTGTCTAGTACTTCACAGATGCTATCTCATTAATCTGCACACTACCCCAGTGAGATGGGTCTGAATTAATTATTATCAAGCCCATAATTCCCCTCCAGACTGGGGTTTACATCCTCCATACATAAAATAGAGAGGAGCGCTGTATTCCTTCTCCCCAACCAACTAATCTATATTCCCCCCAACACAAAGATATGCTCCAAGAGAAAACTATTTTCTTTTATGAATCCACTAAATTTCTACAGACAACTTTTAGGCTGATTTGGTATAGCATACTTCTTTCCTTCCTAATATCAAATATTATTCAAGTAAACATTGAAGTGAAAAAAAAAACCCTTAAGTGAAACCATTGTTAATTGATGGGTCCACTGTACCCCTAGTTTTATTGCCACTTTAATGTGTCACTCCCTCTTCTAATAAAGCATTTTCACATACCTCAGTTGACTTTCACTTTTGACTAGAACATGTTCAGTGGCATGAAAATATAACATAAATAAAGCAAATTCAATTTTCCCCCAGTTGGTGCACAGTATGTGGGAGAAAAAGGTCTTAAGATAATAGGATTAGAGATTTAGAACTAGAGAAGAAAATAGAAGCCAGTGAAACCAGTTTTACAGATGAGGAAGCAGAGTCTCAGGGAAGGTAAGATATTTGACTTGGTTCACACAGATTTTAAGTATCTGAGACAGAATTTGAATTCTGGTCTTTCTGGCCCTAGGTTTAGCACTCTGTAGCAGTAAGCATGCTACCATACCCAGGATGGCTGCTGGCATAGGTCCTTTGATCTGCCTTTCTAAAAAGGAAAGCAACTCAAAAAGGGTTAACAATCTTACTTTAATAAAACACATATTTACCTAGTTCAGGGGAAAAAGTCATTTTTTTTTGTAGTAACAACTTAATTTTTTTAATCATGTCTAGCCCTAGGGTATGGGAAACCTGAACTTCAGAGAATACAAACAGAAGTTACAAGCAGACAAAAATTACAGAGACCATAACACAATTCAACAAACCAACAGACATGGCTTCTAGCTGTCTAATCACCACATACCTACATACACAGTTACCAGAGAGGGAAGCACCAACATCTGGGTTTTGAAAGCTGGGGGTTTCAATGGCTGCCCAGAGTCTCATCTGACCAAATCACACAACTCTTCCCATAAGTGAGTCCCAAAGCAAAACCTTGCCTCAGAGGTATATGCAGCCTTCTCCAGGGCAAGAAGACATCACAACCCTCATGACCCACTTCCTAATTACAAAGTAACAAGGTATGGGCCTTCCTGAAAAACAAGCCTCCCCTAAGCAAGCTTCTCCTGTTGGGCTCCACTCCACCCTTCAGCAAACTCCTCCCACAAAGGCTCCATGTGACCACATTCAACCTATTAGGGGGATATGATATATTTTCAAATGAGGGAAGATCCTCAAATTCCCTAGGTCTATTAAGGGGTAGGGGAGATCTTCAAATTCCCTTCCCATTACACACTCATCTTCTGTAACTCTCTTTATCACATTCTTTGAAGTACACACTAAAACACTATGCGATCTTAGCTCCTAGTGTGCAATTCTAACAGGGGGGTTTTCAAGTGGAAGCATGGTATAGAACTGTAACTAGAAAGTTATTTATTTATGTTATCTGATAACAAGTCTGATAGGACCAAGAGAAGCAGAGCACATCTTCCTTTTGCGGGTAGAGGAAGTACTAGAGGAGAGAAGTAAGGGCCCTGGCTAATAATCATGATACTACTTAACATATTTGGGGGGAGAAGTGAGGCCAAACTTCAGAAGAGTTCACCCCACCTCCAAAAGGCATTTGGTGTTTTCTCATTTCAACTAGTTATTTTCTTTAATTAGATGCTGTATTGTTTATTTGCTCTCAAAGTGTGCAAATGATATTTAAATTATGTACTCTGTAAATACATCCCTGTGAGGGGAAAACCTCAAACACTCCACCCTAGTGATGGCTCTGGCAAGATATAAACCAAGCAATTGGTTCCAAAGAATCAACCCTTTCCTCCCCCCCCTCCCCCCTACCATGCCACAGGAATTCATATATCTTGGGTGAGAAATGGAATATAAACATGTCTTTTCATCTATCACTCTAACCAAAGTGATCATTAATTGTATTTCATACCAAAAATTTAAGGGTTTCCCATCCTTTGCTATATAAAATCAATGTAATTACCAAACTGACTGTGAGAAATATTGAATCCCAATAGGTAATCTAATCCATATTCTGAGCATAACATGATATGCATCGTTTTTATTGTTAATGGTTTTAACCCGTAGCTACATTAAATTACTGACCCTACCAGGAATGAATCTCATTTAAGTAGAGTGCTTCATGTCACAAAGGGCAGGACAGCCACTTTACTTCCTGAGTGGTGTGCATGCCTGGAATCACTTGGCTACATAACAGATTAAAAAAAGAGCTACCTGGATGGAGAGCCATTTTTTGGAATGATTATAGTCACACCCATCTGGTTCTTGATTTTGGATTAAACTATTCTTTGTAAAGCAAAGGTGAAATTGTGTGGCCAAGATATTTTGGTTTTCTAATACAAGTAAAACAAGTTGCCTTTCAGTATGCTGCAAATCACATTGATATACTTCTTGGACATTTGCCATTAGTATCTTACCAGCCCTTGATCTCTTGGTCCTATTTGACTGGATGACCTAGCCTAGCATTTCCATTTTCAAAGCCTTTGAATAGACAATTCCAGTAGATGTTTGGGCTTTTGTCCAAGTGCATATTGCTGAATCAGGGCTGGGGGAGAGAGGATATGAAATGACTGTAGGTGGCCATATTGACAGATCTGAAGGGGAATGATAAGGAAACATAAATGAAATTTAAAGGGGCAAACATTATGGGACACAGTTTGAATTCGACAGTCAAATGGCCAGAAACTCAGAAACTTTTCTCTTCACCTAGCCCTGAAATATTTTCCTCAAACCCAAGCTAAAAGTTTTATCGTAGAACTGCGCTTCCTTCCCTATATCAGTACTTAGGATCTTTTATTTTCTGTAGAGCAAATGTGTTTCTCATTTTATCCCTTGTACTAAAATTCAAACTATGTCTCCCTCTCAAGGTGAAATCACTTTTTTGTCACCCATTTCAGTTCCAGCTATTAAATAATATAAATATTTTACAGACACTTGACAGTTTAGATCTCATAGGTTCAGTTTTAGCTTGTCATCCCTCCTTTATCATCAGATATATTATCTTATTTTTCCTCAGTGGTCCCAATATTCTTCCTTTGTCCAGTCTCATGAAGAATATTATGTCTTGTTCTGAACCTGAGGTTTAAGGTGATTGATAAGTCTCTAAATTATAATGATAAGTTTAAGGAATCAGTTAAGGTCACCATGTAGAAGAGAAGGGGGTGGTGATAAAGGATGTGATGGTCATTTCAATTGTTAGAAGGTCCATCTAGTTAAAGAGTTATCAGATCATTAGATTTGTTCTGTTTAGCTTTAGAAGGTAAACCTTGGAGGAAGGGTTTATTGAGGAAGTAGAATAAAGGTTTGATGACAGTGGGTATTTTTTTAAAGCAAGGAAACAGAAAAATCTTTCAACAATTAGAACTGTCCTAAAGTGGAAAGAACTACCTTGAAGTGATAGTTTATACTTTACTATCTTCAGTAAAAATCTAGGTCACCACTTGTGGTATATATTGTAGTAAAGATTCTTTTCACATATGAGTTGGACGAGATGGATGTTAAGGTTCCTCTCTATTTTCAAATTCTGTGAGTGGGGCTGAACCCTTCCACTACCAAGTCCTAAAGTTATAGTTGATTATTTTTGACTTATTGTCAAATTTGGCAGGACACTATAATATCAACTAAGAAGAGAACACATTTAATATTCTTTTTATCCCCAATTTGAGACTAAATAATAGCTTCTGAAAGAGGAACCAGATCTGAACTGTTTAAGGAAATCAGCCCAAAATATAACTTTAATTAACTTTCCTTTCATAACTTAGACTTATTTAATTCTCATTATGCATGGTGGTGGCTGCACTATTTTATTTACCAGGTAGTATTGCTAGTCATAAACCTAGTTCTATTTAGGAGGAAGAGAAGGAGGAAAAGGAGAAAGGATGGAGAGAGAGAGAGAAAGAAAGAAAGAAAGAAAGAAAGAAAGAAAGAAAGAAAGAAAGAAAGGAAGGAAGAAAGAAAGAAAGAAAGAAAGAAAGAAAGAAAGAAAGAAAGAAAGAAAGAAAGAAAGAAAGAAAGGAAGGAAGGAAGGAAGGAAGGAAGGAAGGAAGGAAGGAAGGAAGGAGGGATGGAAGGAAGGAAGGAGGGAAGGAAGGGAAGGAAGGGAAGAAGGAAAGACTCCAGTCACTGTATTAAACTCTCTAGGTGTAGAAATGCAAGCAAAAAAGAAAGTTTTTGCCTGTGAGGAACTTACATTCTAGTGCAGCGGACACAATATAAAAGGAGACTGGAACAGGGTTTGGAAGGAGATAAAGCTACCCAGTGTGAGTGACACCTTTTGAAATCTGAATGTCAGAAATAAAGACAGGAGGCAAATGTAGCTTAACTTCCCCACAAAATAGAGGAGCTCCTCACCAATAGGAAAAGGGGGAAGACCTTGCTGAAGAATATTCCAAGAAGTGAAGGCAATGGGATTTTTTGGTAGTCCAAATCAAAGAGGCCAAAGTACTGAGGGAAGTTATAATACAAAACATCATCAGAGAAATGATTTTGAAGTCTAGAAGTCAGGAGAACAGGCAGGGTAACAAAAACAACAAAATTAAAACAACAGCAAAAAAAAAAAAAACATTGTATACCCTCAACAAACTTATTTTCTACTGGGAGGAGGGGAAAAACAAGAACACAGATAAGGAAATTTAAAATATATACAAAGTAAATTTGTTCTTCAATTGTTCCAGTCATGTCTGACTCATTGGAACCCCATTTGGCATTCTCTTGGTAAAGATTTCCTTCTCCGGCTCATTTTACAGATAAGGAAACTGAGTCAAACAGGTTTAAGTGACTTACCCAGGGACATATAGCTAGTCAGTATCTGAGGCCAGCTTTGAACCCATGAAGATGAGAATTCCTAACTCCAGAGCCAGCACTCTATCCCCTGGGCCACTTAGCTGCCCTACAACCAAGTCATAAAATATCATAAATATAAAACTGGAGGACCTCAGAGTGCAGAGTTTTGTCTAATCCTCTCATTTTAGAGTTTAGGAAACTGAGGCCCTGGAATAAAAGGTGAATTGCCTAAGGTCACACAAGTAGTATAATAGTGGAATTTGAACTCTAGCCCTCAGACTCTAGATTCTGTATTTATTACTCTCCACCAGTGATTTATTCTGTGTGATTTGTTTAGGGTCTCTTGTCTCATTTCTTTTTCTTTCTCTCTGTCTCTCATGTCTCACTCTTTCTCTCTCTCTCTGTATCTTTGTCTCTGTCTCTCTGTCTCTTTCTCTGTCTCTCTGTCTCTGTCTCTGTCTCTGTCTCTCTGTCTCTGTCTGTCTCTGTCTCTCTCTCTCTGTCTCTCTCTCTGTCTCTCTCTGTCTCTCTCTCTCTCTCTCTCTGTGTGTCTCTGTCTCTCTCTCTCTCTGTCTCTGTCTCTCTCTCTCTCTGTCTCTCTCTCTCTCTCTCTCTCTCTCTCTCTCTCTCTCTCTCTCTCTCTCTCTCTCTCTCTCTCTCTCTGTCTCTCTCTCTCTCTCTCTCTCTCTCTCTCTCTCTCTCTCTCTCTCTCTCTCTCTCTCTCTCTCTCTCTCTCTCTCTCTCTCTCTCTCTCTCTCTCTCTCTCTCTCTCTCTCTCTCTCTCTCTCTCTCTCTCTCTCTCTCTCTCTCTCTCTCTCTCTCTGTCTCTCTCTCTCTCTCTCTCTCTCTTTCTCTCTCTCTGTCTCTCTCTCCCCCTACCACTATGAATTTGATTAGTTCTTAGTCCTGAGTGATATTTATATACTAGTTTAAAGTTATCAGAGATCTACATTTATTATGTCACTAGAGTCTCAGACCTGTGATTTTATATAGGTTCCACTAAGAGAATTTAAGTAACTTTCTCAAGGCCACCACTCAGTAAGCATCAGAGTGAGTGATAATGAGACCCAAGTCTTTCTGACTCCAAATCCAATATCCTCTTTACTACATCAATGCCTTCCTAGGAGAGGCAATGGGCAACCAGGAGAATTCATGGCTCTGCCATTGACTTCCTGCATTAGTGGATAAGACATTCCATCATTTGGGGCCTTTTTCCTCCTCTGCAAAATGAGAGGGGCAAGAAGAGTTGATCTCAAAAGACCCTCAATGCTCTGACATTCTGTGATTCTATGATAAATAACTACCTAGTGACTTTAAGAAGTTCATGAAAACAGCATCCCAAAATGTATAATGAATTTTCAGGTAGTCACTAGAAGTTCATAACTTTTTAATGGGGATTGACATGTTTCTTAAATGGTTCCTACCATTGCCTAAATTACAAACCATTTTAACAATTTGACATCTTATAGGTACTCCATGTAAGACTGATGGATTAAAAATCAAATATTGCCAAAGTTTACATTCAGATCTATAAAATTAATTTGGAGAGTTGTAAGGACATTTGTACTAAAAATATGCTGAGATTTGCATAAAAAAGACCCAACTCTACCAAAAAGTATGTCATCTATACTCATTCTATCTTTTTTTTTAAAGCAATTGGGGATAAGTAACTTGCCCAAGATTACATGGCCAGTTTGTGTGTGTGTGTGTGTATTAAGTATCAGAGGCCGGAACCAATCGCGGGTCCTCCAGAGTCCGGGGCCGGTGCTCTTACTCACTGAGTCACCTAGCCGCCCCTCTCATTCTATCTTAATATTACTATTAAGAGATAGCTGTAATTATAGCCACCCAGGAAGACACTGAGACAGAGGAACTCCATCCAACCAAACAAAACAGGGTTTGCTCATGGAATACCTAGGTCTGTTAATTGTTGGATATAGGGACAATACTTTAATATTTCTGGGTCTCAGCTTCCTCACCTATAAAATGAAAAGTTTAGACTAAATGCCCTCCACCATCTCCTCCAGTTGTAAAACATTCATCTCTGATCAATTATATCTTTTTCCTTTTCATTCTCTCTATGGTGTTTTCTATCTTTGGTAATGTCTCCTTTTCCATTTATCCCTCCCTCTCTGCTATTCCATTTCCTTTCCTCTTCTGTGTACCCTTACTTGTTATCTCACTAAGTGCCTAGATAAACAGGATGCTCCCTAAGAAGTTAATTAGGCAAAGGGGCACTATTCATACAATAATTTCCCAACTCTGAATTGAATTCCTAGGTTCTGTCACATTTGTTTGGCCAGCATGGAGAACAGCATAGGAGCCACCTGTGGGCTCTAGGCAATTCAATTGATAATCACTGATCCTAAGAACAGTGTCTGTATGCAATCTATATATAGTAGAAATGTATCAGAAATTTTTCCTCAGGGAGACTTTGCTTCAATTTTTATTGTCAGGACTTTTCTCCTAAAAAAAGAAAAGAAAACTGCACCATGATCACTGCAGGTATAATAGGAACAGGTGTGGCACATGTTGAACTTCATCCTGCTTTTCAAAATTAAGTAATGGTAACACCCCAGCCTCCTCATTTAATCTGAGACAGCTGTTATTCTCCCCCATCCTTCCTTTATATAGCATCTGGATGAATTGCCAGGGGCTGATCATTCACCATACAGTACTTTACTGAACAAGGAGCCAAGAATGTTTTCTAAATCTTCTTCTAAAACTCTAATTAGGTAATCAGAAACTGGAGAACCCCTTTTATACACTATATATTATTCCTTAATACTCTCTCTCTCTCTCTCTCTCTCTCTCTCTCTCTCTCTCTCTCTCTCTCTCTCTCTCTCTCTCTCTCTCTCTCTCTCTCTCTCTCTCTCTCTCTCTCTCTCT
>NW_027187309.1:4046205-4052211 GCF_028583685.1 Petaurus breviceps papuanus
TCTCTCTCTCTCTCTCTCTCTCTCTCTCTCTCTCTCTCTCTCTCTCTTTCTCACACACACACACACACACACACTCTCACACACATACAATCTATAATTGGCTACATTTGTATGGTAGTCTCCCATGAAACAATCAGCTCTATGAAAGCAGGGATCATCACTTATCAAAACCTGATTATGGTCCCTAAGGCTCCATAGAGTGCTTACACAGAGAAGTTACTTCAAAAATGTTTATTGTAAAACAAATCCTTAGATAGTATGTTGTGTTTTTTCTTTAGTTCTTTCAGGTGCATCCAACTCTCTATGACCCCATTTGGGGTTTTCTTGGCAAAGATACTGGAGTGGTTTGCCATTTTCTTCTCAAGCTTATTTTACATATAAGGAACTCCAAGCCCAGGACTCTATCCACTGTGTCACCTAGTTGCCCATGTTATGGTAGAAACTGCTTTATATTAAGAGGTACAAGGTGATATATTCTAGTTCCTTGTGGTTAGGATTCAAACTCATACTGATTAAATATTCATTTTTTCTAACAGCAAGGTCCATTGTAATGTGCATATACAGTTTTGCTTTTTCCTTACGGCCAGCCTAAATCTCACTCTTTGAAATTTCTACTCATTACAACCAGTTCTTCTCCCTCTTATCAAAGAGAAGGCAGCTAAGTTCTCTTCCATGTAACCACCCTTAAAATATTTGAAAACAACTGTTGTGTTTTGCCTATGTGTTTTTTTTTTCTTTACACTAAGCATTCCCAGTTTCTTCAAGATATGCTCATAAGGAATGATCTTGGAATGCCTCACCACTATAGTTTTCTTTCTCTGGGTACTCTCTTACTTATCTTATAAAATGGTGGTCCACAGAACTAATCTCACACAACAAATATGGCCTCACCAGGACATCCCCTTTACCTGGAAGGTTTGCATGCCTTCGTAAAGTCAAAGATTACATTGGTTCTCATGTTCTACTAATGCATATTAAGTGGCAGACTAGTGAAAAACTCAAATATTTTTTTTTTCAGAAAAACTGCTATTACGTAGATATTCTGTTCTTTTTCTTAGGATGTTACAACCACCAATTCTAGAAATCAATGAGCTTAGAAGTGCAGTAGACTTCAAGAAACCAACTGGTTCAATCCCTAGCCTTAAGGGCAGGAAGATATTATCACAGTTGTTTTTTTTTTATATGAAGTAGATGAGGCTTAAACATGTTGAGTGACCTCACCAAAAGTACAGAGGACATACACATATCTGTTCTTTAAAGGGAAGCAAGGTAGATTCAAATACGCACTGTGTTATTCTGGAAAGAATAATGCAACTTGTATCAGTGTTTGTGGATTTGAATTAGAACTCTGCTATTTGCTGCCTTTGTTACCTCAAGTCAGACCACTTAACTTCTAGGGTACGTCCATTTCCTCATCCTCCAAACAAGTAGATTGACCGAGACTGACCATTATGATATCTAAGATTCTGGACAAGATGACCTTCTATCTCTTAGTATAAAATATCTTCTACCACATCATACTGCCTAATGATTTGTTTTACAACAAATATTTCTAAAATAACTTCTCTGTATAAGCATTAAACCAACCCTAGGGAACATATCA
The DNA here is from genome assembly GCF_028583685.1 of Petaurus breviceps papuanus. Lineage (NCBI taxonomy): Eukaryota > Metazoa > Chordata > Mammalia > Diprotodontia > Petauridae > Petaurus > Petaurus breviceps. Next base: position 4,047,809 of record NW_027187309.1, read on the forward strand.
AGTTTTAATAAGTCATGATCCATGCCTTCATGGAGCAAACTATCTCATGGGAGTCCAAGATAATACCTATAACATATAATATTGCATAATAAAGCTATTAGGGGACTTACTCAATAAACTGAAGTGTTGCTGCTCTTAAGTCATCTCAGTCATGTCCAAATCTCACTGACTCCACTAGGGGCATCTTGGCAAAGATGAAATGCTTTTTCATTTCCTACTCCAGCTTACTTTAAAGATGATGATCTGAGGTAAACAGGGTAAGTTACTTGGCCAGGGTCACACAACTAGTAAATATTTCAGACTGGACTTGAATTTAGATCCTCCTGACTCCAGGGCTGCTTAGTTATCTACCCTATACCATCTAGCTGTATGAATTGAATACAGAGGTGCAAGAAGAAAAGCTTTAGAGTGGAGATGGATTTTGAATTATCCTTTAATGTTTGAATAGGAATTCAAAAGGGGAAGAATCACAGGGGAAACATTCTAAGGACCAAAACTTATTGAGGACAAAAACCCAGAGGAGTAGGAGTGCAATGGACTTCTGTCAGACAGAGAACTGTCCAGTGAGGCAGTTGGAGTTAAATGCATGTAGAAAATTTAAAATTTAAGATGTTATCTGGGAAAAAGAAAGTTGTAATTATGGAAATCCGTCTTTTCCCCCAGCCAATCTTGATCATATTCTATTGTCTAGTTATGTTTTGTTTTTGCACCTAAAACTGTAAATATATTATGTACAATTTGTTATTCCTTTTAAATACATGATAAATTTATCATATACATTTCTTTTTTTCACCATTTTTCCTACTCTCTTCTCCCCCCCGCCATGGCTACCATTAGACACAGTTATGTGTGTGTATTTATATCTATCTATATACACACATAAGTATATACAAATGTGTATGTGTGTGTGTGTTAAAATCAATCTATACATACTTCTACTTATCAGGTCTTTTTCTGGATGCAAATAGCATCTTCATTCATAAGTCCATTTTAGTTAATATGGGCATTTATAATACCTTTTTTGCTGCACACAAGCATATCATTAGTATTCAAAACAAATTATTCTCTGTTGATTGACAAAACTTTCTCAGTGAATGGCTGTCTTCAGTGGTAAGACTTGTGAATCTGATTCTCATTCTCCATCTCTTCTGAACTACAACAGAACATATTGTGTCTGCACAGAAGATTGATTTTAGTTACTTAGCTCTCTTTCAATTAATTTATTCCCTGGGTTCCTTCTCATCAAATTGATGTGTTCTTTCCCCCTTCAAAGTCAGAAAACTTTCTGCTAGACCTGAAAATCCTGCCCTTCACCTGATTCTGAGGGCCTCTTATGGCTTTCTGATATTGACAGTAATTATAAACTCAACTGAATAATAGCTCAACAGAATTTCTGTGATCTGATTGTCAAATGTACTAGGTATTGATTTTCTGGCAACATCTAGTCCATAGAAAATATCTGACAGTAATTACCGTGGAATAAGGTAAGAAATCCCATTTTGTGATGGGACTTAAATAATTTATTCTTTAGCATACTTTTGTCTAACAGGGAAACAACTTTTTTATGTAATATTATGGATGCATCTAATATTACATAAACAAGGTGTTTTACAATTTACCTTAAATATGATATTAATATTTCCCTGATCCACTGCTTTCCCTCCCAGCTCTCTCCCTTTCCTTTGCCTTAGGTGTTATTCTTTGTAGCATAGTTAAGCAGTGTTGGAGGCTGGTCCAATATTTACCAGTGTTATGTGAAGAGTTAATACTCAGTGAGTACTGTGGAAGCCATAACTGCCAGAATACCAGCAGGAAAGTTATGCCTGCAGAAGTCAGCAACCAAAGATCAAACTGGGTATATGGAGAGATGAGGAAGAAGTTAGAAAAACCAGAACTAAAGAAAGCAGACATAACTGGCAGCAAACATGATCTGAGTTGACTGGAAGGGGATATTCAGAGAAGCAGAGGAAGGCAAATGAGGAATGTTAAAATGAAGGAGCCAGTCATCATTGCAAAAACAAGTTGTCAAGTGATTGGTCTTTGGCTTTTGTTTAATGGGGAACTGGGACCATAGAACCATACCTAATCATATGTCTTGAAGGAGCCAATACCCATAAAGTCTATGTACTAATAAATGAAATCTTCTTTTGTTGTCATTATTGTTCAATATTTTCAGTTGTATCTCATTCTTTGTAATCCCATTTCTTGGCAAAGATATAGAAGTAGTTTTCTATTTTCTATTTCAACTCATTTTATAAATGAGGAGAGGGAGGCAAACAGGGTCAAGTGACTGCTCAGGGTCACACAGCTAGCAAGTGTCTAAGGCCAGATTTGAACTCAAGAAAATAAGTCTTCCTGACTTCAGGTCAGGCACTCCATCTGCTGTGTCACCTATAACTCCAATAGCATAAAAATGATTAAGAAGGGAAGACTGCTTAAATTTTTCCCCATTCTCTGTTGTGGGTAAATGTTGGTTTGATTGGGTTCACCTTGGATATAATATCAATTATATTAATGAACTTATGTTGCTCCTCTCAGATCTTCCTGAGAACATTTGAATTTGCCTGGCCCATCCCACATCAGGTTTTCCTTGTGAATTAAATTTGGCTGATTTCTCTGTTAGGAACGTTGTCTACCCTGCAAGTATAAGTGCTCTAAAGACATTGGATATAGGTAGGGTTTTTTTTTTTAATTTAACCTGATAGCATTAAACATGTAGAAGAGATCATGTCCAGTATACTACATATTCAAGAAAACTCTTGATTCCTTAAAAAGTTATTGATGTTCTTTTTTTCTCTTTAGTTGCTACTTCGCAATCAATCCACCTTACTCCCTTTTTCCTATCTCATGGAAATATAACCCTCACTTTTAACAAAATACAATTAAGCAATGCAAATTGTTATATTTTCTATGGCTAATAATGTATGCCTTGTTTCATACCTGTAATACAAAACTTCTTTGCAGAGAAAAAAATATATCATTATCAGTCTTTTAATGAATGATTTGTAATTATATTTATTAGAAATATTATTTCTTTCAGTACAGTTTCCCATTATATCATTGTGATAAATGTGTCCATTTTTGCATTATTTCTGCTTATACCTATACATCTTTGTAAATTTCTCTGAATCCTATTATTCTATAAAGCAGTAATATTCTCTAAATACATATGCCACAACTTTTTTGATCATATCTCAATCAATTGATACCAGTTTTATTTCCAGGTTTTTACTACTATAAAATGGTAAGGTATACAAATATGAATATAAAATGTGAAATAATGAAAGTTTTACTCTCTTGTTGATATCCTTGGGGTTTTAGATTTATCATTGAGTCATTGGGTAGGTATATGACATGTAGTTTGCTGACATTTCTAGTATAACTGAATTGTTTTTCAGAGCACTTAGATGAATTTATAGCTCAAAAAACAGTACCTTAGTATCTCTCTTCCCTCAACTCATCTAAGATTGATCATTTTCCTTTCTTGTCTTTTTCAGTCTTAGGGATGAGCTCAAGTAAAGTTGCTTAAATTTTCATTTTTCTTATTATTAACCATTGAAGCATTCTTGCATATGATTACTAAAAGTTCTTATTTCTTCTTTTGAAAATTTACCATTCACAGGCATTATGATTGACTTCTAGAATCCTTACTACCTGGGAATCTGAGGCTGTTGTCTCTCTTGAACTCAATTTTTGAGCTGCAGTGGGCTTTGTTAGACCTCAAACCTCCCCTAAGTTTGGCATCAATCATATGAACCTTCATGGAGGCAGAGAGAAATCAGATTGCCTACTGAGTGGAGAACAGACCCAAGTAATAAGGAGAGCTCATCAAAAAGCCAGAGCAGGTCAGTGGAGCGATTTGGCCTCCCATTCTGGGTAAGATACAAAAACCTGGTATTACAAAATAAAAATGAAAAACAAACAAAAATCCTTACTATTCATATCCTTTAATATCTATTAAGAAGGGAGGTTGGCCCTTTAGAAAGAAGATTGTGAGTGCATAAAATGACATAAAGAAATCAAAAAGAATGAAGACTGAGGAAAGGTCATTGAATTTGTCAATTAGGAGATAATTGGTAACTTTGGAGGAAGAAGTTTCAATGAAATGAAGCGATTAAAAGTCTCAGTGTAGGGAGATAAGAAGAGAATGAGAGGAAAAGAAATAGAGGACATTTATTGTATAAGGTCTCAGACAGTTTAGCCACAAGAACAGAAGAAATATAAAACAAGAGTGGGGATAGGAAGATTAAATGAAAGTCTTTTTGAGGATGGGGGAGACATAGGCATGTCTAAATTTAATTTCACCTAAAATGTTTCCCATGTTCCCAAAAAAGGGGTTTTACCTTATACTCTGCTTGGACTTAAAATTTTTTTCTTACCATGACTGTTCCATAGATCACACA
>NW_027187309.1:4052311-4082798 GCF_028583685.1 Petaurus breviceps papuanus
TCTCTCTCTCTCTTTCTCTCTCTCTCTCTCTCTCTCTCTCACTATTTTTGATGACTACTGTTTTGTAATATTGTTAGGGATCTGAAGTTACTAGTCTTTTCCTCTTTGTCCCCAAAATATTTTTCAATATTAATTTATCTTGATATTCATGATTATTTGTTCCCCTAGAATAATTTTTCATTTGTCTAGTTCTTTAAAGTATCATCTTAGTGGTTTGGTTGGTATGACAATCAGTTGAATTATTATTTATTGAAAATATTTCGTATTGATTGCAAAATAGAAAATCAAGATGCAGAGGCAATTGAACATAATAGTCTTAGGTTCTATGAATACATTGGCATGGGACAATAATAAAAAAAAGAAAACTAATTTAATCATTCCTTCATTATAATAGCATTTTATAATCCTATTCATTAAAATATTGGCTAAAAAGTGAATCCTGGTGTCAGGAAGAGACTAACACATAATAGAGATAGAAAGCATTTGGCTTTTTAACACTTTATCTATATACAATTTAAAATTTTGTAACTGTTGATGAAGTACTTCATCATTAAAGGAGCTACTTCACACTAAAGTTACTCCTGACCATGAAATCACTGTTCTTTGTGTCCTTCCATATTTGCAGGTAAATGTGCAATGCATGTGGGCATGTGTGTACACATATTACCTATAGGCTTATTTGAAATCACATGTTTGTTTATGCATGTGTGTGTGTGTATATATATATATATGCATGTACATACACTTATATTATATTTTGTACTTGGTGCCAATGAAATTTATGTTTTATGAGACTTCGTTGGGGGGGGTAAAGACTCTATAGAATGAAGAAAATTTTTTCTGGGAATTTGTTATGACCTTCTTCTTTGATTAAATAATAATAATAATTTTGATTATTTTTTCCATTGAATCTCTAGGATAATCTAAAAACCATTGAGCTGTCTATAAATAGAGATTATTTTTCTCTTTATCCATGCTTCTTCCATCAATTTCCTCATCATTTCTTTTATTACAAGTAGAAATTCTAGAACTATATCAAATAATAGTTTTAACAATAGGGATATATCGATATACAAGCAGGACCTTCCCGTGGCTCAGGCTTCCACCTTCCCCAATCCATGTAAAAAGGGGACTCTAAACAAACTTTGGACCTGCAGAACCCACAAAATGACACAGAGGAGCTAACCTCCAGCTGAGGACCACCCTGCAAGCTGGCAGGAATAGGCCAGCACAGTGTTCTGGGAGCAGAGCCCAGCCCCAGCCCAAGGCTTTTGCCCCAGGGCAGGCCGACCAGCCGCCAGCCTGAGGGACTCCAGATCAGCAGCAGCTGTGGCCATTTCCTGATTGATCAACACATAGATACAAAAGACAAAGTGAGAGGTCCCTGCAGTCTGGACTTTGGGACCCAGTAAGTGGGAGTGTGTGTTTTTTGTCCCCGGGGCGAGAAACCTCTAAGACACTGGCACAGCCAGCCAGGGTCACATGGCAGCTTCAGCTCCTGGCCTGCAGAGTATAGGGGGACCAAACATCAGTCTGAGGGGTAATTGCTCTTGCTTTAACCTGCTGGGATCTGGATTGCAGTCTAGGGTGGAGGACCTGGGGTGAGTGTCCAGCTTGTCAGAGAGTGTGGAGACCTCAGAGAGGGAACCCATCTAATACCTCTGGCAGCTGAGAAAACCCCAGAGTTTGGGACAAAAGTTCTCCTGTCTTGTGGCAGAGTCCTAATGTGGCAAAAAGGCCAGGGGTCAAGAGACTGAGGGGCAACATGACCAGGCAAAGGAAACAAAGCAGACAGAAGATTCCAACATTAGACTCCTATTTTGGGGATGAAAAGGAACAAAGCATGGAACAGGAGGAAGACAGTGAAGTCAGAACTCCTGCACCAAAAGCTTCAAAGAAAAATACCAGCTGGTTACAGGCCATAGAGGACCTTAAGAAGCAGATAAGAGAAGTGGAGGAAATAATTGGGGAGATAAATGAGAACAATGAAAGAAAATTATGAAATTAGAGTCAACAGCCTGACTGAGGGAAATAATACCTTAAAAAATAAACTAACTCAAATGGCAAAAGAGGCTCAAAAAGGCAATGAGGAGAAGAATGCCTTAAAAAAATGAATTTTCCAGATGGAAAAAGAATCTCAAAAGCTCAATGAGGAGAATCATGGCTTCAGAATTAGATTGGAGCAAATGGAAGCTAATGACTTTATGATAAATAAAGATGCTACTAAACATATCCAAACAAATGAAAGAATAGAAGGCAATGTGAAATATCTCATGGGAAAAACCACTGACCTGGAAAATAGATGCAGGAAAGATAATTATTGGAATACCTAAAAGTCATGATCAAAGTAAGAACCTAGAAATCATCCGCAAGTAAGTTCTCAAAGAAAACTGCCCTGACATTTTAGAATCAGAGAGCAAAATAGAGGTTGAAAGTATCGACCGATCACCTCCTGAAAAAGATCACAAAAAAGAAAACTCCTAGGAATATTATAGCCAGATTATGGAATTCCCAGAATAAGGAGAGAATATTGCAAGCAGCCAGGAAGAAACAATTTGAATATTGTGGAAACAAAATCAGGATAACCCAGAATCTGGCAGCTTCTACACTGAGGGATCGAAGGACTTGGAATAGTATATTCCGAAGGTCAAAGGAGCTGGGATAAAAGCCAAGAGTCACCTACCCAGCAAAACTGAGTATCATGTTTCAGGGGAAAATATAGTCATTCAGTGGAATAGAGGACTTTCAAGCATTCTTGCTGAAAAAAACAGAGTTGAATAGAAAATTTGACATTCAGATACAAGAAGCAAGAGATGTATGAGAAGGTAAACAGGGAAAAGAAATCATAAGGAACTTTTCAAAGTTGAACTATTAACATTCCTACATGAAAAACCAATAATTGTAACTTACAAAACTTTCCTCAGTAGTTGAAGGGAATATGTGTATATATATATATATATATATATATACACACACATATATATATATGTGTATATATATACATATATATATATGAGAGTATAAGGGCATATGAATACATATGTGAATGTGTGTATATATGTTTACAGGTATACATAGATAGAGGTCACAGGACCAATTTAATAGGAAGAGATGATACTGAAAAGGTGAAATTAAAAGGTGAGAGAGGAATATAATGAGAGGAGATGGGGAGAGATAGAATGGGGTAAACTATCTCATATAGAAGAGGCAAGGGAAAATGGTTACAATGGAGGGGAAGAATAGGAAGGCAAAAGGGAATGGGTCAACCTTATTCTCCCTGAATTTGGCTTGAGGAGGGAGTGAAATACACACTAAATAGGGTATCTCACCCTACAGGAAAGTAAGGGGAACAGATGAGAGGGGAGATGATGGAAGGGAGGGCAGTCTGGGGAGGAGGGAAGTTGGGAGCACCCACTTTTGAAAAGGGACGGGATCAAAGTAGAGAATAGAACAAGTTGGAGGTGGGATCGGAGGGAGGGAAATATAGTCAGTCTTTTACAATATATCTACTATGCTATTGTTTTGCATTAGCCACACATGTACAACCTATACTGAACTGCATATCTTCCCAGTAAGGGTGGGAGACAAGGGAGGAAGGGAATGAATCTAGAATTCAAAGTTTTAAAGTCAAATACTCAAATACATATATATATATATATATATATATATTAATACTATTTTACATGTAATTGGGAAATAAGATATACAGGCACTGAGGCATAGACTTCCACTGGAAAAGTTGAAAGGGGTATGGGAGAAAATATTGGAGGGAGCAGATTGGAGCAGGGGATATCCTGTGGGACTGCTATTTTGGGTCGGTGCGTAGGGGGGAAAAAGGGAGAAAATTTGTAACTCAAAATCTGGCGGAAATGAATGATGTAAATCAGAAGTTAATAAAGCATTTGAAAAAAAGAAAAAAAAACAATGGACATATATCTTTTATGACTAATCATTAGAATTTCATCTAGGGTTTCTTTTCACAAGGTTAAGATTAACAAAAAAAAAAATTTACCCCAAACCATTCATATATGTTAAAAAGGAAAACACTTCCTTTGTATCAATGAACGAGGTATCAATAAAACTTGAATACCTCTGTTCAAGTGATGAATTAAAAGCTCTAGGTCAGATATGGTCTAAGGATCCCTCAGGATTTGTGAGACCATTTTAGGGGCTTTTTGAATTTGAAATAATTTTTGTAATAAGGCTAAGATGTTTTAATTTTAATTTAAAATATAATAAATATTTCTAGATATGGCCTATATAACCAAAAGCTCTTTGTTTGGGGTTGTTAATATATTTTTTTTAAGTATGTAAGTCTCATGAGGCCAAAATGTTTCAGAACCACTGCTGTAAACTAATTGTAAAAATATATTGATTTCAAAACCCTTGAAAACCTATGTACAAACAAGGATGATATTCGACAGGAAGCATATGTGAATTGGTTTATAAGTCTTGGTCGCTTACAATGGATTTTTATATGAAATAGTAAGCAAGTTCATATTCCAGGGATTCAAACTTCTTTAAGCTCAGTAGTGGAAATCTCCAGCAAAACTTTTAAGAAGGAATGATTTAGGTGAAAGGAGAGTAAAAAAAGGTTTCACCCTTGACATAAGCCTTGATCTCCTCTCTGTCCTACTTTCACGCCTCCCCTTGCCTTTAGAAGGACCTAGTAATCATAGGACAAATTAGTGCTTTCCATAAGAATGCTGTTTCTACCAGAAGCTCTGGGTCAAATGATAGAATATTTGCATTGCAATTTAAAAACAAACTCGACAGTGGAAAAAAAAAATGCAGTTTCAAAACTACAAGGATGTCATCATGATGATGTCTCCTAGGAACTTCATTTTCATTTTGTGTGATTGCATTAGCCTTTGTACTCACCCTCATCATTTCCCTCAGTACCCTCTGCCCCTCTGATCTAAAGACACAGCAAAGAATTCCTCCTAAAACCTCCTTTCAAAAAGGGCTCCAGGGAGTATTTATTGGTTTCTTCTAGCTCTAGATACTATAATATTCCAAAGAGGATAACTGAGGCTCAGAGCAGTGGAGTAATTTGACTAAAGTCTCCTAACTAGTCAAATATAATACAATATTAGAATATTAATAATATTTAACTGCACCGTTTTCATTTTCCTTAAAGATTTGTGCTCAGAAAATATGAACTGAATTCCAAAGCTATTTGAGTTATACTTTTAAAAACTGAAATCATGAGTTCAAAAGGAAAGGTTGTTTGATTTACAAAAATTATAGTTCATGCATAGGTTTTCAGAAACACACCTGCTTTTATTTAGAAATTATCACTTAAGTTTTTATGGCCCCTGTGTAGCTCCATTCTCACTCCCCTCACATACCCCAAATACACATTGAGCTAGACAAAACTTCATTGGACAAATAATATAAATCCAACTAAAATGGAGATTCTCACAGAGCAAATATTTCAAACAATGTTCCCAGAATGACTTGAAGTGAGTACAGTGCATTTTTATAGCTAGTTTCAGGAAAGTTCAGTTGCCTATATGTCTATTTATTCCTAAAAATCTACATCTTATTTCAGCTAAATAGCAATCCATGTATGATTTTATCATTTCTATCATTAATCATATCATGATTTTTATCATGTCTAAGGAAATATGATTCTTTATGTTAAGCCTAGAAGATAAGATTCCATTTACTTTAGAAATTAGGTTATTTTTGTCTTGAAATACAAATTTCATAATGTGGTGCTATCATTGCTCTAGTAAGCAAAAATACATATAACAGTAATTTCAGGGTTATTAAATTACAATTTGATCATAAATTATTTTAACATTATAATGTTAAAATGCAATTACTTTTAAATGGTATAATTTTATAGGAAGAATTTAAAATGCAAGGAAGGGAAAGTAACAGATTGTTGGTTTTGGTCTTTAAAAACAAAAGAATCACAGATTATGTTATATATACCATATGATAAATTAATAATTGATCACCACAGTTAATAATAATATCATATTGCCACCATTTGCACTTCATTTTAGTGAACAGAAATTATGTATGTTTAAGCACCCCTCTTGTTTACATATTCTAAAAGTACTATCCTTTAATTTTATTGATAATGTGATTAAATAAAATTTCAGACCAGTAGTTCTATTACTGAATAAACACTGGATTTTGCACACACTAAGAGCTTGCTATAGAAATATTGACTAAACTGTTTACCAGGAGTCAGATGATCTGAGTTCCAGTCACTTATTACATTGTAACTGTATGACCTTGATATGTCATTTCACCCCTCTATAAATGAATGAATGAATTAATAATTTTTTTCAGAAAGCATAACAGAAAAGGGCACAGAGAATCCACACACTCTTCTGGCACTCGTGAATTGTTTTTTTTTTTTAATCTAAAAAGATCTAGAAGTAAATCTTTAGTGATGTTAGGTTCTCTTTAAAAACCTCTTGGAGAATAGGGAAAAGAATTACACAGTAGGATAAATGTGAGTAGGTTGCAATTTGGAATATAATGCAACTATATTTTTTATAAATATGTGGCAAGGGGAAATAGGAGTCAGCATTCATAGTTAGTTCTAATTCTGATCCTATATTAATTTGAATATACTCACTGAATGTACCTATAGACATATAGGTATATATAGTAATAAATTTGCAACAAACCCATTGATATTTGGGGGCATTCTAATAGTGTGCATGTATGCACTCACACACAAGTACAGCATCCCCCCATTTGTTTTCCCAAACCGTACCAAAAAAAAAAACCTCCTTACTGGAGTATTCCAAAATTTAAATATCCAAATCTTGGATCTCTTTGCCAAATGATGTGAAGTTTAATACTTAGAGAGTAAATGTGATATGCCATCTGAGAAAATTAATATGTTTTTAGATTTCATGGAAAAAGGCATTCATTTTAGGACTAAGGAATGAACAGTATCACCATGCTCTGCTTTGTATGAATCTCATGAATATTGTTGGTTTGGGGCATCAGAATAATATTTGTAAAAACACAAGTACCTAGATGATGGTAAGGAACACGGTGAATTCCTTCAAATTCATGCCACATAAGGAGAAGCTGAAGGAATTATAAAGTGTAGCCTGAAGAATAGAACTTTCAGGTCATTGATGTGGTTGTGTGTGTGTGAAGATATGATAGTTGCTTTGTATATATAAAGGATCATAAACTGAAATAAGCTTTAGAATTATTCTGTTTTACCCCTGAGGGAAGAACTAAGTTCAATGGAAAGGAAGTTATGAAATGGAAAATTTGGATTTGGTTTAAAGAAAATCTTCATAACAATTAGAATGATCCACAAGTAGAATGTGTTGCCTGTGGAGGCAATGAGTTCCCCTTCATTGGAGGTTTTTGAGTGAATGCAAAATGGCCAAATGTTAGAGTTGTCAAAGAGGAATTCTTTTTGAGATATGGGTTAAACTACATGGCCACTGGAAACTTTTCTACCTCTGAAATTCAGTGGTGTTGTTTTTTGAAGCTAAAGGCTTTGGCGATAACTAGGTTCCCCAGGAAATTAATAGGTGCATTTTTTTCCCATGGACTATCTTATTCCTACTGAACTGCAAGTTGTATATCCATATAGGAGTCCAGACAAGATGGAAGCATCAAAGATTTCTAATCAAATCCTTTAACATTGAGTGATGGAGAATCTACCACAGATTTTATTTTAATAGCTTGCATCATTTGATCTTGGGAACAGCTCTGAGGGGACTATACCTCTGAGATATGAAGGGTCTGAAAGAGTCATGCAGTGTTGTCTAGTTACCCAGAGAAAAACAATTCTCCCTTTCACCTAGTAATACCACTTCTTGATCTGTATCCCAAAGAGATCATAACAACAGGAAAAGGCCTCACATCTACAAAAATATTTATAACAGCTCTTTATGTGGTTTCCAAGAACTGGAAAGTGAGGGGATGCCCATCAATTGAGGAATGGCTGAACAAATTACAATATATGAATACTATTGTTCTATAAGAAATAATGTACAAACAGATTTCAGAAAAGCCTGAAAGACATGAACTGATGCTGAGTGAAATGAGAAGAACCAGAAGGACATTTTACACAGTAACATAGTGAGATGACTAGCTTTGATAGACTTATCTCTGCTTACGGATGCAATGACTTAAGAAAATTCCAAATGACTCATGATGGCAAATGCTAATCACATCCAGAAAAAGAATGATGGAGTCTAAATGAGATTGAAACCTCTCTCTCTTTCTCTCTCTGGCTTCTTTCTCATGGATTCTTCATTTGTTCTTATTCTTCTTTACAAATTGACTAATGTGAAAATGTTTAATATGAATGTATAGGTAGAACCTGTATCAAATTAGACACAATCCTGGGGTGGAGGGAGAGGAGGGATGATGAGAAAATTTGGAACTAAAAAGCTTATGGAAGTGGATGGTGAAAACTAAGAATAAATAAAGAAAAAAAGTTATGGCTTTGTAATCTTGTAAGGTTATATCTATGTAATAACAAGAAAGTTTTTTAAATTAAATTTTTGTTTATTTTTCATTCACATCATTCATTTCCACAAGATTTTGAGTAACAAATTTTCTCCCTGTCTTTCCCTACCTACCACCCCAAAATAGTGATCCCACTGTATACCCCATCCCCCCAATCTGTTCTCTCTATATCCTTCCTCATCCCTCTGCAATTGTCCAGTAGGGCAAGATTGATCTCTATGCCCCAGTGCCTGTTTATCTTATTTCCAAGTTGCATGTAAAAAAAATAATAATATATATTTTTAAACATTTGATTATAAAGGTTTGAATTCCAGATTATTTCCCTTCCTCCCTCTTCATTCACCCTAACTGGGAAGATAAGCAAGTCAATATAGGTTGTACATGTGTAGCTACACAAAACATTTCCATAGTGAATATATTGTGAAAGACTGACTATACTTCCCTCCATCCTATCCTGACCCCTACTTGTTCTTTTCTCTATTTTGAACCTTTTCCTTTTCAAAAGAGTGTGCTTCCAACTTTCCTCTCCCCCAATCTTCCCTCCCTTCAATTATGCCCCCCTCATCCTCTTCCCTCCTTTTCTCCTGTAGGGTGAGATACCCAATTTAGTGTGTATGTCATTCCCTCCCTAAGCCAAATTCAATGAGAGTAAGGTTGACTCATTCCCTTTTGCCTTCCTGTTCTTCCCTTCCATTATAACAGTTTTCCCTTGCCTCTTTTAACTGAGATAATTTACCCCACTCTGTCTCTCCCCATCTCCTCTCATTATACTCTCACCTCTCAATTTCACCTTTTAATTATCATTCCTTCCTATTCAATTGGTCCTGTGCCCTCTGTCTATGTATACCTGTACACATATATACACACACACGCACATATGTATTCAGATGACCATATAACCTCCTGTATAGAAATATATATGTATTTATACATGTGTAAACATGTGCATATATATTTATATTCCATTTACCTATTCTTATACTGAGAAAAGTTTCATATTCATATATATTTATGTATTCATACAATTATTTTTCTGTATAGGAATGTAAATATTTTGACTTGGATAAGTTGCTTATGATTTCTTTTCCCTGTTTACCTGCTCATGCTTCTCTTGTTTCTGGTATGTGAATGTCAAATTTTCTATTCTAGTCTGAGTTTTTCATCAAGAACGCTTGAAATTTTTCTGTTTCATTGAATGACTATATTTTCCCCTGAAACATGACACTAAGTTTTTCTGGGTAGGTCATTCTTGGTTTTAATCTCAGCTCCTTGGACCTCCAGATTATCATATTCTAAGCCCTTCGATCCCTCTTGTAGAAGCTGCCAGATCCTGGGTTATCCTGATTGTGTTTCCACAATATTCAAATTGTTTCTTTTTGGCTGCTTGTTATACTTTCTCCTTAATTTGGTAACTCCAGAACCTGGCTATAATATTCCTAGGAGTTTTCTTTTTGAGATCTTTTTCAGGATGTGATCAGTGGATTCTTTCAACCTCTATTTTTCCCTCTGGTTCTGAAACACCAGGGCAATTTTCCTTGAGAATTTCTTGAAGGATGATTTATAGGTTCTTTTTTTATGGCTTTCAGGTACCCCAATAATTTTTAACTTATCTCTCCTGGATCTTTTTCCAGGTCAGTGTTTTTTCCAATGAGATATTTCACGTTGCCTTCTCTTTTTTCATTTGTTTGGATTTTTTTAATAGTATCTTGATTTCTTATAAAGTCACCAGCTTCTATTTGCTCCAATCTAATTTTGAAGGAATTATTCTCTTCAGTGAGCTTTTAAGATTTTTTATTTTACGTCTGACAAATTTGGCTTTTTAAGGCATTCTTCTACTCATTGGTTTTTCGAGCCTCTTTTGCCAGTTGAGTTAGTCTATTTTTTTAAGGTGTTATTTTCTTCAGTGATATTGTTGACTCTCTTTTCATGATTTTTTTGCATCATTCTCATTTGTATTCCAAATTTTTCCTTTATTTCTCTTATTTGATTTTCAAAATCCTTCTTAAGCTCCTCTATGGCCTGTAACAAATTCAAAATTTTCTTGGAAGCTTTTGATGCAGGAGTTCTGACTTTGTTGTCTTCCTCCTGTTCCATGCTTTGATCCTTTTTGCCCCCAGAAAAGGAATCAAAAGTTGGATTGCTGTGCTTGCTTTGCTTCCTTTGCTTGCTCATGTTGCCTCTCAATTATTTGTCTTTTGAGATTTTTGCCACTGTAGAACTCTGCTTCCAGAGAGGAGAGCTTTGTCCCAAATTGCTGGGGTTTTTGCAGCTGCTGGAGCTATTAATTGGGTGCCCTCTCAGAAGCCTCCACTGCCTCTGGCACATTGGTCACACACCCCAGGACCTCTACCCAGGACAAGGATCCAGATCCAAGCAGGTTAAAGCAAGAGCAATTATCCCTCAGACTACTTGCTTAGTCTCCCTACAATATGCAGGCCGAGAGCTCTGAAGCAACTACGTGGCAGTGGCTGCTTCACTTCAGCCGCTTCTCCCTATGGGGGGCAGAGTTTGGACTGCACTCCCGGCACCCCTGTTCCCACAAGGTCCACACTGAACTCTCAGTTTGTCTTTGGCATTTATGGGTTGATAATTCTGGAAACTGCCACAGCTGTTGGGGATCCACTCTCCTCAAGTTCCTCCAGCCAGGACTCGTCATGGGGGTAGGACTAGGCTTGGCTCCCAGTACTCTGGGCTATCTTTAGAAGAAGGTTTGTATCTCTCTGTCACTTTGTGGGTTTTGTATTCCTAAAGTTTGTTTGAGTCATTTTTATAGTTATTTGAGGTCATTATGGAGGGAGCATACCAAGTTTTCCTGCTTCTGTGCTGC
Source organism: Petaurus breviceps papuanus (assembly GCF_028583685.1). Lineage (NCBI taxonomy): Eukaryota > Metazoa > Chordata > Mammalia > Diprotodontia > Petauridae > Petaurus > Petaurus breviceps. The sequence continues at coordinate 4,063,611 of NW_027187309.1, forward strand.
CATCTTGGCTCCACCCCCAATGTTTCATATTCTTAAGACAGTTTTTTTAGAAGAAAAATAATCTGAAGAACATATTTAAATTCTCTGATAACCACCCTTAAAGACTAGTGATCACACTGCCTGTTGCCACCTGGTTGCAGCATACCCTAACAATCTAGTTTTCTTTTTAATATTTATCAATAAACATCTTGAAAGTTGTGTTTAAAAAAAGGAAAGAAAAGCAATACTATCTTCCACATCAGTCCATCAAAGGAAAAGCACTAGTAGCTCACTTGGTATTTGACAGTCATATGTCAAGATATGTAGCTTACTGGAGAAGTGGATAGAGGCCTGAGTCTTCAGTCATGAAGACTTGTCTTCTTCCTGAGTTCATATCCTGCCTCAGACACTTACTAGCTGTGTGAACCTGGGCAAGTCACTTAATCTTGTTTACCTCAGTTTCCTCATCTATAAAATGAGCTGGAGGAGTAAATGGCAAACCATTCTAGTATCTTTACCAGGAAAACCCCAAATGGAATCATAAAGAGTCTGACACAACTGAAAAATGACTGAAATGTAAAGATGTGTTTTAATATCAACCCTGAACTTTAAATTCTTAGAAATCAGTATAATTTTCTAAAGGCAGAGGTAAGTTTAAAACAAACCCCCCAAAAGAGCATACTGTGAAAGTGAAAATCCCTCCAATAGGGAGATTATGTCCTCCCTGTATGTAGTACCTTTGCTGATTTCTTTGATATTTAAAGGCCCCTGCTCTTTCCTCCATTTTCTCTCCCTAAAGTATATTGAAGCTTGGTATTTATTATCTTCCAGAAATTTGCTACTTAGATTTCAACCAATTAACCCCCTTTTATGGTCTTATCTAAATGAGACTAATTAAAGAGATTACCTGGAGCTTTGTCCTCTCTTTGAAGCTGAACAGAACATTTTCCTTCAGAAGTAAAGTTTCTGGAAATATAACTGTTAATTTGGTACTGCTACAGATCTATATCTATGAAGATCTATGTCCAAATATAGCTTAAGGAAGTATGTTTTCACAACAATAGAATGGGATTTCTTTTTCCCCCTTCGTCCCCTGTACCTGGGACTATTGAATCTTTTTCTTCCTTCCTTCCTTTCTTCCCTCTTTCTTTTCTTTCTTCTTTTTTTCTTTCCTACCTATATTTCTTTCTTCTTTTTTTCTCCTTCCTTTCAAAGTCATATCGTCTGAGTATTTGTACATAAGGGCATTACATATACACATGTATACATGTACATATGATATGTATGTGCATATATGCATAAACATGTGTGTTTATCAACATATTCATGCATGCTTTGCACATACATACACAGAGTTAGAGGGTATATAGGAAAAGAAAACTTAAAGTCTATGTCAATACTATATAATGATGAATTAAACTTACTGCAGGTATTTAGAACAGGAGAATATTCAAAGAGGGTATGATAGTTCTCTCTGTATTTGGAAGGTGATAATGTAGAAGACTAGTTAGTAATGATATTAGAATTGCAGTTTGAAATTACTGTTCAATTTATTTCAGTTAGGAATAATTAGCTTTAAGAAACAGGCAGAATAGCAAGAACAGTTGGTAGAAACCACCCACCCACCTCATTTTCTTTTTGGTCACATGCTACATACAGAGTTCAGGGCAGAAAAGTGGGGTCAAGTTTAGCAAATGGATGTGACAAAAGAAAAAATATCACAAATTTTAGTCGTCAGAAGTCTTTTCCTCCCATTTGTGGGATTCTAATGAAATTCCCCTTAGCTATGGCATAGTTTTTTTTGTTGGTCTCCTTGAAAAGTCTTGAAGTTATTTTGTCTCAATGAGTCTAATTTGTCCTCAGGTCCCAGTGCATGTACTTGCTTAGCTATTATAAGAATTCTGGTTGAATGTGCATTAAAAGAAAAAGTCAAAATGCTCTGGCCCTCCAAAGTTCACAAGGTCCTTCTCTGCTCAAGGGGGAGATGAGAGTAAAATCAAGGTCAAGGCCTTTCTCTTTCCACCATCTAAAGATCCCATCTTAAGGACTTAACTCTCTTCTCTATTTCCAGATACTTGAATCTCCTGGATTCTAAGTTGACTTGCTATTTTGTAAAATGACCCACACAGTATGACTAAGTTTGTCCTTGCTTTTAGAGGTGATGCAGTAGAAAGAATGCTTGGTCTAGAATTAAGAGGACCTGTGTTCAAATCTAGCTTTAGACACATTAGTTGTTGTAATGGGAATGCAAATTTGGAAGATCTTCCCTGCCCCTAGGCTAAAGTGCACCAGAAGCCTGGGGAGGGAGGCTTGTTTTTCAGTAGATACTTTTTGATTGGCCAGTGGGTCAATAAGGTTGTTACATTCTCTGAGCCAGGAGAAGGCTATATAAGCCCTGATGTGTAGCTTTGTTTTGGGACTCACTTTGAGAAGTGTTCTGTGATTTGATCTGTATTCTGGGAAGCCGTTGTTGAGAGTCCCCCAGCTTTGAAAAACTCAGATGCTGATTTGGTATGGATGTAATGGTTGGACAGTTTGGAAATCTGTCTACTTGATCTGTTTCTCTGACTTGATAATTCTGTCTGTGTATTCTGAAGTTTGGGGTGCTGACCATTTTCCCCTGAACAAGGTAAACGATATATGTCTGACTGATTAAAGTAAGCTTTTTAACCCATTTTGAGTTGCTTTCCTTTATCAAAGCAGATCCAAGAACCTGTGTGAGCAGGCACCCTGGGGACACTGGGGTGCTTGCCGCTACAATTGTGTGACTGATCCTTGGCAAGTCATTTAAGCTCTATTTGCCTCAGTTACTGCACTTTTAAAATGAAGATGATGTCTACCTCTCAAGGTTTTTGTGAAAATCAGTAAGATATTTGTAAATTACTTATCATAGCCTCTGACATATAGTAGGTGTATAATAAATGCTTGTTTCCTTTCTTCTTGAATCAATACAAATGTACTTCTTGTTTAAAATCAATCCACTTCTTCCACTGGCTTTTAGGTGCATTTAAATTAACTTAGGATAATTTTTCTTCTTCTTGGACCTAATATAAAAACTATGAATAATTTATTGTTTTCACCTAACAATGGCATCTAGGTATCTTATCATTTACTTTAAATTGGGAATAATTATCTGATTGTTAATTGTTAATTGATTCAATTATTCCCCATACTTAGACCAAACAAGCTTGAACACACCAAGTACATTTCTTGGGAAATGGGATCCAAGGCAAATACAATCTGATGACAAAGAGCAAGTTCATTGTTTCTGGGAATGCCAATTGGTGAACCACAGTAGAATGTGAATGTTATGGATTGAGGAGCCTTGCAGTTGCAAGTTTCAAGGAGGTAAGATAGCATTTTGGTTTCTTTTTTTTTTCCAGTAGCCTATCTTGAGCCCAAAGAAGTAACTACCAGATGTATAACCAAATAAGTTATAACCTCTTAAGTAGGTAAATGACCAAATATAGATGAGAGAATTTCTCACAATTTACATCATAAAATTTTAGAGATAGAAATATCTTTAGCAGTCTTCTTATCTTCCCCCTTTCTTTTACAAGTGATGACATGGAAGTCTGAAGTAAAGAAATGATTCACTCAAGAAACATTAATGTATAGAAGAGCTGGTGTTTATCCCAAGGTTTCTGATCCTTGTCTGGCTTCTTTTGAAGTACACGAAAATTCTTCTTTTCCTCTGAAATTTTAGGAAAAATACACTATTATTGAATCTAATTTACTGTTTTTTGTGTCCTATATGTATTAAAAATACTGAGTTTTTGTCTACATCAGCTTTCAATGATTGTACTCTTGAAAAATTCTCTAGACAAAATAAATAACTGTTATTCAATTGACATTGTCTTGTTCAGGTTTGGAGTTTAGGGGTGGCTTGAGACCTCAAAATACTGATATGCTGTGTCCTGCTGAATGAATTAGACTCAAGCCATCTTTTAGCCAAAGTAAAACAAAATTTATTAAAGATTTGCCATAAGGGCTACCTTATGGGTTTCTCTTAAGGACTCTACATGTTTGAGACTCCTGTTTTGACAAGTGGGCCAGAGGAATCTGACACAGACTGAGTCTGAGCTAGATTGAATCTCAGCTCCTTCATGGAGGCATGACAGATCTTATATACAGAACGACTGTGGGAAGGATCCAGGGTTGGTCTAGAGGAGGGGGTTGGGTAGTCTCTTGAGGAAGAGTCTAAGGATCTTGATGGAACTGAGGTCAGACTCCAGGAATGGGATTAAGGGTGAGAAATAGCTAGATTACCTAGAGATGACAGATAATGGAGAGCTAGGCTAGGTTAAGGGTAACAGATTTGGGCCTAGGGATGATGGAAGCCTTATGGCTCAGGCTAATGACAGATCCAGTGGGAAGTTTCCCAGATTCTATACCCAGTCCGTTCTGATTTAAAATCTCAAAGTTATTAACTACAATCTCTCCATTATGCATTACAATAAGTGAAAGGGACAGCATAGACAATATTCACAGAAAAGCAAAAAAAAAATTTTTTTTGTGAATATTTATGTCCTGTTTCTTTTAGTTCTATTTTGAGAACTGTCATTAATCAGCAAAAGGTACTGATTTGACTTTTACCACTTTCTTTACCCCTGCTCTCTAATGGCATGCTAATGATCTGTAAAATAGCCTGAAGGTAGGGAACAGGCATGGGGAAAAATAAAAGAATAAGGAAAGGTCTTGGATAATCCAAAGTAAAAGGTGATATAAATTGAAGCCAGAATAAATCTTGGAGATTATCTAGTTCAAAAAATTCATGTTATGATTGAGGAACCAAAACCCATGGAGGGAAATTATTTTCTCAAGGTCACACAGGTAAGTAAGCCACAGTGCTGAGATTCAAATCATTCTCTGTCCTGCCCTCCCCTCCTTATACTACAATTCCCTCAACTATGATATAATTGAGTTGACCATGAGAACCAGTTATGTATCCAATAAATTCTGCAAGAATTTCTAAGAAATATAACCATCTAAGCTATTAGTGTTACCAAAATACTTCAAGTCCCTTTTACTTGAAGTAAATCTTCAATGTAGATTTATATGTTTATTTGTTTTATATTTGTGTTATTGTACCCAACAACCTAATAATTTCAGAGTTTCTAATGTAATCCTAAAAAAGGGATGCCTTTCCTTCTGTGGAGACTGTTGCTAGGCAGCAGACACCTTTTCCCATGGTGGTCATTTCCAGAAGTGGAGTTAGTGTAGCATGCCTCCACACCTGGGTGCCAGGCAGGTGTCTGTAACTGATTCATTCTCTCAAGGAGTTTGCCTGTGAGATGTGTTGGGAAAGTCAGTTCAAATCAGGGTAACCAAATTAAGCCTTGGTAACCTTGAAAGTACAAGTGTATTTTTGGAGAGGCAAGGACCTGACAAAATTGGATAATGTGAGAGACGTCAAAGTTAGAAGTAGACGAGAATGAAACTAATGATTTCTGAAAGAATAATTTAAATTACCCTGTGTGTTAATAGGTTTTGAAAGAATGTCTTTACAGAAAACTCTAGAAAGCAAGGTGAAGTTCAAAAAGGTCAAATTTATTACATATTTGTCTAATTATAATGCAAAATGTTTGTGGTCATATTGTCCAACCCAAATGACAAGTTTTACTTGGTAGGGTACTATATTAACATTTGCTAGCTTCATATTAAGATATTCAGTGCATTATAAAAGTGAAAGGATCCAAGAATAATAATGAATATGACAGAAGACTGTCATAAGACAAGTGAGAAAAAAAACAAATATAAAAAAAATTTGTATTCTCCAAAATGTCTAAGAACATAATTAAATTTTTGTGTGTGATTTAAGAAAAGACTAATAAGTTTCTACATTCCTGTCCTTTTGACTAATGTTAAGTTTGGATGGCACAAAATGAAATTAAAAGGCACATATTTGGAATAGATTAAAATAAACACAATGTGCAATTAATGTGGAATTCATCTCCACAGGATATTTCCAAGGTAAACAGCCTATAAATGAGCCTGTAAATTTCAAAGGAAGATTAGCTATTAATATGAACCAGAAATGTTTTCTGAAATTATTCAGCCTAAAATAGCAAGGGTAGGGCTTAACAAATCCTTCCTACTGAGGTCATCAAGTTAGCTGGTCATCCTCATACCTTCTAGGTTTTCCCTTGACGGAAGAGTAGTGACATGGGAATAGCCTGTTTTCATACCTACCATCTGATATTTGTAATTTCCTTTCTTTGATCATTGTGTTATAATCATCAGGTTTCTTAGACTGCAGGTGCTCCTTGAAGAAATACTAATCGATGTTTTTAATATTTAGGTGTCAATATGAATGAAGGATATGAATGTTGGTTTTATAAGGGAGAAGCAGTAAAGTATGAGTCGAACCATGGGAGAAAAGCAGCCTAAAACTGGGAACCTGTTGGTGCTGAACTTTGGCATCCTCATAATTTTATCCTGTTTAGAAGCCTTCTTGGTAGTATCCAGTTTGATTTGTCCCAATATGGAGTCAACAAATTAAATTAAATGTCTACTAAAATGATTTAAAAACTACATTAAGGGGCAGACAGGTAGCACAGTGAGTAAGAGCACCAGTCCCAGACTCGGGATGACCTGGGATCGAATCCGGGCTCAGACACTTAGCACCCACCCAGAAACACCTGGCTGTGTAACCTTGAGCAAGTTACTTAACCCCAATTGCTTACAAAACAAAAACAAAACAAAAAAAAAAAAAAACAACCTACATTAAGCCTCTTTGGGAGATGAGAAGAAAAATAAGATATGATCCCCTGACCTGATGGAAATTTCAATCCAGTAGGAGTAATAAGATATTTGCCCACAAGAGTATAATAAAATTAAGGCATAGTAAGGCTATAAAAGGAGTAAAAATATTTTCCAGTTCATTTAACAGTATGCAGAATACTGCATAGACCAATGAATCTGTAGTCAGGAAGGGTTGAATTCAAATCTAGCCACAAACACTAGATGTGTGCACCTGGGCAAATCCTATAAGTTCTCTAAGCCCCAGTTTACTCTTCAGTAAAATAGAGATAAAAATAGCACCTACCTCCCAATATTGTTGTGAAGATAAAATGAGATAATTATAAAGCACTAGGAAAAGCTGTATTATTAACAAATATTTCTTAACTATCTACTATATGTAAGATCTGCTACTAGTACTTAGAAGGAAAAAAACATGAAAATTGTGTTTATCTTCAGGAAGCATATGTTGCCCTGGGATAGGAGGATACAAAATAAATAAGTATATAAAAATAAGTTTAGGTGGGACAATCACTGAGAGAATTAGGAAATACTTCAGGTGAAAGATCTCAGCTAAGCTGAGCTCAAAAGACCAACAAAGTTTAAAAACATAGACGGACTTCAGAAGAGAGGGGATTCCAGGTATAAATCATTTCTGGAATAAAGTGTGTAAGACTCTTCCACATCGGTTTGCCTATAAGTAAGAATTTCATGAGAGGAATAGTATAAATGAATGCTAGAAATCTAGGCAGGAGAAGTATAATCTAGGTCTTTAATACTAGGCTGTGGAAATTAGAGTAAAGCATTTGTTTGTGGCAGCCTTTTGCTGAATATCCAGTACCCATTGTTTTCACCTGAATGTTCTGTTAATCACCAAAGGAAAACACAAGTAGGAATAGAAAATCTCACACTATGGGACTTTAAAGAAAAGGGAAAGTTACAGTTTTGCATCTCTTACTCTTTCATAGTTCAAGCTGCCAGTATGTGCTCTTTAGAGGTTTGTTCTTTTTTTGTTTGGCTAGGACTTCCAGAGTTGAAAATAGGAGACAAGGAATAACTCATATGGTTCCTTCTACTCTTCACCCCTCATCCCCCCCCACACACACACACCCTGCACCTCAGGGTGGGTATTCTTTCCAGAGAAAACTTGATGGATCTCTTAGGTTTATGCTTTTAGCTAAGTTGGTCCCATGAAGTTGAACCAGCCCATGATGAATTTGCTTAGTCACCTAGCACTTTGAGAAGGAAAAAGTGACAGAAACAACTTCAGTGTGGTAATGATTGGAGAGCCTTAATATTTTCCCCCAAAGTAATGGAGGATCACCAGATTATTTTTTAGATAGGAATAAAATATTCGTAGCATGATTTAGAAGGATAACTGGTGATTCTGTGAAGGATAGATTAGAGAAAGCTATAAATTGGGAGTAGGGGACTAATTCTCAAGTAATTATAATTTTCCCATCAATAGATGATGAAGACCTGAGCAAGAGTCAAGAGTATGTGAGTTCAGAGAAGCAGGATGTAAAAAACACAGTTAGAGGTAGAATTGGCAATAATGAGAAACTAACTGGGGGGGGTGGGGGAAGTAGGGTAAGGGGGCAGACACAGGGAGGAGACAAGAATTATTCAATCTCAACCTGTTTCAAGTTTCGCCACTGAAGGATAGTAGTCCCATAAGCAGAAATAGTGAGAGCTAAAGGGGAAGTGGATTTAGTGTAAAATAAATAATAATTTTCTTTTTGAACATGTTTAATTCAGCAATTTATTCCAACACATGTTTTTTGAACACCAAGTACACTATGTACCAGAACCAAGGGGAAATGATGAAAAAAAACAAAACAAGCAAACAAACCCACAAATGAAATAGTTGCTTACAAAGAGTCATTTACAATTTACCAGGAACATACTATATTTACACACATACATGTTGATGCAAGATAATTTTAGGAAACAGAGAGAACACTAACATTTTGGTAAATTGGGAATATCTTCAAATTGGAGGTACAACTTGACCTGAGTCTTGAAGAAATCTTATGATTCTAAGAAGCATTGGTCAGGTACAGGTACATTTCCAATTTTGGGAAAAGCCTGTGCTGAGAAAACAGCATGAAAGATATGAAAACAGATGTGAGAAATATTATATGGACAGAATTGACAAGAAATAGCAATTCATTACATATAGGGGAATGGATCAGGTAAAGAGAAGAAAAAATGGATGACACCAAGGTTGTAATTAATCTTAGGTGACTGGAAAGATGGTGGAGCCTCTATAAAAATTAGGAAGTTTGAGATCATATGCAGTTAGAGGGTTTTATAGTGTGTTCAGTTTTGGACAAGTTGAGTTTGAGATGTCAATAGGATATTCAAGAGAATATAGTTGTCCAGCAGGAGTGGTCAATATGAGACTGGAATTCAGGGGTTAAGTCTTAATCATCTTTGTAAACATAGTAGTTGAATCCATTGGAATAAATGAGATAACTATGATAGACCTATAAGAGATAAAAGTGTCATACTGAGCTTTGAGGGATACACAGACCTAATGGGTTGGGAAATGATTATAATCTAACAGAGGAAATTTAGAAGTGGTCAGAGAAGCTGTGGGAGGACCAAGATAAATCATTGTCATGGAATCAAAGAGGGGGGAGAATTATTGTCAGGTTAAAAAAAGCATAGGGAAATAAAATAGAATGAGGACTAAGAAAAGGCCATTGGATTTCATTTCTGAGATGATTGTTAGTTTGGGAGGCTATTTGGATAACTTTAAGTTAAAATCACCCAGAGGATGAGTGTATAGAAAAAAAGAGCAAAGGGTTATAAAGTGATATACAAGCAGCTTTCCAGAGGACAGCTGCTGTGAACAGCTTTTAAGTTCTGATTACATAGCATAGCAAACTCTCTATTTATTAAGCAATAAATTAAGGCAAAACATTCACAGAAATTCAAGGTACAGCATTCACAATGACATAATAAATTATCGCTAAAGTGGCCACATAGTTTTCACCCGAGTGGTCATATAGTTTTAAAGAAAGTACATGCATTAAGTCAATCACAAAGTCCTTAATTCAATCAAAGTACAAAAGTCAAAGTCCTCTACCCATGTAGTGCAATTAAGTTGCAATTTCATCAATCACTACTCACTACCCATGGATAGATCTTTTCATCTTGACTCAAGGCAGGCTTTCAGCTTCCATAGTTCCTCTTCCATGGTCCCAGCTTCCACCTGAATCCACCAAACCATCACCTGGGTTCAAAGGCAGGGAAATCCCAGTTCCTTGTCCAGCTCTCCATGCACTTCCTGTTCCACATTGAAGCTCACAGTGTCCAGTCTACCTCAAGTCATTCACAGTTTCTGTTCCTGGGAAGAGAAAACTTAACAAAGCCACAACAATATCTACACACTTCCAGCTTAGCAGAATTACAACAATATTCTCACCCATGGTTGGCACTATCATCTCAATTCACTTTCTGCCTGTGAAGTCAACATAGACCCAAAACAGACAAAGTACTGACACCACAGTCATCCTTCCTCTGGCAGCTCTGGCTGGCCATCAGAAGTCTTCAGCAGATCCAGATGGTTCTCAGAAGCTCTCAGCAGGAGTTTGGCTGGCTCTCAGAAGAAGCTCCACCACAAGTTCTGTTCTCAAAATCATAATCACTGTATCCAGATCCTTTCTCAAAATCAAAATCACTTTTTCCAGCCCCCACACAACTTACTCCAAGAAATTCTGTCTCAGTTCTCAATTCTCATTTCTCTTCTGAGTTCTTCTCAATTCTCAGTTCAGTCTTCAGTCCAGGAGTAGCAGCTCAGCCTCCATATGCCATCTAAGAAAAATTCTCTCTCTCTTTTTGGCAGCATGTGCTCTGCCTTCATAATGCTTGCTCTAAGATGTTCTGACTCTCCCAGCTGGGGCTTTTCCTTATATACGGTGTTAGCTCCTCCCTGTTGAGCCCCTTCCTGTTACATCAGCAACAGGGGTTCATACCTTCTGTTTCTTTATAGAGGCTTAATTTGAAATGAAGTGCTAAGTACCTGTTAGCTTGTCAATACAAAGGGACCTTCAAATTTCATTACTATTACAAGGGTCAAAGTCAGGATAGTGTAAGACACAGATGCTAAGGGGATGAGAGATGGATGATGACCCTGCAAAAGAAATCAATATAAATTATATCATATGATGAAAGGATTTTTTTCATTTAGGAACAACAAGGAAGACTTCATGAAGATTGGTACCATATATTCTTGGCGATGAATTTTATATATGGGATATATATGTGTCTTGCACACACACACACACACCGACACACACATGTTTCTGATTTTTTTTTCTAGCTGCCCAAAATTCCTTTTTTTACTTTACCTGTAGAGTTGCAGTTAACAGAGAATTTACATAAAGCTGACCCTCTCTAGTGTCAGCAGATATAGCTAGTTTTATATAAAGTATGTTTATGACAGGCATAAGAAGAATGCAAATCATGTGCATTTTAAACAAACAAAACAAAACAAACAAAAAATTACCAGGTCATCTTTGTAACATCATTGATACCCAAATGTATTTTTCCTTTTGAATTTATTTTTATCTTACCTAATTGCGAATTTTGTAATTAAGATAGATTTTCAAGACTCTAGATTCAACAAGCTACAGTTATCACCTTTTTAAACAATATAAATTTTTGAATTTTTTTTGATATTTTTGATTGATAATAATAATTTGAATATTGATATTTTCAAACAATATAAATATCAAGTTTCAGTTGTCTGGTTCACATAATAAAAGAATTCATCATAGAGGATAGTAAACAGATTATATAAAATGACATTTAGGAAAAATACAGATATTTGGATGTTAAAATTAATGATTATAACTTTTCTTAACAAAAATTCAATTCATCAAGTCCTTAGAAATTTGTAGTTGATATTCAAAATACACAGTCAATACACTTAATAAGTTATCAGAATAAGTGTTTCTCTAAAGAGAAAGCACTGGGTATTTCTAGGTAGTCCACCTTATATTTCCAACAAACACAGTCCATGTAACTTATTATCAGTGAAGATAAAGGTCTGAGTTTGCCCATCTAACACAGGATTTTTTTCCTTGCTTCTTGTAGGCTTCAACTCCTACCTAGATGGAATGGGAGAAGTTGATCCTGTCCAGAACCTTGTGAACTACTCAACTACATTTCTGTCACCATCTGTAAGGTTCCTCCCTCACTTAAATCAGTAATTTCTTGCTAATCTACGTCTCTCCCTGTCTACTACCATCTTAAGGACCATTAAGTTCCACTTCTTTGGGGATCATATGGTTACTTCATGCACACAGTTCCCTAAGAGCTATGAGACATAGATCTGCACATTGATACAAGTTTACTTCTAATTAACTAAATCCCCTTTTTGTCCAATCAGTAAACCTTTATCTCAAGCTCTAATTCTTTCGTTCTCTCTCCAGTCAAGTCTAAGTATATGACACAGATATATTACCTCCACATTAATTGATTACCCCAAATTTAATGTTAAAATGCATCTATTACACAGTAAAGAAAGTTTAAACCTCATTAGAGAGAACATCAAGTCACATAAAAGGATTTAACTTTGTTAGCAAGCATTTAACCTGGTCAAAAGAATTTAATATCAATATTTTACCACTCACAAAACTGCAATATTTATAATTTTGATGTATGTAACCTGACATTCCTCTTTATCAATGTACACAATTTACATTGAGTTTATTTGTTTTTGCTGCTACACATATTCAATGATACCTCACTGATACCCCATTACATTATGTCCTGATTTTATACTATAGCTATATTTCAAGTCTCTGTTTCTGTGTCTCTCCTCCCCTCTTCCTCCTCCCCCTTCTCCTTCTTCTTTTTCCCCCACAATCTGTAAAAGAGAGATTTTTCATACCAATTATTTGACAAAAAATTATGCTTGGGTTTTCAGGTTACACATTTCCTAAAATATACTATCTTTGTAAAAGTTGTACCATTTGAAGACAGAATTTAAACCAACTGGAATCCATCTACAAGAGTAATGTTGAACCTCCAATTAAATCCATTTTATTCAAAGAAGTACTAGACCCTTACTGAGTTGTACTTCTGGTAGGCCTTTCTCCAACCATTCCCACTGGGATCAATTATACTACTTTATCCTAAAATGTTCCTTTCTATCTAAGAAGATTCAGTAGGCTGGTGTAATACTCACAAATGTTCCTAAGAAGCATGTTTACAGCAAATTACTGTAGTTCATACCAATATTTTTAGCTGAGCAGCTGCATGCAGTCTTCAGTGGTGAAAAGAGCTGTCAGATTTGATTCTCTCCTCCCCTTTTTCATTTTTTCATGTTATTCATAACATGATAAATGTTTGTTGAATTGAACTACTATTTAGTTTGTTCTAGAATATTAAAATTCATGTTCCTCTTATTTTAAGGCATTCTAGGCATATGTAGTAAAATACCAACTATGGTGACAGATGAGTCTTTTGCTGTTGTTGTTTTTACTTTTTAATTTAATCTGACCTCTAGGTTCATATGATTTAAAGCACAAGGGATGCTGAGAAAAGTAAATGCTACATAAAGAAATCAAGCAAGGGATAAACCACAAAGAATGTGGCCAAAACGTAAATGATGTACCTACTTTCCATTAGTTATTATTAGCTATAAATAAAGAGTAAAAATTTAAGTCCATCTCTCCCTCAAATGCTTATAAATTCAAGTGGATAGTTTTTTTTTTCCCATTTTAGGGATGGGTGAAACAAATCCCCGAATTGTTTACTAACTTGTTTGTGATCAAAACTAACACTAGTACTAGGATGCAAACCTAGGTTTCCTAACGGAGAAATTCACAGATAGAAGAGACCTCTAGTGGTTGTGTAAATAAATAAATCATAGAAGTTAGCATAACACATGAAATATAATCAAACATTTTGTTAATGGAAAGAAATATGTTGAGGACCTTAAGATTCATATGGTCTACACACACCCTTTTACAAGTGAAAAAAGAAACCAAGACTCATAGACATAAAATGACTTGCTCAAAGTTCATATAGCAAAGATGAAACTGAAACTTAGAATCTCACACTCTCAATACAGAGCACTCTCTGTTGTAACTCACAGGAGATAATATAATTATAATTTAATTAACACATTATGTAAAATGAATTTGGCTTTAAGATTTGGGTCCTTTAGTATAATGCAAAATGACTCAATGACAGATATTCTGGAGGCTTACAATGTTGTTTGTCCCCTGAGAGCACTTCACATTATTAAGTCCTTTTCTGTAATTCGATAATTATATCCTTTGGGATAATGTCAGGAGAAATCTTCATTCCTTTTTTTCTTAATTTTTTGTATTTTTTCCAATTACGTGTAAAAATATTTAATTTTTGAGAGCTATATTCTTTCTCTCTACATGTCCCCTTGCCAATTCTTGAGAAAGCAAACAATTTGACATAGACTACATATGCAATCATGCAAAATATATATCCATTTTACTCATGTTGCAAAAGAAAACAAAGATCCAAACTCCCCAGCACCCTTCCATCCCCCCCAAAAAAAAAAACCAAAAAAATAAAGTAAAAAAATATGCTTTCATTGACTTTCAGACTCCACTTCTTTCTCTGGAGGTATTATAGTTATTCATTCATTTCAGTTTGTAACACCATTTGATGTTTTATTGACAAATATACTGGGGTAGCTTGCCATTTCCCTCTCCAGCTCATTTTACAGAAAAAGAAAATGAGGGAAATGAGATTGTGACTTGACCAGCATCACACAGCTAGCAGGTATCTCAGGCTCCATTTGAACTCATGAACGTGCGTCTCCCTTATTTCAAGCCCTTTACCCTATCTACTGTACCAGCTAGCTAACTTGCTGGGACAAAGGGTATGCAGATTTTTATAGTCCGTTGAGTATAGTTCCAAATTGCTGGTTGGATCAGTTCATAATAGCATGTTAGTGTCCATTTTTTATACATTTCTTCCAACATTTGTCATTTCCCTTTTCTTTCTTATAAACCAAACTGATAAGTCTGAGGTGGTGCCTCAGAGTTGTTTTCATTTTCATTTCTCTGATTGGTAGTGATTTGGGGAATTTTTTTTTTGCAATATGACTATGGACAGCTTTGATATTTTGATTGAGCAATGACTCATGTTCTTATAAATTAGAGTCAGCTCTCCATATTTTTAAGAAATGAGACCTTTATTGGAGAAATTTGCAGTAATTTTTTTTTCAGTTTTCTGCTTTCCTTTTAATATTAGGCACATTGCATTTGCTTGTGCAAAACCTGTTTAAAGTGATCAAAATGACGTATTTTGCTACCATAATGGTCCCTAGGTCTTCTTTTGTCATAAATTATTCCTTAATTCTGGCAAATGTGATATTCCATGCAATGCAAATTTGCTTATATCGCCATTTCTGTCTAAATCATATACCTCTTTTGATTTATCTTGGCATATGTTGTGAAATGTTGGTTAATGTTTAGTTTTTAACAAATTACTCTCCAGTTTTCCCAGCAATTTCTGCCAAATAGTAAGTTTTGTCCCCAAAGTATGTTTCTTTTGGATTAACAAACCCTGGATTAATATGGTCATTTTCTGCTGTGTATTGTGTACATAATCTATTCCACTGATCCACTACCCTGTTTCTTAGCCAGTACAAAATTGTTCTGATGATTATTGCTTTTTAATAGTTTGAGATCTAGTACTGCTAAGGCACCTTCAATAATTTTTACTGATTAGCTTTATATTCTTGAACTTTTGTTCTTTCAAATGAATTTTATAGTTTCTTGGATTGTATCAGCAGATACACTCACAAGAATTTCATATCTATCCACTTCTGTAGACTTTATTTCTTCTGTTAAATGTTGGACCTAATAACATTTTTTATAATTGTCAACTTTAAGTCTAATTCTACCATTCTGAAGTATAGCAAGTCACCTAAGCTTACACAGATAATAAAAG
Source organism: Petaurus breviceps papuanus (assembly GCF_028583685.1). Taxonomy (NCBI): domain Eukaryota; kingdom Metazoa; phylum Chordata; class Mammalia; order Diprotodontia; family Petauridae; genus Petaurus; species Petaurus breviceps. Next base: position 4,079,289 of record NW_027187309.1, read on the forward strand.
GAAAGTCCAGTGATATAAAAATCAACATTTCATAGGAATCTGTAATAGAAGATCTCCAAATCAAGGTAAGCTAGATGTGGTCAAGCTAGACATGGAAAGATTAAACATCAACTCTTCAGTGTTAGTGAACAACCACGGGAATGGGTGACTAATTCTGGTGATCATTACATATACTACTATGGGCAAAAATCCCTTAAGGGGGGAAATGGGGCAGCTCTCAGAGTCTATAAAAGTGCATGCAAAGCAGTACTGGGGTATAATATCAGAAATGACAAGAATATATCTATTCTAAGAAAAGACAAATCATTCAACATCAATTTATAAGTCTGAACTTCAATCACTGATGCCAAAGAGGTCAAAGTTGCTCAGTTCTATGAAGATTTACAATATCTTCTAGAAATAACATTAAAAAGATGTGATATTCATCCTAACATACGGAAATTCTAAAATAGGAAATCAAAAGAAAATCAAAATAATAAACAATTTTGGTCTTGGAATACAAAATGAAGCATGACAGAAACAGAGTTATGTTTTTCAACAACACAAAAGGCAATTTTACACATAGATGCCACTAGATGGTGAAAAATATAGAAATCAGATAGATTATATATTTTGCAGGCAAAAATAGAGAAATTCTATCTAGTCAGTTAAGAATAAGAACTGGAACTGATTGTGCCTTAGCTTTTTAACACAAATTTTAGTCTTAAACTGAAGAAAGCAGAGAAAATCATCAGATGACAGATATGACATAAAATACATCCCTTATAAATAAGAATTGGAACTTAAATAGATTTAAGTAATTATATCTGGTAGATTGCCTGAAAAATTAAGAAGTTTGCAATATTTTAAAGGAGGCAGCAGCAACAACAAAACATTTCAAAGAAAAAGAAGAGCAAGGAAATGGCTATCTCTTGAGGTTTTACAAATAGCTGACGAAAGAAGAAAAGTAAAAAGAAAAGAAGAAAGGGACAGATATATCAAATTGAATGGAGAATCCCATAGTAGAGCAAGGAGAAATAAGGTTTTCTTAAATGAGCAATGCAAAGAAATAGAAGATATTAATAGAATAGGAAGTACAAGAGATCCCTTCAAGAAAATTAGAAATATGAAGTGAATATTTCATACAAAAATGTGAGTGATAAAAAATTACTAAGGACATAATCGAAGGAGAATATATTAAGAAGAGGTGGCAAGAATAATACAGAATCACAAAAGGAAGATCTTATCACCACTGATAGCTACTATGGTGTGTTATTGATCTAGAGTCATCCATGCTGAAGAATGAAATCAACTGGACCTTAGGAAGCATTGCTAACTATAAGGCAAGTGAACGGAATTCACCTGAGCTATTTAAAATCCTAAAAGATGATGCTGTTAAACTGCAGCATTCAATCTGCATTAATTGTGGAATACTCAACAGAGAACACTGGATTAGCAAAGATCATCATATGTTCCCATCTTAAAGAAAGACAATGGAAAGGAACGTTCAAATTACTCAAAAATCACACTTATTTCATATGCTAGAAATGTTATGTTTAGGATTCTGCAAGCTAGGCTTCAGTAATATTTAAACCTTAAATTACAAAAATCGCAGGCTAATTTTCTAAGAAGTAGAGGAACTAGAGACCATATTGCTTACATTTGATAGATTATGGAAAATGCAATGGAGGTCCCCCCCAAAAATATTTCTGATTTCCTGAATATACTACATCATTAGAATGTGTATATAACAACAAAATGGGCAAGTCATCAAAGAAATTATTTTATTTGTATCTTAAAGAACCTGTATGCTAGTCAGAAAGCAATTATAGGTAGAACTGAACATGGAACAACTGATTGGTTTAAGATTGGGAAAGGAGTACAATAAAGATCTATATTGTCTCTTTATGTATTTAACTTAAATGCAGAATACATCTTGTGAATTGACAGGTGGGATGAAGCAAAAGCCAGAATTAAGGTTGCCAGGAGAAATATCAACAATCTCAGATTTGTAGATGATAACACTCTGATAAGCAGAAAATGAAAAACAATAAGCCTCTTTATGAAGGTGAAATATTAGAGTATAAAATCTGGCTTGAAGCTTAACATTAAAAAAATTCAATGATCATGGCAATTGGCTCCTCACTTCCTGGAAAACAGAGGGAGAAGAAATGGAAGCAGTGTCTGATTTTATATTCTTGGCTTCAAAGATTGTTGCAGGCAGAGACCGCATCCATGATATCAAAACACTTGCTCCTTGAAAGGAAAGCTATAGCAAACCTGGACATTACACAAAAAAGCAGATACCACCTTGCTGAAAAAGGTCCACATAGTCAAAGTTACGGTTATTCCAATAGTAATGCATAACTATGAGAATTGGAGTAATAAAAAAGGTGAGTACAGTAGAACTGACACTTTCAAATTGTGGTGCTATAAAATATTTTTCAAGTCTCTTGGATGGCAAGGGAATCAAATCAGTCAATACTTAAAGAATTTCATATTACTCATTAAAAGGACAAATACTGAAACTGAAGCTTGAATACTTTGGTGACATAGTGACAGGACAAGATTCATTGGAAAAGAACCTGATGTCAATAAAGATTGAAACCAAAAGGAGAAGGGGCCAGGAGAGGATACGATGGATAGATAGCATCATGGAAACAAGGAACATGAACTTGGAAAGACTTTGAGAGACAGTGGATGATAAAAGAGTCTGGTGGGCAATGGTCCTTGGGGGTCATAAGGTCACAAAGATTTAGACACAACAAAATGAATGAGAAACAACCATCCCCAAGCATTAAACTCAAGTGGTAATTGTTTTCAATGTTTACTTATATTTTTAATGACCTCATCAAATATGCTTCAAATGGTTCATTTTCTTTTCAGCAAGAGCCTAGCAATCACATAATTATAATTTCAAACAAGTTCTTAACAAACTCCATCATTTTTATACATGTTTCAAGCAATGCATTATACCTGTCTGAAGAGAGTATGCATCTTCTTATAAAGGGAAAGAGCATTATTTCTTGTCAGACCATCAATCACATAATGGTAAACAGCTGCTGATGCATAACTATTATACACATTTTAAACCACAGCCCCTATTCTCACCAGCTTTATTAAGGAGCTTTGAAAACAAGTCAAGATATTTTTATGGCTGAAATTTTATGAGCATGTGGAAATTTGGCCAGAAAAAAATAGAAGGAAAATGATAATATAATTTCAGATGAGGACTATGGTTATGCCCCACCAGATGTGTATAGTTTATTGTTTGATCATCTAATTGACAAGGAATCATTACTGCCTCTCTAAGGATGAAGTATACACGTTAGCACTGGTAGAAGGCCAAGTGGGAATACTCCCAATTATGTGACAATACTAACTTGGCCCTTTCCTTTTCTCTCTCTCTCTGTCTCTCTCTGTCTCTCTCTCTGTGTCACTCTGTGTCTCTCTGTGTCTCTCTGTCTCTCTCTCTCTGTCTCTGTCTCTCTCTCTCTCTCTCTCTCTCTCTCTCTCTCTCTCTCTCTCTCT
>NW_027187309.1:4082808-4299409 GCF_028583685.1 Petaurus breviceps papuanus
CTCTCTCTCTCTCTCTCTCTCTCTCTCTCTCTCTCTCTCTCTCTCTCACACACACACACACACACACACACACACACACACACACACACACAAACACACACACACATTTTAAAAATATACACAATTGAATAATTTTCCTTAAGGAAGTGAAATGGAATCTATGTAGTCTTTCATGGAGGATGCAGTTGTCAAACAAATAAAACTATGATTTCTATGCATTTTATAAATTTTTGTGGCAAATGGTATAATGATTTTATAATGTTAGTACATTTCAGCATTAAATAGTCTCTCAAGTTTGCTAAAGTTGTGCCCCTTTAAAATAGATGCAATTGTTAACTTCTGGCAAGATGGCTGAGTCAGTTTTCACGTATAAGCCAATGTCTCCTACTTCATCTTAAAGAACAACAACAACAAAATGCCCTAAAGTAAGTAGACAAGAAAATAAAGAAGAGAGAGTAAGTGAAATAAACTATTGAATGGAAATTCTTATTGAAGAACCAAGGAATGATTAAAGAAATAAGTTAAACAAGGTCCCCTAATATGATAAGGAAACTTTTAGAGCAAATAAAAAAGATAACATCTTCAGAGAAAGAGAATAAATCTCCAATAACAATTAGTCTCACAGAAATGAAACAAAAATACAAAACAAACCAATAAACAAATAAACATTGGTGTAGATCAGAAGCTTAGTAACATAACAAAAGGAAGATTTATTGAGGATAATTTTAAGTCATATCTGAAAGTCCTACATGCCTTTTAAAGTAGGATTTGAAAAGATTCAGACTAGAATCAGTAGTTTATAACTGAAAAAGAGAATCTGTAGTAAAACAGTAGTTATTCAGAAAAAGAGAATGACAGGGATAACATAAAAATGCAGAGAAACAATAAAAATATTAAGCAATGTAACAAAAAACCACAATAGACAAACTCTTGAGGCAACTATCTCAAAGTAATTATCCTTGAAGGCAGAGATCAACCAGCCAATTTAAGACTCTTTGGACTATGGTGAGGTGGGGGGTGAGAGGGTGCAAAGGAAAAAATACAACAAGAATCTATTTCAGGTAATCATTAAGAAAATTGCCTTTAAATATTTATAGATTATCATGTACAGATTCACAGAATCCTTAGGGAATCATCAGATAGGAACTCCAAGTTTAACTCAACCACAAAACTTTTTTCTTTTTAACAGCTCCAAATTATGGATTCAAAGACAGTGTTCTAAAAAATATCAGGCAGTTTACTCTTTCAAAAAATATTAGTAGGAGTTCCACAGTAGTATCCAGCAATCACAGTAGTTTAAAGAAAAGGCTAATAATGAATGTTACAATAAAGAAACAATATTAAATGGAAATTAGTACTCCAAAATTAAGTATATCTCTATATGAGGAATTTTTTTTAACTTTAATATTTCATTTTCCCCCTTTTACATGGAAAAAAATTTTAACATTCATTTTAAAACTTTGAATTCCAAATTCTCCCCCTTGCTCCCTCCCTACCCAGCCTCATTGAGAAGACAAGCGATTTAATATAGTTTATACGTGTGTAGTCATGTAAAACATATCCCTAACAGTCATGTTGTGAAAGAAAACATAGACACAAAAAGCCAAGAAAAATAAAGAACTTAAAAAATGCTTCAAGCTGTATTCAGACACCATTAGTTCTTTCTCTGGGAATGAATGAAAAACGATTTTCAATGGATTCAATGAGATATCGAATTTTGGGAACCAAGATGGTGGAAAAAGCAGTAAATTACTGTCACTTTCCCCTACTCACTTCCAAATACCATAAAATAACACCCTGGAACAAATCCAGGGAAAAGATAAGATACAGCAGTTTGGTTTGTTTTTGGTTTTTGTTGTTGTTGTTGTTGTTTTGGTTTTGTTTTTTTTTTGTTTTGCAAGGGAGACTTGAAGGTACAGAGAGAACGGTACATCTCACTTGGGTAAAAAGAGGAGTGCATTCCAGGACAGAAACATCCCGGCAAGCCCTACCTCAGCAAATCAAGGGGAGTTCCTGAACTCCAGTATGGCAGAACAGGCAAATGCCAGAACCAGGCCCCCTGCACGCCTCAGCATAGCCAGGGGAACCAAAAGACTCCCCCTCCAAGAGCCAACACATGCTTTGGTGTAGCCCTAGGGAAACAGGCATTCTCCAGCAACTGAACCTCCACTTGTTTCAGTAGAGCTCCCAGAAGGGGGCATCCTCCAACAGTCTGGACTCTGTGTGTTTTAACAAGGCTCCAGACAGGCAGGCATTTTCCAGTGGCTGCACCTCTATGTGCTGCAGTGTTGCCCCGTGCAGGTGTCCTATAGCAGCTAAACCTCCACATGCTTCATCACAGTCTAAGGTGAAAAAAGTTATTCCCCAATGGCTAGACTGCTACCAGCTTCAGTTTAGCCCTGGGAGAAGGCAGAAAAACCTAAACAGGTCTCAGCACATGCCAGACACCACCACTAGGACCCTAGCTCAGAAGCAAGTAGTCAGACCCCCTACAGCCTGCAGCAGCAGCAATAGCACTAGTCATGCCCCAAGCCACCACCTTACTATATCATCAAACATGAGGGTCCCCTGTAGACCTCAGGGCAACATCGGTGTGCCACCAGATAAATAGCTAGTGGCTGTAGCCACTGACAAAAGAAGCCTGAGATAAAGCATTTTTGTACTGGGAGGAGAGATCAAATTTCAAAGAAATGAAAAGAGTCCCCCCAAAAAAGATAAGTCCAGAAATCCCATGGAAAAACTCAAAAAGAAACTTTGAAATCATTTAAGTGACATGGAAGAAAAATTACAAAAACAAATGAAAGTGATATAAGAGAATTAGGAATAAAAGAGTCAACAGTTTGTAAAAAGAAAATAATTGCTTAAAAAGTAAGTTGGTCAAATGGAAAAGGAGACACATAAATCCACTGAAGAAAACAACTCCTTAAAAACTACAATTTGCCAAATGGAAAAAGAAGTACAAAAACTAATTGAGAAAAAATATGCCTTAAAAGTGAGGATTGGACAAGTGGAAACTAATGACTCTATGAAACAAGAATCAATCAAATAAAATAAAAAGAATGAAAAAATGGAAGAAAATGTAAATTACATCATGGAAAAAAAAACAATTGATCTGGAAAAGAGATCCAAGAACAACAGTATCAGAGTCATTGGAGTATCTGAAAACCATAATGAAAAGGAGGACCTAGATAACATCTTTCAAGTGATTGTGAAGGAAAACTGCCCTGACATCCTGGAACCAGAGGGCAAAATAGACATAGAAAGAATCTACCAATCACCTCAAAAAGGAGATAACAAAAGAAAAACTGAATAGAATCAATGATTTATAATGATATGATTCCTCTTGAGAAAACTAGATATAATCAATTATTTTGAAATATAGTCACAGCCAGCAAAAGAAACATAAACCATGAGGGGCAAAATTTAGCAGGCCTAGATAAAACAGAATGACATCTGAGGATATATATTTCAATACAAAACAATGTTGTAAAGAGAAGCAAGTTTGAAAGACTTAAGAATTCTGATAATAATTATGATCAACCATGATTCAAAGTGACTGATGAGGACACTTGCTAACCATCTCATGACAGTAAGATGATAAATTAATGATGCAGAATAAAATACTTTTAAATAAATAAAAGAATTGATAGACTAGAAGATGTCTCTTTCATATCTGAATGTATAATTCTTAGATCCTGAAACAAACAACAAATTAGAAAACAGTGTTGAACAGAGACAATATATTACAGTGGAAAGAACATTGATTTTAGAGTCAAAAGGTATGTAGTTGAATCTGGCTTTGCAACTCACTGTCTGTGAATACTTGAAATAATTGAACACCATATTTAAGTAAAATATCCAGGAAACTTGGCCATGAATATTAGAAAGTGAGGGAAAATATAGAGCAGAAGAATCCATAGGACATTGTGAAACCCAAGTTCAACTAATCCAGTGAACTTAAGATCAAACAATGGAATGTGAAAGTCAGGAAACAAATATCATAGGAAGCATAAGAAATAATTTAATTTCACAAACCAAGGAAAATCACTATTTAAAAATACAAGAATAAGGGCGGCTAGGTGGCCCAGTGAGTAAAGCACTGGCCCCAGAGTCAGGAGGACCCAGGATCGGTTCTGGCCTCAGACACTTAACACCCACACATACACACACACACACCAAAAAAAAAAAAAAACTAGCCGTGTAACCTTGGGCAAGTTACTTAACCCCAATTGCCCTCCAAAAGGAAAAAAAAAAATACAAGAATATGCTATAATTGAAAGAAATCAGTGGAGAGATAAGAAAATATGAAAAAGCAATAGGTGGATTAGGGTACTCACCCTGAAATCAAATCCATCAACCAATGAGCATGCTATTTGTTGAAACACCAGTGAGAAGTTCTGGGTCTCTAAAAAAATATATAGAAAAGTTCTTCCACTCATGGGGCAGTGAAATCACATATACATGAATGAAAAGAAATTTCAGAAGTCACTTATAATAGAAGAGATAAGAAAAAACCTCCTATAGGAAGTAAGAGTACTTAAGATGAGTTTTGGAGAGAGCTATAGATTTAAAAATTAGTTAAGCAGAGAGTATATTAAAAGTATTAAGGATAGCTTGTGCAAAGTCAAAAAGATAAGAAATTTAATATTGCACATGAGGAAGTAGTAATTTGCTGACTATAGAGTATATGAGAGGAAATAATGAGTAATAATGCATGAAAGAGGGATGGGAGACATATTATTATAGCATTTGTGCTAAACAAAGACATTTTAATTTTCTCCTGGATATATTAGGAGACTTTTGAACAGGGAGATGATAAACTCAGAACTGTTATAAAACACGCATTTGTCAGTTGTATAGAGGACAAATTGAAAAGAGGAGAGACCTGAAGTTGAGAGATCAATTAGGAGGCTTTTATAATATTTCAGGAGAGAAGTAATGATGGCTTCACCTCAAGTGGTGGCTGCATGATTATAGGCAAGGCAAAAAATGAATACTGAGTCTAATCATCAAAGAAAAAAAGAGGCAAAAGGTAATATTTTGAGAAATTCCTTCAAAAGAAACCAGAAGTTTCTTCGGTGAGAGGTAAATCATTTGATTGTAAAAACATCAAATAAAGAACAATAAAGGTAAATAAGTATAGTTTCTAAGAAAAATAAGCATTTAAATGAATATTTTCATAATTTTAGGGCAAACAGATCATCCTTGTTATTTACTTACTTATTTACTCACACTTTTTAGGGTCATTGAATGACAACAAAATCTATCAGTGGGTGAACTTCAAAAGGGCTAAAAAAATTAAGAGGAGAAGAGGGAACAGTTGACTCAATATTATGTGGACTAGACTCCAGATTTCCTTGTTATTGAAACATTATTTAGGGAGAATGAAAAGCATAAATTACAGTACTTCAAAATGGAATGGGGAGGAGATAAATGTTATGTTCCTGTTCAGCTAACGTAAATAAGACAGTTGTTGCCATTGCTGTTATTTTTTATCTCTTACCCTTCTGTAAGCATAAGCAAGGTAGGATTTTGTTGGCTTTTTTTTTCCTTGTTGTTGGAGCTCAGTTTCCCAGGCTAAGCCTAAATGTAAACATCTGAAGGATTAATCTCCTTTGAACCCTGATAATCCACAGTTCTTCTGAGGCAAGTAGGTTTTGTGCCTTCTGGTTCTGAGTCAATCAGGGGTCTTGTCTATAACCATATTAAAATATACTTTAATCACTACTAATTGGAGAAATAGCTCTGAGGTACCACATCACACCTAGCAGATTGGCTAATATGACAAAACAGTAAAATGATAAATGTTGGAGAGGATGTGAGAAAGTTGGAACACTAATGCATTGTTGGTGGAGTTGTGAACTGATCCAGCTATTCTGGAAAATATCTTGGAACTTTCCTCAAAGGGCTATAAAACTGTGCATACCCTTTGATCCAGAAATACTACTACTAGGCCTATATGCCAAAGAGATCATAAAAAGATAAAGGACCCACAGGTACAAAAATACTCATAATAATTCTTTTTGCAGTGGCAAAGAATTGAAACTGTAGGAATGCCTATCAATTGGGGAATGGCTGAACAGGTTGTAGTAGGTGAATGTAATCAAATCCTATTGTTCCTTAGGAAATTGTGAGTAGGTGGACTTCAGAAAAACCTAGAAAGTTTTTTTTTTTTAAGCAATCGAGGTTAAGTAACTAGCTCAAGGTTACACTGCCAGTTATTTCTGGGTGTGGTGCTGAGTATCTAAGGCCGGATTTGATCCCCAGGTCATCCCAACACTGGAGCCAGTGCTCTTACTCGCTGAGCCACCTGGCTGCCCCTAAGCAATCGGGGTTAAGTAACTTGCTCAAGGTTACATGGCCAGGTGTTTCTAGGTGGGTGCTAAGTGTCTGAGCCCAGGATCCAATCTCCAGGTCATCCTGACACTGGAGCCGGTGTTCTTACTAGCTGTGCTACCTGGCCACCCCAAAACCTAGAAAGTTTTGCATGAACTGATGCTTAGTGAAGTATGCAGAACCAGGAGAACATTGTCCATAGTACACCAACATTGTGTGATGACTAACTTTGTTAGACTTATGTCTTCTGAGTATTGTAATGATCTAAGACAATTCCAAAAGGCTTATGATGGAACATGCTATCAACTTCAGAGAATGAACTACAGAGTCTGAAGCATGCTATTTTCTCTTTTTTTGTTGTTGTTTTTTGTTTTTTCTTTCTCATGCTTTCCTCCCTTTGTTCTGATTCTTCTTTTATCACATGACTAATGTAGAAATATGTTTAATATGATCATTGATGTATAGTTTATATCAGATTGTCTGCCTTCTTGGGGATGGGGCAGTGGAGGAACAAGGAGAAATTTTGAAGTCAAAATCTTATAAAAGCAAATGTTGAGAACTAGAAATTAATTTTTAAAAAAACAGAAAAAAATAAAAAATTAAATTATATCTCCTATAATGAAGCTTTTTTCTGATCACTAACCCCAGCTACTAGGACTTTTAATATATCCACTATGAAAAAACAAACTACAAGCCTGTATTGTCAATCCACATCCATTCATTAAGTACTTATTCTGTCGGACATTATGCTAAGTATTAGGAATACAAAGAAAGGTCAATATACTACCTCTGCCCTAAAGAATTTAACATACTAACAGGGTAGACATCATGTAGTAGGAAGGTACATGCAAGATACAAAGTGTCCTAGAAGTCTTAGAGGAGTTTTGACATTTACTAATATAAAACTACACCAAATTTGGGGGGACATAATACATACAGAGAAGAAAAAGGGAATTTCAAATTCAAGGATGGTGAATAAAGGGAGTCTTTCTTGCAGAAGATTATATTTCAGAGGAGTCTTGAAATAATTCAGGTAATCTGAGAGTTAGAAATAAAGAAAAAGAACAATCCAGACTTGGTGGCTAGCTAATATAAATGCAATGAGATAGGAAATGGAATAGATCTGAGAAGAGTATTCGTTGGACTAGGGTACCAGGATCATAGAATAGGTGGATACATATAAAATATAAGTTAGAAAAGGTATGAGGGGGCAAGTTTGTAAAGGACTTTTTATGCTAAAGAATACAGTTTATATTTTGCTCCACAGGGGGACATTTTTTGAAATTGATTGGGGTTAGTGATACGGATATTGCTGTACTTTAATTAATTTGCTTTAGTACCTGAGTGGAGGATGGATTGGAGTGTGGTGGGGAATAAATAAGGCAGAGGGATCAATTAGAAGTCTATTGCAATACTGTAAAGGAGAGATAATGAGGACCTATCTAGGATATTTACTGCATCAGTGGCATGAAGAGGATGCATGTGAGAGATGCAGCAAAAGTAGAAATAACGAGAGTTGACAATAGTGTGGTTATATGGAGTGAGTATAAGTGAAGAGTGGAAAATGACAAGAGGATGGAAAATCTTAGTGAATGGGTAGATCATATTATCCTGTAAATTAATAGGAAAGTTGGGAGGGAGGAGTGAAGGATAGATAACTTCTGTTTCAGATATTGTGAGTTTGAACACTTTTATGACATCTAATTTGTGATGACCACAAGGCATTTGTTTGATCATTTGAAAGTGCAGTTCTGTAAATAATAGGCCTGGAAAACATAAATATAGGAACCATGTATGTATAAATTATAATGGAGACCACGAGATCTAATGACTTCTATGAGGGAAAAAAAAGTGTATAGAAGGATGGAGGTGTAGAATGCATTGTCTTAGCAAGAATGAAATAGATAAAGAGACACAAGGGACAGAAGAGTTTCCAATATGGTTGGAGGAGAAAGAAGAGAATATAGTACTATGAAAACCAGGGAGAAAGGAATATCTAAGAAAAAAATAGTTATCAACCATTTTCAAGACTTCAGAGAGGCTGAGAAGGTTGAGGACTGAGGAAATAGCATTAAATTTAGCAATTAAGGTATCAGACAGTATGTGCTTACTTTGTACATACTTTTTCATGAATGTGCTGTATATCTTTATGTTATTCATGCTCCTTGAGGCTGAAAAATTTTTATTTATGACTGTGTTTCAGTGCCTAGTATATTGTCTAGTATATAACAAGCTCTACAAATTCTTATCATTATATATATTATAAATTCTTATCATCATTTGCTTCTTATCAAATAATATTATTTTCATTAAGGGAATGGAAAAAAATGTGTCCAGAGGTTTAGAAATAGCTTTAAAAGTACATAATAAAGAATATAATGATCATTACCAAAAATAATAGGATGTCAAATATTAAGAATTCAATGCAAATTAAATGATATGCATGAATAGGGATAAGTAATCACAGAACAAAGTATATATTTAATAATTATATAAATCAGGTCTGCACAATCTGTGACCCACTTATGCCCTATAGGCTGCAAGTTGTGCAGGTCTTATTTAAATAAAAATTTCATACAAGTACAACAAATCTTAGATAAATATTGTATTGTATTATTACTATACTATGAAATTTAAACCACACAACCTTCCTTTCCATAAAAAATAGATAAACCTCAAAAATGAAACTTGGCATATATAATTAGTCAAAACCATGCCATTATATGGCTTTGTTTAGTGTATTTTCAGTGCCCTTGATAAAATAGTTATTTGTGTATTTTTTTGAATTACCTAACTAGATGTTCCTATATTTAACAATTGTAGATAGAAATAGATATACACATGCATACAGACATATATATATAGTGTGTATATGTACACATATACATTTAACATGCATATATATGTATTTATGTGTATATATTTGGATATGTGGGTGGGTGTTACATATACACACATATTCCCCCTTTAGCAGGTTGCATTTGCTGAATTGGTTTTCCTTCTGGTCTTTTGCTCATGAGATATATTGAAAGCAAAGATATGAAGGGGCCAATACAAGGAATAAAATTGCCAGCGAGGCATATAACACTTCTTAGTTTGAATCATCATCACTGAATATCCCATATGAATGAAGGTAGTATGATGAAAGGTAATAAAATAATCTTCTCTTTGAAGGCTGTCTCCAGATTGAATGACTGCTCTCTGTCAGATAATTCTTCTTTATGTATTTTTTGTCTTTTTTAGAATGGCAGTAAAGGTCTGCTAAAAAATTATAAATTTACCATGATATGTCTAAGCTCAGAACTGAGACCTTTTTTCTTTATTTGACTGTCCATGAGAAGAAATCTTCAAAATTTGACATTTTTTATAATGATATGCTATACACTAGTTATATCGGGAAGCCATAGATATTGAATGTCATAAATACACTAATATTATGGAACACATTCTTGCCCAAGTGATGCTCAGATTCTCTACTCTTTCATTCATACACCCTTTTCTCCATTCCTTTTTTTCTACATTTTATTTTATATTATCTGTCCTTTTGTGTTCACATATCATTCATGCTTCTTCTGGACTCTTAAGTTGTCTAATGTTCTTACAGATTGTAAAAATATGGAAGATATATAATATATAATATTATATAATACATAGAGATCATTCAATGTTGATCTCTATGTGCCCCCAACATACTTAATACAAAACCATTATACCCATGTACAATTTAAATTTTACTTTTAGATTTGAAATAAGAGAAATAGAAGAACCTTCTATTGGAACTTCTTTTCCTTATCAGTTATTTCAGTGGTAATTATTTTTGCATCATTTATATTGTTTCATCAAAACAGAGGGAAAATAGCTATTGTCCTTTTAGTTTTATCATGTTTTAGTTTCTTTGTTTTATTGGCAGAGGCGCATGAAATGGAATGTCAGCAGGGCATTTTAATGGCAAATTTACTGGGTTGCTATGAAAAGTCCGTCCTCAAATCATTTTGCTTCCCCACTGAAAACTATAAACAATCAATAAAGTGCTATTTTGCTTATAATTTAGTCAAAATTAAAACTGGTTTATTACCTATTTTATATTGAATTATCAAGGATCTATGATTTTGTCAGTGTGGACTTTCTCTCCAACTAAGCAGATAAAATATGTATATATAATGCATAATCCAAAAGGTACTCACATGAATCAGAGAGAAAATAGTGACTTGAGCAAAGTCACAGAGCTTTAAGTATCAGAGGCAATATTGCAACTCATTTCTTACTGAATTCAGGTCTGGAATTTCATTATATCATGTTTCCCCCATTGTTCTAAATCAAATAAATAGTTAATATGTTGAAATATATTAATATATTATACTAGAGATACCTAGATATACATATCTATTTATCTATCTACCTTTCTATCAATCTATCTAAGTCAGCTAGATGATACAGAGGATAAAGTTCTAGGCCTAGAGTCAGGAAGACATAAGTTCAAATAAAGTCTCAGAAACTTAATAGATCTGTGATGATGGGCAAATTACTTGATTTCTATCTTTCTCCATTTCCTTAGCAAACAAATCAGGATAATAACAGTACCTACACACCAGGATTATTATGAGGATCAAATGAGGTTAATATTTGTAAAGTGCTTAGCATACAGTGTCTGGCACATAAGAAATGCTCATTACCTTCCCGCTTTTTCTATCATCTATTCTGGGGTGTGGAACCTGCAGCCACATGTGGCCCTCTAGGTCCTCAAGTAACTCTTTGACCAAATCCAAATTTCACAGAACAAATCCACTTAACAAAAGGATTTGTTTTGTAAAATTTAGAATCTGTCAAAAGGCTACACCCAAGGACCTAGGGAACCACATGTGGCCTCAAGGTCTCAGGTTCCACAGCCCTGAATTTTATCTGCCATCTAATTTCGGGGACGATGCTGTTGCTACTATGTCATAATGAGTTTCTTATCTACTACCTGCTTGTGCCCTTCCTCTTCCATAAAATTATCTTATATGTGTTTTTAAGATGTTTTATCTGTTTGTTATTTATCCCTGTAAATGGGTATGTTGTTTCCTTCATTAGAATAGAAGCTGCTTTTAGGTAAATTCTGTTTCACTCTTCTCATATCCTCAGTACTTAGCATAATATTTAATCTATAATACGTACTTAATAAATGATTCATTGACAACCATCATAATGCCATTTTACTTACTCATCATTGTAGTCAGTCACTTAACTCACATTTATTAGATGCCTACAATGTGCCTAGAATAATGCTACAGATTTCTTATGTTAATTTTTTTCTCAAAAGATTTAAGTATAGAATTAATAATAAATGACACCCACAAATTCTTTGCTGTATCTAAACCCAAATTGCTGGTCTATCTTCAAATTAATTATCCTAATTTCATGCTATTATGGACCTTGTTCTCTATGACTGAAATCCATTCCTGGATTTCTCCACTGTGCCATTCTTACCCGTTAAAAGTCAATATAGTCGGGGTGGCAGGTGGTACAGTGAATGGAGTACCACCCTGGAGTCAGGAGGACCTGAATTAAAATCCAACCTCAGACATTTAACACAAAAAACTAGCCATATGACCTTGGGGAAGTCACAACTTCAATTGCCCTACTTTCCCTCCTCTAAAAAAAGCAAAAAAACCCCAAACAGTCAATATATTCTTTAGGCCCAGATTAAATATCACTTTCTTCAAGGAGTCTTTCCTCCCCACTGGCTTCCTAAACTTTCATATATAATTGATCTTTTGCTTGACTGAATTTCATTGTCATTTGCCTTAAACATTTCTTATATACATATGCATAAAATGAAACCTTCTTACTATACATATTTGTGAATGTCTTAGCCACCATACTTGTCCAATTCATTTTAGGAACCAAGTTTTATTGTTATTACAGTTACTTTTACAACTTTTAATTTATTTTGGAGAATTTAGCCAAGCCTATGAAGCTTTATATATCATAGTAAGTAGAATACATATTTAACAAATATTTATTGAATTACAATGAATAAAAATAATTTTAAAATATTAAAATAATTTACATAAACTGTGTTTAAAAAATAATACCAATTGTTCTGCTTTTACCACCAACAAATATATAGCACCTTGGAATTTACAAAATTCTTTTTTCACTATAAAGTATAATGTTTGAATTATAAGTATCAATATCCTCATTTTGTGAATAAAGAAATTGAACATCAGAAATATTAAATTACTTGCCTATGGTGACACATCTGTCCTGGGCCTAGTATCCAGGTCCATTGCCTTCATATCTACTATCTGAGCTGACTCTTTCAGTACCCTTACATACAGAGTACTTCAAGTGGGATAAAATGTATGGTTCATTTAAATTTATACTAAACTTTTTGAATGTAGATTTTAACTTATACATATATATGTTTATAGCAAAACAAATGGGAATCTTTTGTGTATCAGTTAATAAATGGTCATGTGATATTTGACTTTAGAATTTTCTGTTATATTAAAAATATAGACATACAGATTCATAAACTTTCCTTAAAATATCACATGAGTTTTGGAAGTTAAGTTGACTGAAAGCTGACAGCTGCCCTTCACTGTCCTACACTGTGCCAAACAACCCTTAAGGCAGCCTTGAGCTCTGACAAGGGAAGGAGCGAGCTCTCTTGTGAAATAATAAAAGAAGGATGAAGGGCAGGTAGGGGATACAACAGAAGCATAGACAAAATGCCTAGATGAATGAGAACAATACTTTATTTTGTCAAATGCCACATTCTTTTTTCCTGACAGAGATAAGATATTATCATAGAAATAGCCACTATGTTAGGGAACAACTACTTAGCAAGTCTACCATGAATGAGGTCAGAAGCAAAAATGGGGAAAAGCCTTGTTCCTGCTTTGGGAAGAAGAGTTGCTATTTAGAGAGATGTTTGTGATTTGGTGGATGGAGCTAACAAGCATAAGAGCAGGCTTCCTAAAGGGGTACTAGAGGAATCCTTGGGGAAAGCAGTCAACAAAGCAGTGTGTACAGAGATCTGGGAGAGATCAGATATTAAAGGAAAAATAAGAACAGTTCCATATTCATATAGAAAACTAAAGAAAAGGAAGAGGAAACAGTGGAAGGATGTTGGCAGAATTTCAAAGGTACTGCTTTAACAGCCCTCTAGGGTATTGCCTGACTCAGTTCTCACAAGTTTGTGGGTTGGGGCTGTGGCAAGGTACTACACTACTCCTAAATTCTGGGGTTCTTCTGTGTAATTTCATTCCTAAAACTATAGCTGCTAAACCACTACAATAGAGCTTACCATTAAGATTTAGCAGGCACAATTAACTCAAAACAATTGCAATTACTAAGATGTAATAAAAATAGTAGCTATAAAATAATCCCACTCCCAAAAAATCTATGATATTTTCTCCCTCATATATACACAGAGTCTATGGGAAGAATGGGCAGAGATTTAGAGTGTACTGGAAATGTAACGATGTATTCATGTAAGGTACACATGTGATCAGTGCAATTCACACTTTCAGGACTGCAATGCCCAATGTCCTTTCACTTCTTGTATTATCTTCATGCTACTCCCTACTGTGCATGGAATCTATAGTGGCTAGATCACAACCAGAATTTCTGTATTTTTTCTTCTCTACTGCTTGATTTCTAGGGCTTCTTGTCTCTCAAATCTGTAGGTGATTTATGCACTGCTTCCAGAGATCATGTTCCATCCTGGTGCTTTTTGCCCCCAAATCTCTGTATCTGTATGCAACTCTATCCTTATGTTCCCTACTGAATGTGTGTCTCCTACTGAGAGAAAACTCTAGGGCAAGGTGCTATGGGAGATTGGCATTGTAGATAGGAGAAAAAGAATTCTTCTCACCCTCTGTTACACTTTGGTACTGATTCTAGGATAATGCACCTTTATTAAGTCTAGGTCTGAAACATAACTTATTAAAGTCTCCCCTGCCCTCTGCCCAGAATTTAACCAATGTTTTCCTAGGCAGTTGTTAGATGTCCTTCAAATTGGATCAGATAAAATGACATACACACAATTTTGTGATTAACTTAATCTTCATCATTTCTATTATCTGCCCCATACTTTCTATTATTAAATCGAATAAGTTTGAGTCAGGAAGCAATGATTCTCCCCATACTATTGCAAAGCAATATTGGTTCTAAATCCTCCTCCACTGGAGAAGACTTCAATACATCAATGCCCTTTAATTCTGTATAATTATTGTCATGCTCTTAGGATCATAGTACTTAAAGCTAGATGGGTCCATGGAAATGATCTAGTCCCCAAACTCACATTCCAGAGAAGATGAAACTCAGTCCCAAAGAAATTAAGTGGCTCTGCCCTATGCCTCATAGCTATAAGTAGCAGATAAGGGAGATTAATCCAGGGCCATTAACTGAAAATATACTTTTTGCTCCACTATGTTACAAATAAATTCTCCACAGATGAATACTCATGGTGGTGAGTTGTTTTTTAGTTTTGTAAAATTTTGTGAATAACATTGCAACTTTTTGGCTGTACACTGGCATCCCTAATTCTTACTAAGTAAATGGAATATTTCCTTTTCAAGTTCTACATGTCTTTGTTGATATTTTGGGATATAATGGAATGGAATGGAATATGACCCATGCCTGGTGATAGACTGCAGGCCACAGACACCCACCATATTTTTTTTTCCTTCACTATTTCAATCACCTAGAATCAAGATGCTTCTGATACTGTCATAACCTATAATGTATTGCCCATATAATTTCATCAGGAGAGCATTAGTATTAAAAGGTAGACAAATGGTTAAAGGTATTTTGCTGTCTAGCTATTTTTTTCATTTTAATATGTGGTTCATAAATATTTTTCTAGGAATTATGTTTATAGATATTAGAATAATAAACTCACAAAATATTTCAAATTTGAGAGGATCTCTGAGGCCATATTTCTCCTATCCATAGTTATAACGTCCCAAAACATGTACAATGCTATATACCTATGGACCTAAGAGCATCACAAAGAGATAGATTGGGCATATCCTTTCAAATCTTTTGTTTCAGTTTGTGGCGTTTTGTTTTGTTTTTATAAACAATCAGTGTTAAGTAACTTGCTCAAGGTTACATGGCCAGGTGTTTCTGGCTAGGTGCTAAGTGTCTGAGCCCGGATTCAATCCCCAGGTCATCCCGACACTGGAGCCGGTGCTCTTACTCGCTGTGCTACCTGGCCACCCCTCAGTTTGTGTTTTATGTTTATAATTTTGTTATATTAATTTTTTAGTATGGTTGTATTTTATATTTACATTGTTGTAGGCATTGCATTTATTATTTTCATGGCTCTGCTTACTTCATTCTGTATCAGTTCATATTGATATTTCCATGTTTTTTCTGTATTTTCACATGCATCATTTCTTACAATATATACATACATGTGCCATAATTTTTTGACATTGTCCAATCAATTGGCTTTTATTTTGTTTCCAATTCTTTGCTATCACAAAAACTTCTATTATAAATATTTATATATATGGGGATTTTCAATTCATCAATGATTTCTTTGAATAAAAACCCAGTAATGGAGTTTCTGGTTCAAAAGTTATGAATATTTAAGCCATTATTTTTGAATAAATACAAACTGTTTTCCAAAATGTTCAGACTATTTCATAACTAAACCAACAATCCATTAGTGTGCCTTCATTCCTTAACTTGTTTAATTGTATTATTCCATTTTGTTAACTTTGTTAATTCATAAGGAATAAGGCAAAACCTCAACATTGTTTTGGTTTGCATTTTTCTTATATTATTGATTTGCAACATTCTTTCATGTGGTTGTCAATAATTTAGCATTCTTCTTTTCATAACTGTTTATATTTTTGACTACTTATCAATTACATAATGGCTATTAGTCAAATACATGCACACATAAACACATGTGTATATATACATGCATGGTTATGTACACAAAGATAAAAAGGTTTAAATCAATTTTGATAAACTTTTGTTATCTAAGATATACATATACACATACATATCAGTATATGCACACATATATACAAAAACTAATTTGATACAAATACTTTTCCCCCTTCAACTACTCTCACTCATGTTCTAGGCATATTAATTTTGTCTATTCTGAAGCTTTTCAGCTTTATGTAATTCAAGTTACTTATCTTACCTCTTGTAATTTATTTTATATATTATTGAGTTAAGTAATTCATCTCCTAGCTCTAGTTTGAGAGCTATGTGTTCACTTTACTTCTATTTTTTTTCCTTAGTATGATCTTCATTTTTAAGTTCACATATCCATTTAGAATATATTACAGGATATGATATAAAGTATTCATCTTCTCCCAATTTCTGCCAGACTGCTATACAGTTTTCCCATAATATTTTATTAGATAAGTAATTTTTTCTGTAGGTAGCATATTCTCCATTTTAACATCCACTGCATTATTGCATTCCATTGTTTCTGATGCTAGCTTTTCTAGTTCCACTAAACTATCTCTCTATTTAAAAAAAAATAATAATACCTACACCCGCAAACCATCAAGAGGTCCTGAGCCCCACAGTAGTGGAGCAGGCAAAAATGAACATCAGGAATTCCCATGTGCATTTGCATAGTGAGTGGGAACTGTAGATTCCAGATCAGAGAATGATCACATGCTTCAGTGAAGCCCCAGGAGGGCAGGCATCCCCCAGTGGCCAGACATCCCTATGCATCAGTGCAACCACCAGCAGAAAGGCATCATTCATCAACAGAGCTCAATGTGTTTCAGATCTGTCCCAGGGAAACACAAAAAAAACCCACATGTTGTCAGTACACAACAGATACCACCACTAGGATCCCAGCTCAGAATGAGGTAAGTAGTCAGAACATTATAGCTTCCAGCTGCCAGCATCTGAGGTCCCAGCACACAAAGTCAGTGACCAGGCACCTGGCCCCCATTACAAGAAGCTTGGGAAAGTGTCCCCTGTGCAGAAGAGCTCAACTTTAAAATTCAGGGAATAGGCAAACAAGATGAGCAAAAAGCAAACATGAAGGTTAACCATAGATATGTTCTATGGAGGCATGGAAGATCAAAACAAACTCAGAAGAGTACAATATTGGCAATATACCTACACCTGAAGCCTCAAAGGGGAATATAAATTGTTCTCAAGACCAAAAGCCCCTTGAAATAGCTTAAGAAGAATTTTTTAAAGTCAAACAAGAGAGGTAGAGGCAAAATTGGGGAAAAAAATGAGAGTTATGGAAGAGAGAGTCAACAGATTGAAAAAAGGACAAAAATTACTGAAGAAAAAAAAAACAATCCCTTAAAAAATATACATGGCCAAATAGGGAAAAAACCCAGTGAACAAAACAATTCCTAAAAAGAAAAACTAGTCAGATGAAAGCTAATGACTCTTTGAGACATCAAGAAGCAGTCAAACAAAATCAAAAGAATGAAAAAATAGAAGAAAATGCAAAATACCTCATTGGAAAAATAACTGATCTGGAAAATCGATCCAGGAGAAATAAGTTAAGAATTGTTGGTCTACCAGAAATTCATGATCAAAAAAGAGCCTGGACAGAACCTTCAAGAAATTGTCAAGGAAAACTGTGCTGATATCCTAGAACTAGAAGGCAAAACAGTCACTGTAATGGTAATGGAATTTAAAGATCCCCTTGTATTGGTTTGGTTTTGGAGTTAAGTGTTAAAACCCAGAGCTTGTGAATTCCACTTGTGGGATGGACTTGTGAAGAGAGAGGGCTGAACTGGGAGGAGCTGGTACAACCTTGGATTTAGAGAGAAGGCCCAAGCAAAGAGAGGCAGAATAACTTTTGGGGAGCAGCAATGGAGGCAGAGAGAGAAAATTTCCAGGGGAGAGAGTTTCTGGGAGAGAGGGAGAACTGCCAGCTGAAAATTCCGGGACTGCTGAGGGCCAGTTGGAGCTGCCCAGGACTGTTGAGAGCTGCTACCCAAAGCTACTGAGAACTGAGGAGACATAACTGTGATGCTGGTATTTTGTCTGTCTGTTTTGATGTTGTTTTGATTCATCTGCTGGTATAGGACAGTGCTGTTGTTGAGAGGTCCTGGAACCTTGCTGTTGGTTCAGGGATCCTGAGACTGTTCTTCAGGCAGAGAGCAAATTGATGAGGACACTGGCAATGTATGTTGTGGCCTTGTTAAGCTTTGTCTCCCCAAGAACAGAGATTGCTGAGAACTTGCCTTTCTTCCAGATAAAGAAAAGACCTTTCTTTGGGTATTAAATGCTGTGATGATATCTTAACCTTGTTGTAGCTTAGGGGTCAATGGCCTTTGTGCTTTCTACTGCACCTTTTGAGAAGGTGCTTGGTGTTAACTGATAATAACTGTAATTCAATTGTGATCTAGGAGTGCGGAAACTTTTGACTTTTTGTGCTCTGTGATTGTAAGGGTTATGGGATTTAAAGATCTTCCATGCCCCATTGGACTTGATGATGTAGCAGGAAGGGGCAGAGCAAGAGGAAGAGGAAGCCAAGCTAGAGTTCCTGTGGTGGCTAGCAGTGGCGGCGACGACGGTGGCAGCAGCAGCAGAGGCGGCGGCGGTGGCAGCGCAAAGCCCTTTTTGAGTCAGCCAGAATTTCTGCTAAGGATTCCTGCTGAGGACTGCCAGGGGCCGGAGCTGCTGGGAGCATGCTTCCTGGATGCTGGGTGGTTGCTGTGAGTGGGGAGAGGAGGACCTTTGCCTGAGGTAGCCTGTTCTGTTTTAAAGGCTTTCGAATGTGGGTGTTTTCTACTTTATCTACCTGTGCCAATTTCATAACTACTCTGATGGCTTTCACTTTCTGGTTTTGGGACTCAGTCTTTTGGTTTTTTAATAAATTTTCTAGATTATTCCCCCATATATCAAGCCTGATTTATTTTGTGATGGATAATTATATCAGCATATCTGTAATTTCCATAGGCATTGTGAATATGGCATCGCTGATACAGTGATTAACCAAATTAATGTACTTTGTTTATGATTGGAAACTTATCTCCATTTGAGAAGATAGATTTTGTGACTGACTAAATGAATGTATTAGGCAGGGGTGGGATATTTTGACTCTGTACTTTGTGATTGAATTGAGAACTTCCTAAATGACTGAGTTACATTGTATTTTGATTTTCTCCGCTCTGTTTTTTGGGGTTTTTTTTTTATTTTCTTTCTTTTATAAGAATTTTTTTTCATTTTTTTCCCAAAGCTTTTATCTAAAAACAAACAAAAAAGAGAAAACCAGAAAAAAATCACCAGAAACTTCAAAACAATGAATCTGGGGGAGGAGGAAACTGGACCAAAGGTTGTCCTCCTTGCCCCCTGGCCTTTGCCTAGGACAGAACACAGGATGGGAGAGGCTTCTCTGCTCTCCCAGTGTCTTCTGAGATCCTAGGGAGGAGACAGGAAAATTGCCCCCACCTTGGGAGACCCTGTCCTGCATGGTGGTAACAGGAACAGCAAGGGAGAGAGTCACAGTGGTCCAAAGGATGTTGAGGCTGAGGAGAGGAGTAAAGGATGGGGGTGGGAGGGCCTGGGTGGGGTCACAGGAAGTAGTCAGCCACTGGCTTCTTGGAAGGGATGCCCCGGGGTTTCCTGGGGTGCAGCTTCAAAAATGATGAAGTCTTTCTGGAGGTGCTCATCCAACTCCAAGATGGCTGCCACATTTCCGCAGCGGTAGCAGTACTTGGGTGCTGACCACACGGTGAGCACAGTTTCATTGAAGTGCCACTTGTAGCCTTCCATCACCAGCTGGTGAGCCCGGCCTATCATGTCAATGTCATTGGCTGCATTGAACTGGGCCACCACATCACTGCCAAACAGGTAGCCAGCTCCACAGGGACTCACGCCCCAGCCCATCGTGTCTTCAGGGTCAGACCAGAGCAAGTCTCACATGGGCCCATCATGAGGCACCTCCTGCTTTCTTGTCAATCGTCCAGATCTGGTCCAGGGTCTGGATAGAGGGAGAGAGGCCCCCATGCACGCAGAAGATCTTGCCGTCAATGATGGCGGACAGGATGAGGTAGTCAAAGATCTCAGTGCAGTAGCGCCACACAGTCACTGAGCCATACTTCCGCAAACACTCATCATATTAGCCATAGACCTGTGTGATCCGCCTGCTCTCATGGTTCCCCCGAATCAGAGTGATGCCGGCCAGGCAAGCAGCAGCAGGAATGTTTCGAAGCTATAAAAACCTCTGTCCACAAAGTCCCCCATGAAGAGGTAATTTGTCTTAGGGACATCGCCACCCACTCTAAACAGCTCCTTGAGATCACAGAATTGTCCATGGATGTCCCCACACACCGTGACCGGGGAGTCCACCCTCTGTACATTGCTCTCCTCCACCAAGATCTCTCTGGCCTTGGCACACAGAGCTTTGACCTCGCTCTCCTTGATGAGCTCCCAGCTGCGCAGCTGCTTCATCTCCTGGTCCAGGTCACTGATCTCTGCCATGGTCCCCCCCGCCTCACATGGCCCCCAGCCCCCTGCACGGGGGGGGGGGGGAGGGGAGAGGAGATGCACCTAGGGGTCCGAGCCCCTCCATACTCCACCCGCCCATGCGGGTGTCTCCGATGCAGTGGGTCAGGGACCCCACTCTAGAGCCGCCTCTGCTCTGTTAATATTTTGCTTTAATTTGTCACTGAATAAATGGAGTTACTATGATAGTATTCCAAATCTTGGAAGATGCCTTTGCTTGGAATTACAGTCGTTGAAAAAATTCACCAATCACTTCCTGAAAGAGATCCCAAAATGAAAACTCAAAGGAATATTTTAACCAAATTCCAGAATTATTAAATAAAAAGGAAAATACTACAAGCAGTGAAAAAGAAAAAAGAATCCAGTATCATAGAATCACAGCCAGGCTTGCACAGGGTCTAGCAGCTTCTACAATAAAGAATTGGAGGGTTTGCAATGATACTCCAGAGGGCAAAGGAGCTTGGATTACAGCCAAGAATCAGCTACCCAGCAAAATTGAGCATAATCTATCAGGGGAGCAGATGGAGACTCAATGAGATAGGGAATTTCCAAGCTTTCCTGATGAAAAAGCCAGAGCTGAACATAAAATTTGATCCTCAAATACAAGACTAAAAAGAAGCATAGAAAGGTAAATAGAAAAGGGGAAAATGAGCATGTTATTCAGTAAGATTAAACTGTTTACATCCCTTCACAGGAAGATGATACTTGTAGCTCTTGAGAACTGTATCTTTATTACCACATTTAGAAAGGGTATGAATAAACAACCTATGAGTATAAGTTGACTTTGATGTGATGACAAAAAAAAATTGAGGGGAGAGAAAAGGATTTCATTGGGAAAAGAGGAAAGAAGGAAGTAGAAAAGGGTAAATCACATCACATGGAGAGGAGCAAAGATCGATTATAATAGAGGGTAAGATGTGAGCACTGTTTGAACCTTGCTTTCAGATATGGCTCAAAGAGGAAATAACATACACACTCAATTGGACAGAGAAGTCTATTATACCCTATAGGAAGTCGTACAGGAAAGGGGAAAGAAGGGGGATGGAGTGGATAGAAAGAAGGGCAGAAGGGCATAAGAGAGAACAGAGGTAGTAGGGAAAGGGACAATAAAAGAGAGGGGGCTGCTAGAGAGGAGGAAAGTTTGAGAAAAGCCGTGGTCACAAGCAAAACGCTGGTGATGAAGGAAAAGGAGAAAGGAGAGGGAAAAACAGAAGCCTGAGAGTCACAGGATAGAGAGAAAGACACAGTAATCATAACCGTGAAAGTGAATGGGGTGGTCTCCCCTTGTAATGGGAATGTAAATTTAAAGATCTTCCCTGCCCCGGGCTGAAGTGCACCTGGAGCTTGGGGTGGGAGGCTTGTTTTTCAGTAGATACATTTTGATTGGTCAGAGGGTCCAGAAGTTGTTACATTCTCTGAGCCAGGAGAAGGCTATATAAGCCCTGATGTGAGGCTTTGTTTTGGGGCTCTGTGATAGTAATGGCATTTAAAGATTCCCCTGTATTGGCTTGGTTTTCAAATTGATTGTGTTAAAACCCAGAGCTTGTTAATCCCACCTGTGGGATGGACTTGTTGATGTGAAAAGAAAGTCCTGAACTGGGAGGAGCTGGTGACTTAGATTTGGAGACACACAAGAGAGAGGCAGAAGAACTTTTTGGAAGCAGCACCTTGTGGAGGCAGAGAGAGACTGAGAGAATTGCCCTGGACTTTTGAGACCTGCCCCCTGAGCTACCAAGGACTGAGGAGACATGGCTGTTTTGCTGGTACTTTGTCTGTCTGTTTTGATGTTGTTTTGCCAGATTTGTCCACTGATGAAAGACAGTACTGTTGTTGAAGAAGTCCTGGAACCTGGCTGTTGGTTAAGAAGCCCTGAGACTGTCCTGCAGACAGAGAGTGAATACTGTCCACTGGTGAAGGACAGTGCTGTTGTTGCAGGGGTCTGGAGACTGTCCTGCAGACAGAATGAATACTGTCCACTGGTGAAGGACAGTGCTGTTGTTGCAGGGGTCTGGGAACCTTTCTGTTGGTTCAGAAGCCCTGAAGAAGGATTTTCTTGTTGTATGTTTACAGAAATCCTGGGAGAGGGTTTTGCTAATGTTTTCAGGGGTTCTAGGACTGTTCTGCAGACAGAGGATGAATTAATGAAGGGACTGGCAATGTATCTTGTGACCTTGCTAAGCCTTGTCTCCCCAGGAACTAAGATTGCTGAGAACTTGCCTCATGTCCAGATGAAGAAAAGACCTCCATTTGGGTATTAAGTGCTGTGCTTAAACTTGATGTAACTCTGGGGTAGATCACAATTGTGATCCAGGGGTGGGGAACTTTTGACCTTTTTGTGTTCTATGGTTGAACAAATGAATGTAATTTACTTATGATTGGAAACTAATCTCCATTTGAGAACAGGGGCTTTCTTTTATCATGACTTTCAGATAGTCTGATAATATTTAAATTGTCTCTTCTGGATCTGTTTTCCAGGTCAGTTGTTTTTCAAATGAGATGTTTCATATTTTCTTCTTTTTTATTATTCTTTTGTTTATGTTTTATATATTTTTGATTTTTCACAGAGTAATTAGCTTACATTGGCTCTATTCTAACTTTTAAGGAATTATATTCTTCATTGAATTTTTTAATTTCCCTTTCAATTTGATTGCTTATGCTTTTTAAAGCATTCTTCTAATTGACTTTTAGTACCTCTTTTGCCATTTGACCCAGTCTGTTTTTAAGGAGTTATTTTCTCTGTATTTTTTGGGTCTCCTTTAACCAAGTTGTTGATTCTTTTTCTTTATGCTTTTTTTCTAGGGGCAATTGGGGTTAAGTGACTTGCCCAAGGTCACATGGCTAGTAAGTGTTAAGTGTTTGAGACCAGATTTGAACTCAGTTGCTCCTGACTCCAGGGCTGGTGCTCTATTGACTGATCCACCTAGACATACCAATTCACCCTTTTTTCATGATTATCTTGAATCACTCTCATTTCCCTTCCCAATTATTTCTCTACTTCTCTTACTTGATTTTCAAAATCCTTTTTGAGTTCTTCCATGGCCTTGGACCAATGCATTTTTTTTCTTGAAGACTTTGAATGTAGAATCTTAGACTTTGTTGTCGTCTTCTGAGTAGATGTTTTGATCTTCCTTGTCACCACAGTAAGTTTATATAGTTTGAATTTTTACTGTTATTTGCTCATTTTCCCAGTCTACTTTTTAACTCTGAACTCTTTGTTAAGGTAGGGATCTGCTTCAGTGTGGAAGGTGTACTGTCCCAAGTCTCAGGGGTTTTGTGAAGTTGTTTTCAGAGGTACTTATAGGGAATCTATAAGTTTTTGGTTCTTCCAAGGTAGTATGATCTAAAGAGAGGTGTTTACTCCCCTTCTGATCTGTGAGTGACAGCAAGCACTCTTGTCTGCCTTGAAACAGTGAGGAGGGTTCAAGTTGGTGGAGTAGAAACAGGACTTCCCTGGGGCTCCAGTTTCTACTTCCTCCAATTCATGAAAAAGGTGACTCGGAAGCAATGTTGTTAGCTACAGAATCCACAAAATGACACAGATAAGCTAACCTCTCACTGAGGACAGCCTGGCAGGCCAGCAGGACATGGCCAACACAGCACTCTGGGAGCCAAACCCAGCCCCAAATGAGCTGGGGGTTTTTGCCTCAGGGTGGGACTTACCAGCCACCTGCTTGAGGGACTTCAGATCACCAGCAGCTGTGGCCGTTTCCACAATTATCAACACATAGATGCTAAGGACATAATTAGAGGTCAGTTCAGTGTGGACTTTGGGATTCAGTACTTTGGGAGTGTGGTTGGCCTTTGCCCCCAGGGTGAGAAGAGATTGAGGTGCTGCAGCCATATAACTGAAGCCACTTGGCTGTTTCAGCTCCTGGCCTGCAGATTGTAGGGAGCCCAAGCTACCAGTCTAAGGGGTAATCGCTCTTGCTTTAACCTGCTTTGATCTGGATTGCAGTCTAGGGAAGAGGTCCTGGGGTGTGTGACCAGCTTGCCAGAGTGTGTAGAGGCTTAAGAGATGGAACTCAACTAATACCTTTGGCAGCTGAGAAAACCCCAGTGATTGGGGCGAAGCTCCCCTGTCTGGTAGCAGAGTCCTACTGAGGCAAAAAGTCCAAACGTCAAGTAATTAAGTGTCAACATAAGCAAAAGAGGGAAGTAAAGCAAGCAGAGCAACCCAACTTTACACTCCTATTTTGGGGCAAAAAGAATCAAAGCATGGAACAGGAAGAAGACAGTGAAGTCAGAATTCCTGCACCAGAAGCTTCCAAGAAAGGCACGAGCTGGTTACAGGCCATAGAGGACCTTAAGAAGGATTTTGAAAACCAAATAATAGAAGTAGAGAAAAAATTAGGAGGGAATTATGATAAGATTAAGGAAGAGTGATAAAAATTAGGACAGATAGAGAAATGTCAGAAGGAAAAGTGGTGTTAGAATATTTATACAATAAAAAGAGAGAGAAGAGTAAACAGAAGAAAATAGGATAGAGGGAAATGTATCATTAGTAATGATAACTGTGAATGTGAATGGGATGCATTTACCTATAAAATAGAAGAGGATAGCAGAATCGATTAGAAACCATAATCCAACAATATGTTGTTTAGAAGAAATATACTTCAAACAGAAGGAAACACAGAATTACAAGTGAACTGAAGTAGCATCTATTATACTTAAAATGAAGTTTATAAAAAAGCAAGAATGCTATTCATGATCTCAGAAAGAGCAAAAAAAGAAAGCCAAGACCCAATTAAAAAGACAAGCAGAAAAACTACATCTTGCTAAAAAGCAACATGGATAATTCAGTATTATCAATAAAAAACACATATATACCAAGTGGGATAGCATGAAAATTATAAAAGGAAAAGTTAAAGAAATTACAGGAGAAAATAGGCAATAAAATTATACTATTGGGGGACTTCAACTTTCTCCTTGCAGAACTAAATAAATCTAAACATAAAATAATTAAGAAAGAAGTTAAGGAGATGGATAGAAGCTTAGAAAGTCAGATATGATAGACATTTAGAGAAAACTAAAAATGAATTGAAAGAAGTTTATATTTTTTATCAGTGGTTCATGCCACAATTATAAAAACTGATGATTACTTGAAGCTTTTCCAATGAGTTCTAAGGTGAAGCAATGATGTTGATTATCACCATTCTTATTTAATATTGTATTATAAATGACAGCTATGGCAATAAGAAAAGAAAAATAAATTGAGGGAATAAACACAGGCAATGAGAAACCAAAAATACCACTTTTGGCAGATGATGATGGAATACTTAGATAACCCTTAAGACAATCCATTAAAAACTGGTTGAAATAATATACCACTTTAACAACGTTAGAGTATATTTAATAAAGCAACATAAATTGTAATCATTTCTATATGCTAAAAACAAAAACCAGCAGCAAGGGGTAAAAAGAAGAATTCCATTTAAAATAATTCCAGAGAATATGTGAAATACTTGGGAGTCTATGGCCAAGACAAACCCTGGAACTACATGAACAATAACAAAACACTCTTCACACAATAAAGACAGATCTAAACAATTGGAGAAATATTAACTGCTTATGATCAGAATTAACCAATGTAATAAAAATGACAATCCTCTAAAAGTTAATTTGTAGAGTTTCATACCAATCAATCTACCAAAAAAAATATTTTATAGAAGTAGAAAAATTGTCAATGGAAAGACAAAAGTCAAGAATATCAAAGAAATCAATGAAAATACTATTCTGTTGCTCCTCTGAAGTCTGTTTTGTTTCTGACCACTGTTTTTCTTTACCTTCCTTTAATAAATCCCCTCTTTCTCTTACTATTTCCATGTTCATTAAGATAGATTTCTATTCCCAATTGGGAGTGTATATATCTATATACCTACATATCTTCATATATATATGCATATATATATATATGCACACACTGATATATATATATATATACATATGTATATATCACAAATATACATACACATATATAAATATATGTATGTATGTACACACACAGACACATATTATATATGTGTCTGTGTGTGTATAATTTCCTTCTTATCTCTCATTTTGTCACAAACGTTTCCCTTATCCGTAGATCAAACAGGTACATTTTTCCTTGCTCCTCTAAGTTTATTTATTATACCACCCTTTATGTCTGAATAATTTTTCAATTTTGATCCTTTCTTGGTAAACAGTGTGAGATGTTGAGGTATGCCTGTTTTCTATCAAACTATTTTCTACTTTTCCCAGTAATTTTGTCCAATGTGGAATTTTTCCCCCAAAAACATTAAATCTTTGAATTTATCAAACACTAGAGTACAGTCACAATTTACTACTGTGTATTATATGATTAATATATTCCACAGATACAGCACTTTATTTTTTTTTACCTATTGCCAGATGTTTTTCATGAATATTGCTTACATTCTTATAAAATTTCCCACAAGTACTGCTTAGAATGGAGGGCAATGCAGGTTAATCATTCTCCATCCCCATAGCCAATTTTCATATACCATCATCACTAATATATCATTATTCTGATCATATTTATTTTTTATGCTCTAGTTTGCCTACGTCCTTATTACATTAGCAAAACATAGTCACAGAGATGTGTCATGGACAAGAACATAGGACTATAGATATTATTTTGTGTTTTAAATAAGTTTCATTGAGGCTTCCTGCTTTAATACTACACCCTAGGGGATGGCTAGGTGGTGCAGTGAATAGAGCACTGGAGTCAGGAGGACCTGAGTTCAAATTTGGTCTCAGACACTTCACATACACACACACACACACACACACACACACACACACACACACACACACCCAAACTAGTGTGACCTTGGACAAGTCACTTAACCCCAATTCCCTACCTTCCCCCTCTAAAAAACAAAAAAAAAAAAAAAAAGAAAAAAGAACATACTACACTCTATTAAGCCTTCTCTTATTATAGAGGAAAATAAAACAATTAATTTGAACCAATCTATAATACAGTAGCCATAACTGGTAGTGAATGCAAATTCTTCTGCCATTGTCTGGCCCCTTCTTATCCAGAACTACTTGTCAATTATATGTATAAAGTACAGAGTGGGAGAGGGTAAGGAGGGTATATGAGGAAGTACAGTTCTTTGCTGCCAATATTAAGACTTTAATTGTGTAGGGGTTTGTTTGTTTTATTAAGTACGAGGCATATTAAAGATGATTTGGTCTAATCTGTGCACTTTGAATATGAAGAAACTGAATCAAATATGCATTCAATTATTTGTTCACATAGTTATCACAGTTGTGCAATCTGAACTTTCAAAAATGTTCCATGCATTAACATGAACTGGTGAATATAAGTAGTAGGCCAAGAGCATAAAGTGTGTTTATGGAGGAATATGTGTGTATGTTCCTTTTTAAGCTTTAATTAATTTTGAACTGTATTTTTCATAAGTCTAAGTTTTTATTTTTAGAAACCTATTGAGACAGTAAATAACAAAGAACATAAAACATCAGGAAATTTTAGGGAGGTTATTATGCATTTTAGTGTGTCTGGATATACATGTGGCAAGGAATTCCCATAAAAACAAAGCATTTGGATGTTAATAGTTGATAAATAAGAGGTTTTCAAAATTCTTGGCCTTTTGCCAATATCAGAAATGTTAGAAATAGGTAACATGTTAGTATATGAATCAAACGGTGGGAATATTTAATAATATTTAATGAGTTTTAAAGTGGCTAAGAATGATTTTTTGAGTGATTTAAAATTTTCACAGCTTTAAATTTCATAAAAACGTACCATTTTGTGAGAATTTGAACTTGGAAACAATGTTGGATTTATTTTCTTCAAGTGTCATGTTAGGTTCAGGGTCTTTTGTCAAAAAGGAAGACTTACAGTTGTTATAGATAAAATCCAGAGATAAACATCTATTGTTGCAAATTCAGGCCTAGAAGAAATAAATAGTAAGGTGGATACAGGTTTCTACCCTAGGAAGATCACCATTTTAGGAATAAAATACATAAATTATTGTCAGTCAGATTTTAATGACTGCATAATATAATTCGGGAAGATTTGATAAACAGTTATACACATAACAGGGCAGCTAGGTAGTGCAGTGAATAGAGTTCTGGGGCTGAAGTCAAGATTCATTTTCCTGAGTTCAAATCTGGCCTCGGACACTTATTAGCAGTGTGGCCCTGGGCAAGTCACTTAATCCAGTTAGTCTCAGTTCCTCATCTATAAAATAGAGAAGGGAATGGCAAACAAATCAAGTACTACCCCCCCCCCCCAAGAAGACTTCAGATGTGGTCATGGAGAGTCAGACACAACAGAAACAACTGAATAACTGTCCTTACTCTGAACACTCTATTTCTATTAATTTGTCTTGTATAATTAGATTTTGTTGCATAGTGTTTGTGTGTGTGTGTGTGGGGGGGAGGTTGTTGCATCACATTGTTTTCTTATATGAAGTTCCTGGAGCTCTAAGTCTCCAACATTTAAAATTTTAATTTGTTATCTAATCAGAGGTCAGGTTTTATGAATGGCAATTACCCTTTACAAACTGTACTGATGAGGTCAGATAACTGATTTTCTCCATATACTAACTGATAGGCACATATGAGTCTCTTACTGTGCATACCAGCTTACCCAGAGAATACAGAGATGAAATGCTCCTTATAAGGTTCAGCCCTCTAAAGGTAGGTGGTCAGGGAGATCCACCAACTAATTCAAACAGATGATAGAGGATAGAATCACCACACTGCAGGCAGGGAAATCATCATTCACAAGATAAGATGAGCACTTTTACTAAATGCTAACAAACTGTCTTTGCAAAATAGAAATAAGCCAGATCAGAGCACCAGCCAAAGGAGGACAGATAAATATGATCACGAACCATTTTAACTTCCTAGAGGAGTAAAATAAACTGATTAATTCTTTTCATCTGTGTTACTGTAGCAGTTTCTTTTCTTTAATCCCATTCCTACAGATTTGTGTTTTGGCCACTTCTGTGTGCTTTGAAAGGATACCCCCTTGTTCTATAATTAACAACTGAATTTAAATCCAACCTCTGATTCTATCTATACGACATTAGGCAATTCAATTAATATCACAGGGTATCGGTTTTCTCATGGATGAAGACAAGAGAAGGGAGGGGAAGGAGGAGAGGGGAAGAAGAAGAAGAGGAGGGGAAGGATAGAGAGGGGAGAGGAGGGTAGACAAAGGAAGGGAGGAGAGGGTAGGAAAGGGGAGGAGAGGAATTGATGACAAGAACTCAAGAAATCCCCAAAGGTATGGAAGAACTAGAGCTTATAGAGATAGAGAAAGTGTTATCAGACAAATAAGAGGAGGATCATAGAATAACAGAATCTCAAAATTAGAAGGAATCTTTAAAATGTTTTAATTTGATCTATACCTGAAAAAGAAATTAGGTATATTACACACCACTTCCAGTGACTATTAAGTCTTTATTTAAAATTCTACCATTATGGGTAACACATTTGTAAAACTTTAATCATTAGTAACTTATTCCTCATTATAAAGCTTATTTGTGCTTTTCCAGCTTTGTCCTGTTGCTACTGATTTTTTCCCTTTGAGACCTGTAATGGGAATGCAAATTTGGAAGATCTTCCCTGCCCCTAGGCTAAAGTGCACCTGAAGCCTGGGGTGGGAGGCTTGTTTTTCAGTAGATACTTTTTGATTGGCCAGTGGGTCCAAAAGATTGTTACATTCTCTGAGCCAGGAGAAGGCTATATAAGCCCTGATGTGTAGCTTTGTTTTGGGACTCACTTTGAGAAGGGTTCTGTGATTTGATCTATATTCTGGGAAGCCGTTGTCCAGGGCCCCCCTGGCTTTGAAAAACCCAGATGCTGATTTGGTATGGATGTAATGGTTGGACAGTTTGGAAATCTGTCTACTTGATCTGTTAATGTCTTGATAATTCTGCCTGTATACTTTGAAGTTCGGGGTGCCGACTTTTCCCCTGAACAAGGTAAACGATATATATCTGACTGATTAAAGTAAGCTTGTTAACCCATTTTGAGTTGCTTTCCTTTAACAAAGCAGATCCAAGAACCTGTAGTGGCGGCAAACCCTGAGGACACCGGGGTGCTTGCCGCTACAAGACCACACAGAAATGGTTTAATCATGTTATAATAGCCCTCAAGATAGATATTTTATCTTGCCAAAATCTTCCTTTCTCTTGAGAAAAACATCCTGTTTTCTTTAAGTTTCCCTTTTTTTTTCCATGATCTCAAGGTCCTTCATCTTTCTAGTTGCTTTAATTTAAATATTTTTCAGTTTATCTATGTCTGTCCTAAAATGTGACACTCAGAATTTAATACAGCTATGCATCAGATATGGCCTATCTAAGGAAGAGTGTAGGATAACTATTATGTTGCTAATGTTGTATTCTAGGTCCCTCTTAATAAAACCCAAATTTGCTTTAGATGTTTGACTGTCATAACACAAAATTGATTATCGAAGTTGTACTCCCCTTTTAGTCTCAGATTTATTTTATAAGGAGTCATGTGCAGTCATTTTTTTCCCATCTTGGATTTTTTTTTATGAAATTGACTTTTCGAACTTGATGTAAGACTTTATATTTATCTCTATTAAATTGCGTTTATTTAATTCAACCCAATGTCCCAGTCCATTAAGGCATGCTTAAATTGATTCTCTATGATCAAAAATGTCCCTCTATTTCAGTTTGCTGACACATGAAAAGCTGATAGGCATAAACTTTATAACTTTAGCAAAATCAAAGATAAACATGATCTAGCAGAGAGCCAATTATAGATCCTTGAAACATCCAACCAATTTCCTTGAGTTCCAAATCCAGCTAATTGTGTCCTGTCACCTATACTACAGCTTTTTACATTTTTCAAATGATTACCAAGAGAGATTTTATCAAAGGATTTATTTTGCAAATTCTATATAAAGTATTTCAGTGATCCATCCATCTAGTAACAGATGAACTAAGTAAAAAATAAAATGAACTTAGCTTTCTTTGACCTGTCCTTGATGAAGCCTTGTGGGCTTCTTGTGATCCCTGCTTTCTTCTCTAGGTAGAACCAAAAGCCAAATGCATTCACCTATAGTTTTTACTATATCTCTTGGAAAATTGAAACAATATTTGCATTTCATCAAGGCATGTGCTGAAGTCAACTCCAACTAACTTGCAAGACCCAATTGTTAAACTTTCAGTGTGGTGTTTTGTACCTTGGAAACTGACAAACACTACAAATCAGAGCTTGATTTATTTGTTTTAATGTCTAGACTTATGAAAGTGATAGCAAAAAATGTTAAAATTCAAATTAAATATAAAATGGTTTATTGTATTCTTCCAGAGAGCTAATTATTAAATATTTATCAACACATGATTGGCTTCTTTTTGAATGCATCATAGCCTGGTGATTTCAACTTATCAAGGTCATATTTGTTTTATTTAACTGTTTACCTATTTATCTTGGGTATCAACTACCTATCAGTATTTTTCATTCTTTTTTTCCCTTTTCTTTTTCTCCTTTATTTTGTCTTTAAAGTTATATAAGATAGGAGGAGGTATAGTGAGGGTAGGATTATGTTGAGGAAAAAAAAAACACAAAAAAACTTATTCAAAACAAATAAACAACTACTACCTATAATTTTGATAATAACTTACCTCTGTATCCACATCAGCATCTATAGACAGTACTTATTTTCATGTCATATCTATGCATCATTTCATTTTTTAGGGTTTTCCATTTCTCCTGAACTGACTGCTTCTATAGACCTTTCCTTGAAATATAATCCATTGCTTTTCTATATACTTTGAATCTTCTCTCCCACAATGCAAGGAGAATGTCACAGTATTCTTTTTCTTCCTCTTCTCTATTGTGATTTCTAAAGTCTATCAACCACTTCTTAAGCTTATTAGAAACTTGTAACTAGTAATTCCTTGCTGGTGAAAATTCTATCTAGAAGAGAGTTCTTTGCATGAGTAGAAATGTTAGGATTGTGAATATGTGCATATATTTGTGTGTCTATACATAGGCATGTCTGTGAGAAATTTTCAAAAATTTCTATATATATCTATTTCTATATGTATATCTATTTCTACATTTATATCTATATATACATACACACAACACACACATGCACACACATACACACACACATGAAAATTGTTCAAAGACCATTAGATCTCTAATATAAAAGGATGGATTCTAGACCTCTCAATTCACTGATATAGGGAGCTGCTGGATGAGAATCTCTCCCTACCCATGCAGGTCAGCATCTACTTTGCAACATTTCATTTAATGTTGCTAGAACAATGAAAGGTTAAGTGACTTTCCTAGGGTCACAAAGTCAGGAAATAGTGTGGTAGAATGGAAATAATGGTGGATTTTAAGGGATAAGATAACAGTTCAGATCTAGTTTTTCATCTTTACTCTCTGTGTGACTGAGCAAATCACTTAATTTCTCTGGTCTTCAGTTTCCTCTTCTTGCAATATTGAAACATTAGAGGACCTATGAGGTTCTTTCCAAATCTCATTCTATGATCCTAATGTCTCAGAGCTGATCAGGGTTTGAACCCAATTTTTCTTGACTAAGAGATCAAGTAAATATATATTAAGCCATGCTACTCTCATATCCAGATGAAATATAATATATAGTCCAAAATTAGAATTGTTGAACATATTTCATTTTGTAAATATACTCTTTTCTATAAATAGCATATATCCTTTATACTTGTATCTATCCATATATCCATCTATTTATCTATAGCTATAAAATTATATGGGTGTATTATATATGTACATATACATATATAATACACTCACATATATATGTGGAGAGAGAGTATTCTATGAGATGTGAAGTAGAATATACATACATATTCAGGGTCTGATTTTTCTAGTAAATAGTTGTATAGTTTGTATATCTGGTATAGTCTAAATTCTAATTAGATTTTTGAAACTTGAAAATGTAATTTTCCTCCACTTAAAAGTATTTTAATTTTTTAATTACATGTAAAGAGAGTTTTCAATATTCCATTTTATAAAGATTTTGAGTTCTAATTTTTCCCTATACTACTCCTTTCTAAAACATCAAGCAATATGATATAGGTTATATCTATACCATTATATTAAACATATTTTCATATTACTCATATTGTGAAAGAAGAATCAGAGCAAAAGGAAAAAAAAGAAAAAGAACCACAAGAAAGTGAAAATATTATTTTTTTAATCTCACTTCAGACTTCATAGCTCTTTCTCTGGATATGGATGGCATTTTCCATCATAAGTCTATTGGAATTGTCTTAGATCATGGCATTGCTCAGAAGAGCTAAGTCTGTCAAAGTTGGTTATTGCATGCTGTTACTGTGTACAGTGTTCTCCTGGTTCTGCTCACTTCACTCAGCATCAGATCATGTGAGGCTTTCCAGATTTTACTGAAATCCTCCTGCTTATCATTTCTTATGGCAAAATAGCATTCCATTACATTCATATACGACTTGTTCAGCCATTTCCTAATCAATGAATATCTTCTCAGTTTCCAATCTTTTGTCACTACAAAAAGAACTATTATTAGTATTTTTATGCATATTGGTCATTTTCCCTCTTTTATGATCTTTTTAGGATACAGACTTAGAAGTAGTATTACCATGGCGGCCAGGTAGCACAGTGAGTAAGAGCTCCGGCTCCAGTGTCGGGATGACTGGGGATCGAATCCCAGGCTCAGACACTTAGCACCCACCCAGAAACACCTAGTAGTGTAACCTTGAGCAAGTTATTTAACCTCAATTGCTTTTACAAAAAAGTACTATTACTGGATTAAAGGATATGCACAGTCATGAAGCCCTTTTAACATAGATCCAAATTATTTTCCAGAATGGTCGGATTAGTTTACAACACCACCAAAAATGCATTAGTGTTCCAATCTTCCCACATCTTATCCAACATTTATCATTTTCCCTTTTATGTTAGTTAATCTGATGTGTGTGAGGTAGTACCTAAGAGTTGTTTTGATTTGCTTTTGGATAGTTGTTTATCTAATCAAGAGTGAGTTAGAACATTATTTCATATGACTATAGACTTTAACTTCTAACTTTGAAAACTGCCTGTTCCTAGCCTTTGATAATTTATCAATTGTGGAATGACTTGTATTCCCATAAATTTGGCTCAGTTTAATATATATTTTAGAAAAAAGGTCCTTATAAGAAAAACTGTAAGTAAAAATTGTTTCCTAGATTTCTGATTCCCTTCTAATCTTGAGCGCATTGACTTTGTTTGTAAAAATACTTTTTTTTTTATTTAATGTAATAAAAAATATCCATTTTGCATTTCATAATTGTCTTTATCTCTTGCTTGGTCATAAACTCTTCCCTTCTTCTTAGATCTGGTAGGTAAACTATTCCTTGCTCTCCTAATTTGTTTATGGTATCACCCTTTATGTCTAAATTTTGCATCTATTTTGATCTTCTCTTTGTATACATTGTAAGATGTTCATGTATACCTTGTTTCTGCTATACTATTTTCCAGTTTTCCCAGAATTTTTTTCATATGACATCTTATCCCAGAAGCTGGAGCCTCTGGGTTTATCAAAAAGTAGATTACATTGGTGACTGTGACTAACCTATTCCACTGATTGTAAAGCCATGAACGAGAAGTTTTCCACAATACTGAGGCTGTAAACAGCTTTAAGGTTCTGATCATATAGTATAGTGAACTCTCTATTCATTCAGCAGTCAATTAAAGCAGAACATTCAAGAAATTAAGGTACAACATTCACAATGTTATAGCATAACAACGTATCACTAAAGTGTCCACCTAGTTTTCACCAAAGGGGCCACATACTTTTAAAGAAAAGATAACATTCAGTAAGTCCTTACCTCAATCATCCTTAAGGAGCAAGCCTCCTTAAGAAATACATCTTGCCCTACTACAAAGTCAGGGGCGGGGGGGTGGTGATGCGGGAGTATAGAAGAGAGAGCAGATTGGGGAAAGGGGTATTCAGTAGGATCACTATTTTGGGGTGGTGAGTAGGGGAAAGATGGGGAGAAAATTTGTCACTCAAAATCTTGTGGAAATGAATGTTGAAAACTAAAAACAAACCAAAATAAAAAAAAAAGATTTGTTGGCTTACAGTTTTGCAAAATAGCTCCTAATTGTTTTAATTTCCTCTTCATTGGTGGTGAATTTACCTTTTTCATTTTTGATACTGGTAATTTGGACTCCCTTTTTCTTT
This sequence comes from Petaurus breviceps papuanus, assembly GCF_028583685.1. Taxonomy (NCBI): domain Eukaryota; kingdom Metazoa; phylum Chordata; class Mammalia; order Diprotodontia; family Petauridae; genus Petaurus; species Petaurus breviceps. The sequence goes on from NW_027187309.1 coordinate 4,118,798, forward strand.
TTAAACATCTAACTAACCAAATGTTTATCTATTTTGGTTTTTTTTTTCATAAAACAAACTTTTAGGTTTTTTATTAGTGCAATAGCTTTCTTGCTTTCAATTCTATCAATCTCTTCTTTTGAGAATTCTTAATTTGGTATTTAATTGGAGATTTTTAATTTGTTCCTTTTCTAATTTTTTCAGTTGCATTACCAATTCATTGAACTCATTTTTCTCTATTATGTTTATGTATGCATTTGTATATATAATATTTCCCCAAAGAATATTTCCCCTAAGCTTTGGCTGCATCCAATAACTTTTGGCATGCTGTCTCATTATTGCCTTTCTCTTGAATGATGGTATTGATTGTTTATGTGATTTGCTGTTTGACCTACTAATTCTTTAGAATTAGATCATTTATTTTTCAATTATGCAAAATTCTCATTGCATCAAGACCTCTCTGCATTGGATTGCCAGGCTATTATTATTTAACATAGGGTTACATTTTGTGTAAGTACCATGTACCTCTGAGAAAAAAGATATAATCCTTTCTATCCCTATCTGGTTTTCTCAACAGATCTATCATATCCAACTTTTCTAAAATTCTATTCACCTCCTTAACTTAGTTATTTAGTGGTTAAATTTATCTAATTCTGAGAGGGAGACTTTGACGTCCCCCATTAGTAGCGTTTTGCTGTCTATTTCTTCCTTTGCTTCCTTTGCTTCTCCTTCCATGCTCTTCTGCTACCTGTAAGCAGCTTATTCTTTGGATAGAAGCTTTTGGTGCAAGAGTTATGACATCACTGTCTTCCTCCTGTTCCATGTCCCAATACTTTTTGTCCCAAAAAAAGGAATCCAAAGTTGGACCACTGTGCTTGCCTTGCTTCCCATGCTTGCTTATGTTGCCACACAATTACTTGACTTTTGAGCTTTCTGCCATAGAAACTCTGCTACAAGAGGGGGGAGCTTTTTCCCAAATCCCTGGGGTTTTCTCCGCTGCTAGAGCTATTAGTTGGCTGCCCTCTCTGAAGCCTCCACATGCTCTGGCACACTGGTCACACACCCTAGGACCTCCACACCAGATAGTGATCCAGATCCAAGCAGGTTAAAGCAGGAGTGATTACCCATCTGACTGGATGTTTTGTCCCCCTACAATTTGCAGGCCCAGAGCTCTGAAGCAGCCATGTGGCAGTGGCTGGGTGGCAGCCATATCTCAGCTGCTTCTTGCCCCAGGGGCAAAGGCCAGACCACACTCCTGAACTCCCAATTCCCAAAGTGCACACTGCACTGACCTCTCACTTTGTCCTTAGCATCTATGGTTTGATACTTCTCAAAACCACCACAGCTGCTGGTGATCTGAGGTCCCTCCAGCTTGGGGCTGGTTGTGGCTTCCCTAAGGCTAAAACCTCAGGCTAGTAAGGGGCTGGGTTAGGCTTCCAGAGCTCTGTGCTGGCTCCTTCCTTCCAGCCTGCCAGATTGTCTTCAGTGGGACGTTAGCTTCTGTGTATCGTTTTGTGGGTTCTATAGCTCCAATGTTTGTTTAGAGTAATTTTACATGAATTGGAGGAGGTGGGTGTGGGACCCCCATGGAAATCCTGTTTCTACTCTGCCATCTTGACTCTGCCCCTGGATTTTGTTTTTTTAATGCACTCTATTACCTTCCATTTTATGGGATAGTTCATTCCAATCACATTCACAGTTATGATTACTGTGTATTTCCCTCCATCCTTTCCCCCCACAATTCTTTATTCTTTTATTTCTTCTTTCACCCTGTACCTCCTCACCAGTGTTTTGCTTCTGACCACCATCTTCCTCTACTTGTCCTCCCTTGTAACTTTCCCCTACTTTTTCTTTCCCCATTTGCTTACTACTTTATGTAGGCTGTGATAAATTTTATACCCAACTCACTGTGTATGTTACTCCCTCTTGAGTCAAATCCAATGAGAATAAGGTTGTAAAAATGGTCACCTCCTTCTTTCCCTCTACAGTAAGAAATATTTTGCCTCTCATTACATCAATACATCACTTTACAAATGATGTGATGTACCCTATTCTGCTTCCTCCTTTCGCCTTCTCTCAGTACAATACTTTTTTAATCCCTTAATCTTTCTATATCATCAAAGTCAAGTTATACCAACAATCTCTATGTATACCTATTCTAACTGCACTAATGAAGATGCAGTTCTCAAGAGTTACAAATGTCATCTTCCCTTGCAGGAATATAATTCAAACTTATTAAATAATATTTTTTCTCTTCCCTGTCTACCTTTTTATGCTTTTCTTGAGTCTTATATTTGAAGATCAAATTTTCTCTTCAGTTCTGGTCTTTTCATCCAGTATAATTGGAAGTTCCCTATCTCATCAAATAGCCATCCCCTACCCTGAAAGATTATGCTCAATTTTGCTGGGTAGTTTACTCTTCATTTTAACCCAAACTCCTTTATCATCCTGAACATAATATTCCCAGCCCTCCAAACCTAATGTCGAAGGTGCCAAACTCTGTGTAATCCTGACTATGACATGATATTTGACTTTTTTTCTGGCTGCTTTTTGTATTTTCTCATTGACCTAATAATTCTGGTATTTAGTTACAACATTCCTTGGAGGTTTCATTTTTGGATCTTAGGTGATCAGTGGATTCTTTCAATGAATATTTTACTCTTTGGTTCTAGGATATCAGGGCAGTTTACCATAACAATTTCTTGAAAGATACTTCCTGGGGTCTTTTTTTTTTTTACCATGTTTTTCATGTAGTCTAATAATTCTTAAATTATCTTTACTGGACTTATTTTCCAATTCAGTTATTTTTCCAATGAGGTATTTTAGAGTTTCATCAATTTTTTCCTTCTTTTGATTTTGTTTGATTCTTGATTTCTCATAGAGTCAATAGCTTCCACTTTTCCATTTTAATGTTTTAGGAATTATTTCCTTCAGTTAGCCTTTGTATCTTATTTTTCCTTTGTCCAATTCTATTTTTAAGGAACTTCTTTCTTCAGTAAATTTTTTCACCCTTTTTGTGCATTTCTTTTAAGGAATTGTTTTCTTCAGTCAATTTTGGCCTTTCCTCTTCTAAGCTGTTGACTCTCTCTTGCATACCTCTCATTTAGTTTCCCAATTTTTCTTTTACCTCTTTTATTTCACTTTTAAAACCCTTTTTGAGCTCTTACAAGAAAACTTTTGTTGCTTGAGACAAATTCATATTCCCCTTTTGATGTTTTCGATGTTGGCCTTATGCCATTGATTTCCTCTTCTGAGTTTTGTGTTTTGGTTTTCCCTGTCTCCATAGCAACTCTTGATGGTCAAGGTTCTCTTTTGTTTCTTGCTCATTTTTTGGCCTATTTTGTGGCTTTTAAAGTTGAGCTCAAATCCTGGGCATATGGGGTCCTGTTCCCAGTTTCTTGTGCTGGGACTGAGGGCCTGATCACTGACTTTGTACACTGGGGACTCAGGTACTGGTGGCTTGCTCACTGCACTGGGGTGGCCTAGCCTAGCTGTTCCTCTTCTTGCCTTGTTTCCAGAGTTGGCAATTTGTCTTCTGCAGTGGGACTGGAAGCATCACAGCTGTCCTGAGATACCACCACCCTACATATACCAGACTGAGGGACCATGGTTTCTAATCTATGCTTCAGCTAAGATTCTTCTACTGCCTTGCCCAGATACTTTCTGATCTGAGCTGCATTCTCCTTTTACCCAGGTAAGAGAGATTTTTTTTCTGAAATTCTTCTAAGTTATCTTGAGTTGGAAAATTGTCTCACTCCATCTTTTTGTAGGTTCTATCACTCCAGAATCCATTTAGAGGTTTGATTTAATGTTATTTCCAGGGGAAACCAGGGACCTCTCAGTCAATTTCCTGGCTTTTCTCCACCATCTTTGCTCTACCCCCCCAAAAAAGAAATTGTAATTCAAAAGAAATCTGATTTGGTAGGGTTAAGTCTCAACAAGTATTTGCAAATAATATACATAAAAGCATAAATAAAAAATTATTTTGGTGATAATGGCAATTAATTTGAAAATCATCACATGATAATAGGAAAACTATATTTATTAAACCTCCCTAAGTATTTATTATTTCTACTAGATAGCTACAGATAGCTGTAGCCAATAATTGCACCACATAGAAATTACATGATTCTGATCATAAAAGGTACACATATTGTACTGTTCCTTTTTTACTTTAAATTATATAGTATAGTAAAATTTCTATAAACAAAGTTTAACTTTTTAAAGCTGTAACTCACATATGAGAGGATTTTTATATGAATAAAAGGGTATATTTAATTAATGATGTTCCATGATGTAACATATTCCATTACTGTGATAGTAATGGCAATTAAAGATTCCCCTGTATTGGCTTGGTTTTCAAATTGATTGTGTTAAAACCCAGAGTTTGTTAATACCACCTGTGGGATGGGCTTGTTGATGTGAAAAGAAAGTCCTGAACTGGGAGGAGCTGGTGATGTAGATTTGGAGAGACACTAGAGAGAGGCGGAAGATCTTTTTGGAAGCAGCACCTCGTGGAGAGAGAGAGACTAAGAGAATTGCTGGTGGCCGCTTTGAATTGCCCTGGACTTTTGAGACCTGCCCCCTGAGCTGCCAAGGACTGAGGAGACATGGCTGTTTTGCTGGTACTTTGTCTGTCTGTTTTGATGTTGTTTTGCCAGATTTGTCCACTGATGAAAGACAGTCCTTTTGTTGAAGAAGTCCTGGAACCTGGCTGTTCGCTAAGAAGCCCTGAGACTGTCCTGCAGACAGAGAGTGAATACTGTCCACTGGTGAGGGACAGTGCTGTTGTTGCAGGGGTCTGGAGACTGTCCTGCAGACAGAATGAATACTGTCCACTGGTGAAGGACAGTGCTGTTGTTGCAGGGGTCTGGGAGCCTTTCTGTTGGTTCAGAAGCCCTGAAGAAGGATTTTCTTGTTGTATGTTTACAGAAATCCTGGGAGAGGGCTTTGCTAATGTGTTCAGGGGTTCTAGGACTGTTCTACAGACAGAGGATAAATTCATGAAGGGACTGGCAATGTATCTTGTGGCTTTGCTAAGCCTTGTCTCCCCAGGAACTAAGATTGCTGAGAACTTGCCTCTTGTCAAGATGAAGAAAAGACCTCCATTTGGGTATTAAGTGCTGTGCTTAAACTTGATGTAACTCTGGGGTAGATTCAATTGTGATCCAGGGGTGGGGAACTTTTGACCTTATGTTTGGAAACTAATCTCCATTTGAGAAGAGGGGCTTTGTGATGGACTTAATTAAGGTATAGCCTAGGGGTGGAGAAGTATTTAGAACAGAGACTTTGTAATTGATTGAATGATTGGAAGGTCCTGGGGTGGGGTAGTACTTGGAGATTATTTAATCAAGCTTAGTAAATGCTGTATTTTGAATGATGTCATGTTTTGATCTTCTCTGTTCTTGGTTTGTCACTGAATAAAATAGAGAGCACCTATGCTGGTATTTTGAACCTGGGCAGTTGCCTTCTTTTGGCATTACATTACATTATGGCGTTACTTCATGGATGCAAGATACACACAATACATATTTTCCCAAATCATGCTAACCACATTGATGAAAAGCATTAGTAGCATAGTTAACATAAAAATATTATCCCGCCTTTTATCATAATAGAGATATCTCAGTACATTTAATGATCTCATATTTTTAAGTATTATTCTAAAGTTTTTAAGTATTACCTTTCTAAATGTCTTTGAAGCTCCTTAAACAGCTGAAAAATCAAACTATATATTAGCAATATAAATATATGGGATAGTAAGGATTTTCAAGAAATTGCCTACCAATGTTGAAGAATCATGGACAGGCAGGTTAAATGAAGTTGATACAGTAAAATTTTTCAGTTTCAATCATAGTAGTTAAAAAAATTCACAGGGACAATTGAGGGCCAATTATATATGCCCTTTAGCAATGAACTAAAGAATGTGATTTACCTGAAGGGGATGAGAGTACATGATCAATACTACATTTATATTTATTCTGTGTAGATATATTTTAAGAGATCTTTCATTTTATGATTGTTGGCACCCCTATTCTGATGCAAATCAAAAACTTTCCCTGCTTTAAAGATTATTCTGTGAGTTAAGGTCAACATTTCTATTACCTGATTGTTAGACTTCTGTTGCTGAACTTCTTTGAATTTATCTACTCTACTTCTCAGAGAGCAGATGTAGAGTCAGTTGCCAAGTCTGTAATCAAAGCCTTTTCCTTCTGGTAGAATATGTCTAAGCTGTACTCCACCGCCATAGCTTTCAATCACTCACTGTTAGCTGTATAGCATGGGACCTCCTCTTAGTGGGGATTAGGAAAGGATGTTATACACACATACATAAATACATACATATGCATTTGTGTACACTATATGTATGTATACACATTCCCAAACATGTATATTAATATTTGTACATGTATATTTATATACAAACACAGTTTTTCTATATATTTTATAATATTTAAGGTACATATTATCTAATACCACAGCTAAGGAACTGAGATTTACTTCACTCACTGCACACACATAACAAGAGGGGAAAAAATGAAAAAATTTCATTTTCACCCTAAAAACATATTTTTGAGAATGCTAACGTTGTGCTACCTTTTTTCTTAAACAATATGCTAGCTGAAGGACCTTAAATATAAGACATATACCAACTATTCAAATCTCCAAACCATGTGAGTAGAGACTAAGAAGCCCCAAATATCCTAGCAAAAGTTAGCAACTTTAGACCTTGAATTCATCTGAGAATTTCTGCAAGTGAATATTGGTTAGTGTATACTATTGTCCTTGATTTTTTTTATCTCATATTAATATTTCCTCAAAAAGCATTCCTTTTGGAAATAGTATATTATTTAAGATGAAACTGTGACCTCCTTTGAAGTGTCATTTTCCAGGGAAAGTATTTCTAGTAGCAACATTATTTCAGGCTTCCTGAGAAATTACCAGCAGGTATTCAAGCATCATCAATAAGCACCCTCAATGTTTAGCATAACAAGCTCATTTAAAAGTGAAAAACACTGCATTGCTGAGAAGAGTCCATGATGGAGAGAAAAATGTGCATCCAGAGAAAGAACTAAGTTTATATCCAGGTGGAAGCAAAATACCTGATCTTTTTCGTTCTCTTATTTGGTTTTATGTCCTCTTTACCATTTTTCATTCCAGCTGGTACAATCCATCCTTATAACCTGACCAATGTATAATGTGAAAGTATTTACAGATCCTATACTTGACTATAAGCCGCCATGGGGGAGGAGGGGAGGGAGGGGGACAAAATGTGAAATTCAAGGAATTGTGGAATTGAATCCTGTAAACTAAAAGGAAACAAACAAATTAATAAATAAATAATTTTTAAAAAGAAAGAAAAAAATAAAAGTGAAAAACAATTGTAGAGAAAATAAGCCTATTGGGGAAGATAATAAAACCAAGATAGATAGATTACTGGACTCGGAGGCAGAAATACCTGTATTAAAATCCTTCTTAAGACACTTACTAGTTATATGACCATGTATATTTTAGTACCTCAGTTTCCTCACAGAAATGGGAAACTTGAACTTGAAGGTCTCTAAGGTAACTTTCCAGTACTAAATCTATGATATTATGACCATCAATATTAAAAATATTTTTAAGTGAACTAAAAGGAAGCCCATTGAGAAATATATGCTGTGAGCACTTTTTTATTGCCAAAGGATTATTAATTGTGCAATATTTCACCTAAATCCTAAGTTGAATTATATAAGGAAGTGGCACTGATACATGAGAAGATGAATCCATAAAGATTGCCCAACAACAAATAAATAACAAAAAAAAATCCACATAAGAGAACAAAGACAATTGGGTCATACTTTCTTCTTATTTTACATTTTCTTTAAAATTTATTTTTAACTTATTGAACAAAACAATCATTTCTATAACATAGTACAATAAAAAGATGATTACACATGAAACTGGAAATCTACTAAGCACAATTTACTATTCCTTTCAAATATACAAAGAAATTCATGTAAATTACTTTATTCTTCCCTCACCCCACCCTACAGTTGGCTGCAATTACACATAAAGAGGTATATGTGTGTTTATATGTGTGTATGTGTATATACATATATGTGTATATATAGGTATGTATAAGTATATGTGTATGTGTGAGTATAGGTATATGCATTTATGTGTGCATGCATGTATGTATGTAAATTATTCTATACTTACTGCTATTTATGAGTTCCTTCTTTGGATGCCAATAGCATCTTTATTCATATGGCCTTAATAGTTAATTTGGTCATTTATAATACTCAAAATAACTTACTCAAAGTCATTCTGAAATCAATACTGCTGTTGCTGTATATAATGTTTTCTTGGAGCTACTCATTTCACTCTTCATTTTTTCATGCAAATCTTTCCATGCGTTTCCAAAATTGTAGAACTCATCATTTCTTTTAGCAAAATAGTATTCCATCACATTCACAAAGCACAATTTGTTCAGTCATTACCCAATTGATGGTCATCCCCACATTTTCCAACTCCCTGCCACCAGAAAAGAGCTGCTATAAATATTTCTCTACATATAGATACTTTTCCCTTTTTTTCTTTTATCTCTTTGATTACAGTAGTGGCACTGTTAGGTCAAAGGGTCCTAATTGCTCTAAAGAATGTTTGAATCAGTTCACAGTCCCACCAATAATGTATTAATGTCTCATTTTCAATCCCTTTCATAATTTGTCATTCTCCTTTTCTGTCCTATTAGTCAATCTAATAGGTATGAGGTAATAATGCAAAATAGTTTTAATGTGAATTCCTCCAATTAATAGTGATTTAGAGCATCTTTTTTTTTTTTTTGCTGTTTGGAAGGCAATTGGGGTTAAGTGACTTGTCCAATGTCACATGGCTAGTTTTTGTGTTGAGTGTCTAAGGCTGGATTTAAACTCAGGTCCTCCTGACTCTAGGGCCAGTGCTCTATTCACTGCACCAGCTAGCTGCCCTTTCAGAGCATCTTCTTTATAAGGCTATAGATAATTTGATTATTTCATCTAAAAATGGTTCATATCTATTGATCATTTATCAATGGGGAATAACTCCTATTTTTCATAAATATTTGAGAAATTAGGCCTTTATCAGAGAAACTTGCTTCAAAGATTTTTTTCACAGTTGTAATTGCTAAATGTATTTCCCTCCATCCTACCCCACCATTTATTCTATTACCTGTCTTCTTTCAACCTCTCCCTCCTCAAAAGTGTTTTGCTTCTGACTTCCACCTTCCCCAATCTATTCTCCCATCTATTGTCCTTTCTTCTCTTAAACCCTTCCCTTCCTACTTTCTGTAATGCCACACACAAGCAGCTTTCCAGAAGAATGCTAATATGAATAGCTTTTAAGATTCTGATTACACAGTATAGTGAACACTCTATTCCATAACAAATCAGAACAAAACATTGATATTAAATCAAGGTACAGCATTTACAATTTTACAACTTATCACAGAAAATCAAAATACAGCATTCATAACAACTTTTCACTAAAATGGCCACATACTTTTCACCACAGTGGTCACAAAGTTTTGAACAAAGAACAATCATTTAGTAACTCAATCATTCAGTCATCCTTAAGGAGGTTTGCTTCCTTAAGGGACACAAAGTACAATAGTCAAAGTCCTCCACTCATGGGGCATACCAAGTTACAAATCAATTACTATTCAGCCATAATTCACTGTTCAATCATTAGAAAATGCACAAGCCCTCCACCCCTAGGTCACTGGTAAACTACAATTTCTCAGTCAGTACACAGTATCCAAGTGAAGTCTTCTTTCAGCTTGACTTGGGGTGGTCTCTTAGATTCCCTGGATCTCCTTCCATGCTCCCAGATCCTACTTGGATTCACCAAACTGTCTCCTAGGTTCAAAGACAGACAGCTCCCAGGTCCTTGTCCAGCTCTCTATGCAGTTCCTGCTCCACATTGGAGCTCACGGTGTTCATTCCACCTCAAAACCTTCACAGTCTCTTTTCCTGGGATTACAAGGCTTAACAAAGACAACAACAGGTTCATAGAAAGTACCAACATAAAAGTCATGTTTCCTCAGTCTTTAGCAGCTCTGGCTGGACCTCAGAAATCCTCAAAAGTCTTAGCAGCTCTGGCTAGCCCTCAGCTCTGACTGGCTGTGGGAAATCCTCAGCAGCTCTGGCTGGACCTTGGACTCAGCAGATGTTTCAGCTGGTTGCCAGAATCAAAATCACTGCATCTAGGTTTTCAAAATCAAAATCATTCTCTCCACCTGGGAGGGGTCCTTCCTCTTCAGCCTCCCCAGGGGCAACAGCTTCTGCTTCCATGGAGCTTGCTCCAAGAAGATCTATATTTCTCAGCCAGAGTCTTTCCTTATATACAGTATTGCTCGTCCCCATTCATCCCCTTCCTGTTATGTCAGCAGCAGGGGATCACACCTTCTGTTTCTTTAACAGAGGCTTGATTAATTACTAAGTGCTAAGTACCTATTACCTTTGACAATACAAAGGAACCAAATTACATTACTATTACACTGGTGCTTGCAGTATTTTCTCCCTTGATTCTTTTCAATGTCATATTTTCCACTGTTCCTTGTGTACAATTCATTGCTGGGAAACAATTCAACCTGGTTCTGACTCCTCCTACTTTTGCAAGCGCCCTAGCATACCCAGGATGGCTGCTAGCACAGGTTCTTAGATTTGTTTTTCTAAAGGAAAGCAGCTCAACATGGGTTAATTTTCTTACTTTAATCAAACATACCATTTACCTAGTTTAGGGGGGAAAGGTAAGCACCCAAAACTTCAGAGAATAGAAATAGAAGTTACAAGCAGACAAAAAAAAATACTGATAGAGAAACAGATCAGCAGACAGGGCTTCCAGTTGTCTGACCATTACATCTATAACTAGTCAGTTACCAGAGAGAGAAGCACCAACATCTGGGTTTTCAAACCTGGGGGCTCAAAAGCTACCCAGAGTCTCATCTGGCCAAATCATACAACTCTTCCCAAAGTGACCCCCGAAGCAAAACCTCACATCAGGGTATATATATCCTTATCCAGGGCTAGAGAATTTCACAATCCTCTTGACCCACTGCCCAATCACAAAGTAACATGGTATGGGCATTCCTGAAAAACAAGCCAACCACCACAGGCTCCATGTAACCATATTCAGCTTTTTGGGGGCAGAGTATATTTTCAAATCAGGGAAGGTTCTCAGAGTCACTTAAGCCTATCAAGTGGCCAAGGGGCAGGGAAAATCTTCAGATTCCCCTTACCATAACACTTTCTTGTAAGGTATGGTAGATTTCAATATCCTACTGAGGGTGTATATGTATTCCCTTTTTGAGCCAATTCTGATGAGAGTAAGGTTCACTCACTCACTCCCTCAATTCCCCCATCTTCCCCTTCACTGTAAAACTTTTTCTTATCTCTTTTATGTGAGGTAATTTACCCCTTTCTACCCCCTCCCTTTCCCTTTATCCCAGTACATTCCTCCTTCTCACACCTGTATTTTATATTTTTAAATATAATCCCTTCATGTTCAACTCACACCTGTGCCCTCTGTCTAAATATGCCCTTAACTGCCCTGATAATGAAAGAGTTCTTAGGAGTTACCTGTATCATATTCCCATGAAGGAATATAAACAGTTTAACTTTATTAAGCCCCTTATGTTTTCTCTTTCATATTTACCTTTTTATGCTTCTCTTGACTCTTGTATTTGAAATTTCCTTTTCCGTTCCAGTCTTTTTTTATCAAGAATGTTTGCATTGAATGTCAATTTTATTCCCCTGAAAGATTATAGTTAGTTTTATGGGTAGGTGTTTCTTGGTTGCAATCCTAACTCCTTTGCTCTCTATAATATTATATTCTAAAACCTCTGTTCCTTTAATATACAAACTACTAAATATTTCATTATCCTAACTTCAGCTCCATGATACATGAATTGTTTCTTTCTGATTACTTGTGACATTCTCTCCTTGACATGGACGCTCTAGAATTTGGCTATAATATTCCTAGGAGTTTTCCTTTTGGGATCTCTTTCAGGGAGTGATTGGTGGATTCTTTCTATTTTATACTCTGGTTCTAGAAAATCAGGGCAGTTTCCCTTTCTGGGATCTTTCATTCTGAGATCTTTTCAGAGGGGATTATCCTCATTATTAAGGTTCTGTAATATTTCATTTAAAATTTTTGCATTTCTATTCATTGGGGGAAATTGGTGTATAATTTTCTTCCTCTGATTTGGCTCTTCTCAGTATAGGAATCAGCACCATATGTGCATCATAAAAAAATAGAATTTGGTATAACTCCTTTGCCTATTTTTCTAAATCATTTATATAGTATTGAAATCAATTGTTCTTTAAATGTTTGGTAGAATTCACTTGTAAATCCATCTGGCCCGGATGATTTTTTTTCTTAAGGGGTTCATTGATGACTTGTTCAATTTCTTTTTCTGAAACTGAGTTATTTAAGTATTTATTTCCTCTTCTGTTAATCTGAGTAATTAACTTTTTTTGTAAATATTCATCCATTTCATTTAGATTGTCAGATCTATTTGCATATATTTGGGCAAAATAGCTCCTAATTGTTGTTTTAATTTCCTCTTCATTGGTAATCAATTCATCCTTTCCAATTTTTTTAGCAATCAGGGTTAAGTCACTTGCTCAAGGTTACACAGTCAGTCATTTCTGAGTGTGCTGCTAAGTATCTGAGCCCAGATTTGATCCAGGTCATCCCAACACTGGAGCTGGTGCTCTTACTTGCTGTGCTACCTGGCAGCCCCATCCTTTCCATTTTTAATGTAATTTGGTTTTCTTATTTTTTTAATCAGAATAAAAACGTTTCATTTATTTTGCTGTTTTTTTTCATAAAACAGCTTTTAATTCTATTAATTGGTTCAGAGGTTTTTTTATTTCAATTGTATTAATCTTTTTGATTTGCAGATTTCTAATTTGGTGTTTAATTGCAGATTTTTTAATTTGTTCTTTTTCTAACATTTTTGTTTCCATGCACAAATCATTGATTTTATCTTTCTCTATTTTATTTATGTAATAATTTAGATATATAAAATTTCCCCTCTGAACTGCTTTGAACTGTATCCCATAAGTTTTGGTATGTTGTCTCATTATTGTCGTTCTCTTGGATGAAGTTATTGATTGTTTCTGTTTTGTTGTTTGATCCAGTCATTCTTTAGGATTAGATTATTTAGACTCCAATTAATATATTGTCTATGTCCCATGGTACTATATTGTGTGAAATTTTTATTGCTTTATGATTTGAATATGATGTATTTAATATTTCTGCCTTTCTATATTTGATTATCTGGTTTTTATGTCCTAATACATTGTCAATTTTTGTGTAGGTGACATTATCTCTGAAAAAAGGTATATACCTTTCAATTCCCATTTAGTTTTCTCCAGGTATCTACCATATCTAACTTTTTCTAAAATATTATTCACCTAATAAATTTCTTTTGTTGTTTATTTTGTGGTTAGATTTCTGAGCAGGAAAGGTTGAGTTCACCACTAGTATAGGTTTGTTGTCTATTTCTTCCCCTATCTCACTTTGCCACTCCTCTAAGAATGTGGATACTATACCATTTGGTGCACAGATGACTCACATTGATATAATTTCATTGGCTATGGGACCTTTTGCCAGGATGTAATTTTTTTCCTTATCACTTTTAATTGGAGTTATTTTTATTTTTGCTTTGTCTTAGATCATCATTGCTACCCCTGATTTTTTTAACTTTTGCTTAAGAATAATATATTCTGCTTGTGCCTTTTACCTTTACTCTGTGTGTATTTCTTTGGTTCAAATGTGTTTCTCATAAAAAACATATTGTAGGGTTATGATTTTTAGTCCACGCACCTATACTCTTCCATTGTATTGGAGAGTTCATCCCATTCACATTCATAGTTATGATCACTCATTGTGATCAATTTCCCCACCCCATTTATGCTCTTCTCTTTCCTTTCTCCTTTTCCCCCATCACCAGTGTTTTGCTGGTGACCACTGCCACCTCCAATCAGCCCTCTCTTCTATCAATCCCATTCCATTTCCCCTTTTCTCTCCTACTTCCTATAAGGTAAGGTAGATTTCTATACCTAATTGAGTTTGTATGTCAGTTGTGGGGAACTTGTCACTTCAAGGCCATATATGGCCCTCTAAGTCCTCAGGTGTGGCTGCATAAATGAATCCAAACTTCACAGAAAAAAATCCTTTTATTAAGCCACTGGTTCTACACCCTTGTTATATGCTATTCTGTCATTGAGAGAAATCTGAGGATAAGGTTCATACAGTGCTTGCCTCCCTTCCTTTTCATATCCTCTACTCTAATAGATCTTTGTACCCCTTCAATTTAACCATTTCTGGCTCTTCCTTTCATCTTCTCCCAGTATAATATTTTTAATTCCTTAATTATTTCATTATCATCACATTAAAGTCAACTTAAACCCACACACTCTGTCTATGTACATGCCTTCTAAATTTTGTAATAAAAAAAGAGTTCTCAAGAGTTACAAGTATCATATTCTCATGTAGTGATGTAAACAGTTTAACTTTATTGACTAACATGTTTTTTTTTTCTTTCCTATTTTATGCTTCTCTTGAGTCTTGTATCTGAAGATCAAATTTTCTCTTGGCTCTGATATTTTTCATTAGGAAAGTGTGGAAGTCCCTTATTTTCTTGAATATACAAATCCTCCCTTAAAAGATTATGCTCAATTTTGCTGGGTAGTTGATTTTTTGTTTGTAATTCAAGCTCCTTTTCCTTCCAGAACATAACTCAAGTCCTCTGCTTCTTTAATGTAGAAGCTAATAGGTCCTGCATAATACTGACTGTGGGTCCATGATGTTTAAAGTGTTTTTTTTTTTCTGGCTTCTTAAGTATTTTCTCCTAGAGTTGATAATTCTGGAATTTGACTACAGTATTCTTTGGATTTTTCATTTTGGGATCTATTTCAAGAGGTGATAAGTGTATTCTTCCAATTCTTATTTTGCCTTCTGCTACTAAGGAATCAGGGCAATTTCCCTTGATAAATTTTTTAAAGATGCTGTCCAAGCTATTTGTTTGATCATTACATTCATTTAGAACAATAATTCTTTAATTATCTCTCCTGGATCTGTTTTGCAGGTCAGTTGTTTTGCAATGAGGTATATTACATTTTCCCCTATTTTTTTTGTTTTCTTTAGATTTGTTTGACTGATTCTCAACGTCTCATAGAGTTATTAGCTTCCACTTGCCCAATTCTAATTTTTAATGAATAGTTTTCTTCAGTTAGCTTTTATACTTCCTTTTCCATTTGGTCAATTCTACTTTTTAAGAAGTTTTCTTGGATTTTTTTTCCATTTTGCCAATTGAATTTTTCAAGGATTTGTTTTCTATAGTCAATTTTTCCTCCTTTATTTTCAAGGTGTTGATTCTCTTCCATACTTCTCTTTTTCTTTTTTTTTTTTCAAAAACTGTTTCTTCCAACTCTTTTATTTAACTTTTATAATCCTTTTAAAGCTCTTCCAAGAAGGCTTTTGAACCATATTGATAATTCATATTCTCCTTTGAGGTTTTGGGTGTAGGTATATTGACAATGTTGTCCTCTCCTCAGTTTGTGTTTTGATCTTCCCTCTCTCCATAGTAATTCTTTTTTTTTCAATTTATTTATTTTTAGTTTTCAACATTCATTTCCACAAAATTTTGAGTTACATATTTTTCTCCCCACCTTTCCCCAACACCCCACCCGAAAATACCTAGCCTACTGAATACCCCTTACACTAATGTGTCCTCTTTATGTTCTCACCCATTCACCCCCTAACTTTCTATTAGGGCAAGATGGATTTCTATACCCCAGTTCCTATATATCTTATTTCCCAGTTGCATGTTAAAAAAACCATTTTTTAAACAGTTGTTTTTAAAACTTTGAGTTCCAAATATTTTTTTCCTTCTACCTTCCTCACCCACCCCTGCTGGGAAGATAAGCAATTCAATATAGGTTGTGCATGTGTAGTTATGAAAAATATTTCCATAGTAGTTATATTGTGAAAGACTAATTATAATTCCCTCTATTCTATCCTATGCCCCACTTACTCTATTTTCTCCTTTGACCCTGTCCCTTTTCAAAAGTGTTGGCTTCTAACTACCCTCTCCCCCAATCTGCCCTCCCTTCTATCATCCTCCCTCTTATAGCCTTCCCCTCTATTTTCCTATAAGGTAAGATACCCAATTGAGTGTGTATTTTATTCCCCTTTAAGCCAAATTCAATGTGAATAAGGTTGACACATTCCCTTTCACCTTCCTGCTCTTCCCCTCCATTGTAACAATTTTCTCTTGCCTCTTTTATATGAGATAATTTACACTAATCTATCTCTCCCTTTCTCTTTGTACCAATATATTCCTCTCTCACCTCTTAATTTTATTTTTTAAATATCATCCCTTCATATTCAACTCATACTCTGCCCTCTGTCTATGTACACATGTATATACATGTGCACATAATCAAATATATACTTATACACACATACACCCTCCTATACATACATATATGTATTTATACATGTATGCATATATATTCCCTTCAACTATACGTGTGTATATGTGTATGTATATGTGTATATGTATGTATGTATACATCCTCCCAGCCCTGTGTGATAGGTCCTTCCTGAAGGCCTGCCAGGCTGCCTTCAGTGAGAGATTTGTTTCTCTCTGTCACTTTGTGGGTTGTATAGTGCTAAAATTTGTTTAGAGTCATTTTTTGCATGTGTTGGAAGTGGTTGGAGCCAGAGCCACAGGGAGTTCTTGTTTGTACTCTGCCTTCTTGGCTCTCGACATAGTAATTCTTAATGGTCAGTGTTTATTTTTGCTTCTTGTTCATCAAGCCTATTTCTTGACCTTTAAAGTTGATTTCTCCAGCTGTACTGTATGGGTCACTGTCCCAAGCTTCTTGTGCTGGGCACCAGGGACCTGTGATCACTGACTTTGTGTGCTTGAGCCTTAGGCACTGGTAGCTGGATGTCTGCTTACCTACCTGGTGGTGAGCTGGGTCCTAATGATGGTATCTGGCATTTGCTGAGACCAGATGGGTTTTTTCTGCCTTTCCCTGAGGCTGCACTAAAGCATGTGGAAGACAGCCACTGGAGGGTACCTGCTCTCCTAGGGCTATGCAGGACCTCTGGGAGGTTCAGTTGCTAGGGGCAGCTACCAGGTTTGTGCTAGAATACCAGGAGGTCTGAATACTGAAAGAGGTCTGCCACCCCGGGCTATGCCTTTACATGTGGTGATTCTCAGAGCTGGAGTCTTCCATGTCCACTGGTATGATAAGGCACATGTAGGGTCCTTATGACATTGGTGTTTGCCTGCTCCACCACACTGGGGCTCAGGATCTCTTTCAAGTTTGCTGAGGTGGGGCTTGCAGAGCACTTCCTGCCTTAGAATGTACTCTCCTTTTACCCTAATGAAACAAACTTTTCTTGCAGATTCCTCCCAGTTTCATGAGCAAAAAGACTGCTCCTCCCCATCTTTCAGCTATCTCTGCTCTTCCAGGATTATTCCTGGGGTGCTATTTTTTGGTTTTCTAGAGGTCAGTATGGGAGACTAATAATAATTTACCTCTTACTCTGTCATCTTGTCTAACAGAAGTCCCCTGACCTCTTCTCACAATATGTTTTTTCTAATTCATAATCAAAGGAAAAGCTAAATTTATTTAGAGGTTATATACCTCTAAATATGTACATACACACATTACACATACACACATGTTATATGTGTATGTATAATGTATATGTGTAAATGAGTAAATTTCCTATCCAAGTTCATGGATTCCCTGAAATCTATCCACAGACCTGATGGAGGATTAAGAACTTGCTGTAAGGAAATAATTATACAAGTACAGGTTAGATAAGGATCATCAGGAATCTTTTGAAAAACTGAAATAATATAATGTAACAACTTTATCTATTTAAAATATATGGAACATCAAACTATAGACATCTTTCAGGAGATGAAACCTAGTCTAACCACCATGGACCAGAATTTCCTAGAATTATCTATGAACACATCAAGGGTGTCTGAAAAATAATATCAGAAAACAACAGGAAGACTCTGGCTAATAATTTTATTTAGCAAAGGAAATCTTTATAGTCATATAACTGATTGCAAATCATACAAGAATGTCCACTCTCTTCATTGTTATTTTACAATCTGGTGTAATGGGAATGCAAATTTGGAAGATCTTCCCTGACCCTAGGCTAAAGTGCACCTGAAGCCTGGGGTGGGAGGCTTGTTTTTCAGTAGATACTTCTTGATTGGCCAGTGAGTCAATAAGGTTGTTACATTCTCTGAGCCAGGAGAAGGCTATATAAGCCCTGATGTGTAGCTTTGTTTTGGGGGCTCACTTTGAGAAGTGTTCTGTGATTTGATCTGTATTCTGGGAAGCCGTTGTCCAGGGCCCCCCCGGCTTTGAAAAAAAAACCCAGATGTGGAAACCAAGATGTTGACTGGGTATGGATGTAATGGTTGGACAGTTTGGAAATCTGTCTACTTGATCTGTTTCTGTCTTGATAATTCTGCCTGTATACTTTGAAGTTCGGGGTGCTGACCTTTTCCCCTGAACAAGGTAAACGATATATGTCTGATTGATTAAAGTAAGCTTGTTAACCCATTTTGAGTTGCTTTCCTTTAACAAAGCAGATCTAAGAACCTGTATGGGCAGCAAACCCTGAGGACATGCTTGGGGTGCTTGCCACTACATCTGGTTAGAGAAACAAATGAGAAAAATAAAATAAAAGGGATGAGCTAAAAAAAGGCATGGTTATCTCTATTTCTATATAATATTATTTAGAAAACTCTGGAGAACTTTGTCAAATTGAGAAGTTTATTCATTCCTCAATTGATAAATAGTCAAAAAATATAAACAAGCAGTTTTCTAATGAAGAAATCAAAACAATTTATAGTCGTATGAAAATGCTCTAAATCATTATTGATGTGAGAAATGAAAATTAAAACAACCTTGTGATACCATTTTATATCTACAAGATTGGCTAAAATGATTGAAGGGGAAAGTTACAAATATTAGAGATATGGAAAAATTGGGACGCTACTTCATTGTTGGTGGAATTGTGAAATGGCCCTCCTATTTCAGAGAACAATTGAGAATTATGCTAAAAGAGTTATTGAACTACCTATATATACCCTGTGACCCAGCAATAGCATTACTAGCTCTATCTCTAAAAATGATTAGGGAAAAAGGAAAAGGGGGCAGCCAGGTGGCTCAGTGAGTAAGAGCACTGGCCCCAGTGTTGGGATGACCTGGGGATCAAATCCGGGCTCAGATACTTAGCACCACACCCAGAAATAACTGGCCGTGTAACTTTGAGCAAGTTACTTAACCCCAATTGCTTAAAAAAAAAAGTAAAAAGAAAAGGACGTATAGACGTATAATCTTCTAATATATTTATAGCAGTTCTTTATGGTGGTAAAGAACTGGACATGGTGATGATGCTGATCAATTGGGAAAAGACTAAACAACTTGTTGTATATGATTGTGATGTAATACTTCTCTGCTATAAGGAATAATGACCTCGGTGATCTTAGAAAGACTGGGATAGTCTTGCAAGAAATAATGAAGAGCAAAATGAGCATAACCAAAAGAACATTGTATAAAGTAAGAGCAGCATTCATTATTTTAAGAAAAATGTTGAGTAAGTCATTTGAACTATTATAAATAACCAAATAAACTACAAAGGTCATATGAAGGAAGATGTTATCTGCATATAAAGAAGTGAAAAATAGGGGTGGCCAGGTAGCACAGAGAGTAAGAGCACCGGCTCCAGTGTCAGGATGACCTGGGGATCAAATCTGGGCTCAGATATCCAGCACCACACCCAGAAATAACTGGCCGTGTAACCTTGAGCAAGTTACTTAACCCCGTTTGCTTTAAAAAGTGAAAAATAGAAGTATGTATAGAATAGTTTTAACATACATATACACACATCTGTGTCTAATGGTAGACATCTCTATGGCAAGAGTGGGGAGGGAAGAAAAAATTTAAGAAACAAAGAAATTTCCATGATATCTTTATTATATAATTAAAAGGAATAACAAGTTGTACACAATAGATTTGCAGTTTCATATGCAATATTCTTTTTTATTATACTGTTATGGAAATTCTTATTTTATTCCATAAATTAAAAAATAAAGTAAATAACAATTTAAAAAACAAAATCAGAAATTAGTAATAGGAAATTCTATTTAAAATAACAAAAAGCATTAAATGTCTGAAAGTTTGCCAGCTGAGACCTAAACTTTTTTGCGTAAAGATGACTACAAAGCAGTGTATGGAGTCATGAAGCAAGATTTAATAAATTGGAGGAACATAGCTAACCTGTGCCAGTATACTAAAAATATTACCCTAATTAGCCTAAAGAATCACTTTTGTACAATTTAACTTATCAGAAATCTGATTTTTTTTTATTATGTGAACAGGAATTTGACCTAATAATATTAGCATTTAGTTAGTGGAAGAAAGGATCAAGAATGTCAATAAAAACAATAATAAAATAATGAAGAATGAAGTGCATTGGTATTATTAGATGTAACATTATATTGCAAAGTAATATTCATCAAAACAAAATGGTACTGGATATTTTTTAAAGATCAGTGAAACAGGTTAGAGAAGAAAGACCTAGAAGCAAGCCATGATAATAGACTACTGTTCAATAAAACAAAGGATACAAAATACTTGGGAGATGATTTGCCATTTGAAAATTAATTTGGGAAAACTCAAGCACAGGTTCATGGAAAATAACTTTTGACCAAATGTTTATATAATACACAACAATAAGACTTAAAAGGATAAACTCTCTCAATTAAAAATATTATAGCATTTAAATGAAAAAAAGGGGAGTAAAGGAAGTGTTTACCAGCATAGGTTATAGTAGCTTATTACTCAATAAGACAATATTATTTGCATACCATTACAAAACTTCTTTGTAAATAAAATTAATTTAGATAAAGTAACACAATTTGTTGATTAGGAAATAATTTTATATAAACATCACTGACAAAGATCTGACATCTGAAATCTATATGGTATCATCAAGGATTCATAAGAGTAAGAGTTATTTCATTACAGATAAGTGTTGAATAGACAAATAATTTTCAAAAGAAGAAAGTAAATGATCAAGAAATGCAAACTATTCACATGTCTCTGATTATTATTGACTTTCAATACTTTAAAATCGCTGCAAATGTGAATAATAACAACTTTGAGGTATCAGCTTGCACCTATCAAATAGAATAGGTAGATAGATTGATACTGTGTATTGCACATAAAAAAATATATATATATGGGTTTGTGTGCACATATATAAGTGAATTGTATATTCAAATGTATGCATATGTATAATGTGGTTATGTATATGTGTTTGAGCATGTATACTTTTATACATATACATGTGTGTACATAAACGTACATGTATACATGTCTATGTATAATTGTGTGTGTTTGTTTGTGCATGTGTGTATATACACATATAGTCTTAATCTGAACATTGTATCTCACTAAACTCTGAAGTAGTAGCTTCTACTGTCCCTATTTAAAACATGAGTAAACATGCTCTGAGAAGTTTAATGACTGACCCAGGGTTATGTAATTGGGAAATCAGTTTGAAAGCTGGGGTTCAAATTGAGGCCCTGACTCCAAATTAACCATTCTGTCCATCACACCATAATTTGTTTAAGTCATCAAAAATGGAGAGCCTATAATTGAACACATTATTATAGATTTATTCTAATGAAAGTATAATATATAAGGACTATCATCACCCTCCTATTGGAAATGATTTTTCTCCCTTAATGTATCCTAAAATCTTTAATCCAATGTACCAAATGCTTCAAATTCTTCCAGAATGTCTTGAACAAAGAAACTTTATTATCTTCTGATAACTTTAGCTGTTTTTATTAATAAAGAAAGTTTATAGCCTATCAAAATTGAGGTGGTAGTTGTGAGACTCTTGATTGGTAATGAGGAATGAAATGGATTTTTAAGCCATTTTTTTCTAGTTTTGAATATTTTCAGAGATCTACTTAAAAGTGTCAGTCCCTGAAAAGCCTCCTCCCCCCCCTCAAGGATGAGTAGAAAAATACTTTAACAGTTCAGAAAACTGCATTTGGGGAGAGGGGAAGGAAATAAGAAGAGGAACCAAAATTGTTTAGCTTACCATAGCACCCAATCCTTAGGAGTGGAATTTTTTATGTCAGTTTAATTATTCATTTGAAGAACATCATCTAGTTCCTCAATATAATTATAAAATTTTCAAAACTCTTTATGAGGAATGTTCAATGAAAGCCCTAATCTATATTCTAAAAGGAATGTCCTACTTTAGACCTGAAATTCAAAGAACTATAAGAGTTTACTAGAGGATAAAATATGGTAAAGAAAATATGAAAAACCAGCTATGATGTACTTCAAACATGTCATTTGTCTGTTCAAAATTGAAATGAAAAGTAATTTAAAATTGCAGCTGATGTTCCCATCTTCAATACTAACAAAAAGTCATAATTAAAAAGCATATGTTTGAGTGAAGCAGACTTACTTTTCTAACTTATCATTACATATGCAATATAATTGAAAAAATACCACGAAGAATGAGATTTAGTTTGGTACTGGTTAGAAACCTAATTTTTGAGTCAACAAGATCTCAGATTAAATCTCAGATGTGACATACAGACATCATGATCTTGGGCAAGTCCCTTCCTCTAAGTCTCAATTTCCCTATGTCTAAAATGGGGATAATGATATTTACATTTCCTGACATACTTGAGTGAATTATAATTTTATCTTTATACTTTTAGTAGGAACTCTTCTGACTTTAATTTTTACAACTACTATTACTAAAAAAAGTATAGTTTACCAGCCTATTAGGAAATCAGCATTCGAAAATTATGATAAAGAAAAGGACTTCTCGTTAAAATTATCAAAAGACTTCTTGTTAAAATTAAGTTAATTAAATATTAAAGTTCATTACAAATTCCAATAAACATGAATCAATAAAGAAAATTTAGACTTTGTAAAATCACTGTAAATTCCTCCAACTTATAAACAAATGTTTTTACTTAAAAGGACTATGATTTCCATTGAATAAGCATCTTAACTGATTTATAAATACAAATTATAGAGGAACAAGATAGTTATTAGAAAATTTTGTAAAAATCTAAAGAGAAAAAAAAAGAATTTGAACACAGTTAGCTATTTTGACCCTATGAAAAATACACAGTAGATTGCTACTGGACGACTTCTACATAAATCCAGCCACTCTAAGTAATATCAATTCTCTGAAATAAGCCTATCTCTTGACTCCCCTATAACATTAGCAGAATCTTGCATTCATTAGAATGATGTTTCTGGTTTACAAAATATTTCTGCTAAATTTAGCAGAACATAAGATTTAGCTTTGAAAAGAGCTTTAAATATTATTTACATCAACCCCTCTCTATTGAAATGACTTACCTGAGGTGTAGAAACCACATGATTTGCCCAAAGTTTCATGGCTATTAAGTAGGAGAGAAAAAAATAAATCTCAACTTGATTCCCACAGAATTTTAGATTTCAAATTCAGGACTCTTGTCAGTATTCCATCATGCCCTTCCAACACAGAGAATAGATTTGATTTTTTTCAATGCTGAAAAGTTTTAAACTCCAGACAAGGCAGTGAATAAGTCATAGTCAGTATTTACCATAACTTGGAGGAAATTATTACTATTTCTACAGGCACATTAAAAGAGGGTTGGCAATATTTCATGCTTAATTTCCAACTCAGGTAGTTGATAGATGAAGCTATTAATGTAACCATAGAATATCAATTCATTTTTATGCTCTTTATTGAAATAAGACTTGAAGGTTCAAGAAGAATTATGTATTGTCTGTGTTAAGATTTACAAAGAAACTATCAAAGGAACAAGTTTATGGACAGATGTTCTGGTATGGCTGACTTTTTTTGCTAAAGACAGATTTTCTTTCTTACTTGTGATCCTTGTCTTGAAAAAGAAATGTTTAGAGTTTAAACACATTCTGAGAAATTTTAAAAAATTCTGTCTTTCTCTGTATTGATGTGACATCTTAATGTTTCTCTCTTTTTAAAAATTAACCTATTTCCTCTTTTTTTCTAAAGAAGGTAAGACATTTAAATACAAATAAAAATATTAATGTGATTACAAAATTGGTGATAAACTGTGAAATTCTCAAAATGAGCTCTTATTTTTACACCATGAAAATGGTGTGAAGTCCACTGTTTGTCGACATATACTGATCTTCAAAGAGTAATTTGATGTATGTAGCAACTTTAGTGTGTTAGGGAAAAGAAGACTAAATATAGGAAGATGTAGAACAATTATTTTTTTGCAAACATGATATTGATATCTCAATTATATGTTCTTTGTTCTCATTCCTAATCTGTTCATATTACTCCAGCATCTCTTCTCTTCATTTATATTCTATATACTTAAGCATGTTTGCCATAGGAGTTTGAATGTTGATGCACTTTATATGAGAAAGTATAAAATAATCCTTTTTTGAGAAAGGAAATGCAACAAACAAGAGTGACCTAATATTGTTTCATAGAAAATGTCTGTCTTGAGTTAGAATAGACAAAGAAGAAACAAAGTTAACAATTTTTACAGATAATATGCTAAAAGAGTCTTAGAGAATCAAGTAAAAGACTACTTGAAATAATAACGAATTTTACAAAGTCTCAGAACATAAAATAAGCCCACATAAATTATTGCCATTTCTATATATTACTAACAAAGCCCAAGAAATAAAAAGAGATATTCCATTTATAGTTACTGTGGACATTATAAAATATTTGGAAGTCTGCCTGCCAAAACAGACCCAGGAATTATAGGAACACAATTACAAAACACTCTTTAACATGACTGAAGTTAGATCTAAATAATTGGAAAAACAGCAGTGGCTCATGGGTAGGCTAAGCTAATATAATAAAAGTGACAATTCTACCTAAATTAATTTGCTTATCCAGTGCCATAGTAATAAAACTACCAAAAATTATATTATAGAGCTAGAAAAAGAATTTTTAAACATGTGGAAGAATAAAAGATTAAAAATTTCAAGGGAATTAATGAAAAGAAATGAAAGAGAAAGTGGCCTAGTCATACCAGGTAATAAATTGTGTTATAAAGAATCAATCATCAAAACTACAGATGATGTCGTGTTTGGTAAAAGTGTAGTACTCTATCATTAACATTTTCTTTTTATTTCTTATGTAATGGTTAATGTTTAGAAACTTTCTATTTAGAGATTTCAGCTAGGATTTGTTACATTATAAATAGACTTTTCAAAGAAAAAAATGTATAGAGGGGCTAGATTGTGATGGGGAATCTCCTTTAAGAATTCACAAATCAGGGGGTGGAGGCAAGATGGTAGAGGAAAAGTAGGAATTTGCTTGAGCTCACCCTCCAAACACCTCAAATACCTGTAGAAAATGACTAGACAAATTTTAGGGCTACAAAATCCACAGGGTGACAGAGTGAAGCAGATTTCCCACTGAAGGCAGCCTAGCAGGCCAACAGGAAAGGTCTATCACACTGGGCTGGGAGCGGAGCACAGTCTCATGTGGGCCGGGCTGGCCCATACCAGTGAAACAGACTGTCTGGAGCTGACTTCAGGAGAGTGAATCACTGGCAGCTCTGATGGTTTCCAGATTTCCCAACCCAATTAATGCAAAAGAAAAAGTAAAAGGTCAGTAGAGACAATCTGTTGATCCTTGTTGAGAAAAGAGCTTGGTCTGGCCCCTGCCCCTGGGGCAGTAGAGTTGGCTGAGTCTGCAACTGTTGTTTCTGAGGCTACCTCCTGAGCTCGAGGTCCACAGAACGTAGTGGGACCAAGCTACTGTCCAGAGGGTAATTGCAGTACTCTCTTTGCTGGCACTTAGGCAGGACTCTCTTTCTTGGATCTGGGTGGAAATCCTTAGCATGACAGAGCTTGTTGAGGCTATGGAGAGGCAGTCCACCTCACAGTTTTGAGGCAGGAGCCTCTAAGAAGTTGTGACAACAGCTGTGCAAAACCCTAGAAATCTGGTACACAGCCCTCTGCACTCTGGAAGCAGAATTCTCCCATGGCAAAGAGCTCAAAAGTCAAGTATTCGGCTGGCAAGATGAGCAAGCAGAGGAAGCAAAATCAAACTATAGAATCATTTTTGGTAACAAAGACAATCAAACATAGAACCAGAAGACAACAAAGTCAAAACTCCTGCATCAAAAGCCTCCAAGAAAAATGTGAACTGTGCTCAGGCCATGGAGGAGCTCAAGAAGGATTTAGAAAATCAAATAAGAGAAGCAGAGGAAAAATTGGGTAGAGATATGAGAATGATGCAAGAAAAATCATGAAAAACAAGTAAACAATGTACAAAAGGAGACCCCTAAAATACTGAAGAAAATAACACAGGTTTGCCTCCCTTTCTTCACTAATAAATGCTTTTTTCCATAGTGGAAGGACTACATCAAAACTTCATGTTTGTTTTATGAAACAATCTTTAGAAAAAATTATTTCTGAATAGTTTATAAGATACAGAACTGTCTCCTGTAGGGTTTTTACTATAATCCATTCACCACTGAATTAACTTGTCTTCTGAAACTCAAATTCATTTTCTCTTAATGCTTGGCTTCTGCAATGTTATCCTTACTTATGCTCTTCACAGTAAAAAAATGGTAAATGAAAGTTGGCTAATGTTCCCCTCCCCTCCTCTCTGGAAGATTCAATTCATCAATCTTATGTAGGGCCTTCTCCTGCCTCCTATCGCAATCAAGATAGTACAAGATCTAGCAACTTCTACATTAAGGGATCAAAGGGCTTGAAATATGATATTATGGAGGTCAAAGGAGCTATAATTAAAACCAAGAATCACCTACCCAGCAAACTTGAGTGTAATACTTCAGTGGAAAATATGGAAATTCAATTAAATAGAGGACTTTTAAGCATTCTTGATGAAATGACCAGAACTGAATAGGAAATTTTACTTTCAAATACAAGAAGAGAAGCATGAAAAGGTAAACAGGACAGAGAAATCATAAGTAACTTGTAAAAGTTTAACTATTTACATAACTATATGGAAAGACAATATGTGTGTATACATATATGTGTATGCATTCATATATATATGTATACATGGTGTGTATCTATATGTATATGTGTGTACATGCATAAATAGAGAGAGGGCACAGGGCAGGTTGAATGAGAATGGATGATATCTAAAAAATAAAATTAAAAGGTGAGAGAGGAGTATATTGGGAGGACAGGGGGAGAGATCAAATGGCATAGATTATCTCACATAAAGGAGGCAGGAGAAGGCTGTTACAATGGAATGGAAGAGCAGGAAGGTAAAAGGGAATGAGTCAACCTCACTCTCATTGTATTTCATTTAAGGAGGGAATAACACACATACTCAAGTGCATATCTTATCCTACTGGAAAGTACAGGAGGAAGGGGATAAGAGGGGGAATAATAGAAGGGAGGGAAGAATAGGGGAGAAGGTAGTTAGAAGTAAACACTTTTGAAAAGGGACAAAGTCAAAGGAGAAAATAGAATAAATGGGCAACAGAATAGGATGGAGGAAAATATAGTTAGTCTTTCACAATATAACTACAATGGAAATGTTTTGCAGAACTACACATGTATAACCTATGTTGAATTGCTTGTCTTCTCAGTGGGAGTGGGTGAGGAGGTGAGAAGGGAGAGAATCTGGAACTCAAAGTTTTAAAAACAAATGTTAATTTTTTTTTCATGCAACTGGTAAATAAAATATACAAGCAATGGGATGAAGAAATCCATCTTGCCCTACAAGAAAGTAAGGAGGTTGAATGACCGGGGGCAGGGAGGGGGGCGGGATATAAGAGAGGGTGGGTTGGGAGAAGTGGTTGGTATTCAATATGCTTGCCACCTTGGGGTGGGGTGTAGGGGAGAGATGAGAGAGAATAATTGTAACTTAAAATCTTGTCGAAATGAATGTTGCAAACTAAAAATATGATAAATAAATATTTTTTTGTAATTCACAAATCACTTTCTATAACTAGGTTTCAGGTTCCTCCTCTGTCAATTGTAGATCTTGGATTATAATGCTTTCTAAAACCCCTTCCTTTGCAAAATTCAGTGGCGAGTTCCTTTAGTTAAAAAGTCATGTTCTTGAAAATTGTCCAAGTCTAACAACAGAGGAGTTTCTGAGGAAAAAGAAGAAATGAGATAAAGGAATTCTATTCTAAGTAGACCATAGAAATTCTTATGTTAAATTAAAAAAAAAAACAGAAACCTTCTCATTCTATATTTCTGCATTAATGTTGTCAGTTAGCTGAGCAGTCAGTCTGCATCAACCTGCTAAGGGAGGAAATCTTTGTAATTTTCCTCTTAATAGATACAGAGTTACTCTTTAGAGCAATTGAACCAATAGAATGTCCTAGAAATTGTAATGGTAATTTTAAGTGAAACATTTGACAGATTAGATAGCTATATGTATATGAGAGCAGTGGGTATATAGGGACTCATCCAACATACTGAAGACTAATATATTCTTAGATTTCTACAGCCTAATGTTCCTGATGTGCAGGGCCAAAAAAGTGTAAGATAGGTCCTAAGTTACATAACTAAACCTTACAGTTAGGAATAAATCCTGCCTCTGCCATGAACTGAGTGGTCAACCTTGATAAATTTACTTTACTTCTATAGGCCTCATTTGCCTAATCTGTATCACACAAAAAAGGTTAGTTTACACAATGTCTGACAGTACTTATAGGAATACATTCTGAGAGTCATCAGAAATTTGTCACTTTAAAATGGTTAAGTAATGATAATAATGTATTATTAATGCACAAAGACCATTTCTAGTGTGTTCAGGATTTCTGTTATTTTACATTGCTTAAATAAATATTTCTAACTGTTCCTCATAGCTCTTAGAAAGAAAATTATAAAGCTAGTAAATTAATCCTGCTTTGAAGAACTATCTTTAAATCAAGGACTTCTTAACTTTCCTTGGCAACTTTTTTTGCAAAACTGTCATTGACAAATATCTTTCATTTCTGTAATCATTTCTTTCCTCCTGCTCCTTACTTCCTTCTCTTCCTACCATCTATAAAATGTTGACCATTTTATTTGATTGCTAGGTTGCCTCTTTGTAAGGCAATCATACTACATTTGTGATTTTGACAAGTCATTTAACAAATCTGGGCCACAGTTTCCTTACATGTAAAATTAATGAGTTGAATTAAATTATCTTTCAAGCCTCTTTCAGCTATAAATCTATGACTCTATGACTACATGATCCCTTCCATCCATCCCAGGAATTAATCTTACAATCCTATCTTTTTCATTTGCCTGATTTTCAAAACTACTATTGTTAATCCCTCATGATTTAAAGTTATTTAATTGTCAACTTACTACAGAAGATGGAAAAAAAGTAGGGCACATCATAAAGGTATGGAAATGTCATTTTATATACTATCACTTAATTTTTATCTATGATCCAAGATCACTTAATTATTGACTTGGCCAGTTCAAATGTTGGATTGATCTTCAATGTTCAGTGTTTGTTTTTAACAGTATACTCTCTTTCAATATTGAAATCTTTGTATGTGCTTATGTATGTGTGTGTGTGTGTTTAGGAACAAAAATTGTTCTTTGTTTCCCCAAAAACATTGACCTCATTTGATTCCATACCACATGACAGTACATGTCCTCAAAAGCCTCCAATCTCTCTTTCCAGAACTGGGTGCTAATATTCATTCCAATTCCTTCCTAGAAGATCCATGCTGAAATCACATAATGCCTGTGTAAGTGGTTTATTATGCATCTGTCCTAAAATTGACTATGCTTAAACTCAGCTAAAGCTTTACAGACTGAAGAGCTAACTTTTATCCAATCTATTTCCTAACACCATAGGCAATAAGATGTGGAAATAGGGCATGCAACAAATCATCAGTGAGCATTTAAACTAATTAAAATGTGACAAAGTTGTTTTGAAGTTCTCAATTTATAATATATTTACTTTTCCTTCTAAGTTAAAAAAAACAAAACTTCAAGCAGTTTTGCATTTATTGGATATCATTCCCAAATAAAAATAAACTCTTTTGAAATTAAAAAAAATCAAAAATTTAAGAGTGAACAGAAAAACAAATTTTTTTTAAAAGTAACTTTGCATTGATTAATTCAAAAGAAGAACCACCAGGTTGAGACATCTTCCCTAGTATATTAACATTAACACATATATGCTCACACACACATATCAATGTGTATGTCAGTGTATGTCTTAATTGAAAGGGAGGAAAGTCCATAAATTGTGAGAATGAAGACAGCTAAAGATTTTTTTTAGGTTAAATATTAGAAAGACACTAAGACACGCTGATAAAAAGAATGAAGCTATCATAAGGTGTCATATCCTTTAATGAGTTCAGCAAAGGAAAGGATTCACTTATCTCTGTGACCAGAATCAAAATTAATTCCACCAACAGATTTTTTTTTCATATGCATTCCACATACTGCCTTAACCTCCCAGATCTTCTTTTATGCATTTCAATCTTCATTCCCCAACCCTGATTGTTCTTTTACAGCTGGCTTAGTAAATTGTTTTCCTGCACCTGATCTTTCTCCCACAAAGCAGAGATTTTTTTTTTGCTTTTTGTAGGGAGCAAGGTAGGGCAATTGGGGTTAAATGACTTGCCCAAGATCACATGGCTAGTTTTTGTGTTAAAAATCTGAGGCCATATTTGAACTCAAGTCCTCCTGACTCCAGGGTCAGTGCTCTATTCACTGCACCACCTAGCTGCCCCACTGAGACTACTTGTTTTTAAAAAATTTTCCTAAAAATGCAGTATTACTACACAAAAAGGCCTCTTCTTTAAAATATCTAAAACAGTACCCATGCTAATTTAAGATGGTTTCTATACACCAAAATATGTCTATATTAATCTTTCTCAAGATTGTTGTTAAAGTGTTTATGTGTCAAAGAAGTCACAGTATTTTTTTCAGGCAAATGTACCTGCTTGTAGTGAAGACTTTCACCCAGTACATTGCCTTCTGAGTTTGGTGCAATGAAATTTGGTGCAATGGAATTGAAGTCTAACTCTTTGAGAAGCCCTGGGTCTGGGAAGAGGGGATGGTGGCATAAATATAGTCATAAGGCTTATATCCATATTTAAATAGTCTTTATGAAAGTGATAATTAAACGTGGCTTACTATCCTGACAATCCATTCCAGTCCCAGTTCCAAAGCTAAGAAATTAGCAAGTATACCTAAAGTAAAATTAAAAACAGAAAAAAACAGATTTTAATGTAAAGTACTATGCAAAAATATAATTACTTCAGCCATTAGGCCATGACAAAATTCATATGAAGGCCTAATATCTAAAAGTCTTGCTAATATCAATTTAATGATTTTTGTAAACTGTCCATACTTCATAACCAAGTACCTATGCTTAGAGGGGAAGTTGTATGATGCAGTAGATAAAGCACTGGAGTTCATATTTGTGTTTGTGTGTGTGTGTGTATGTATGTTCTGAGTCTGCAACTCAGATTGCAGAGTGGATTGAGAGATAGTCTCAAAAAACAGGAAGTGGGGTGGAGTGGGATAAAACAAACAAACAAACAAAATATTAGCTACGTAATATGTTCCAGATGCTCTGCTAAGCACTTTACAAATATATCATTTGGTCCTTAAAATTTAAATGCTGGAAGATGTTATTATCTTCATATTAAAGTGGAGGGCAAGAAAGACAGAAATTAAGTGACTTGCCCAATGTCACTCAGCTATTAATGTCTGAGGCTGGATTTAACTCAGACCTTTATGACTCCTAGTCTAACACTCCATCCAAGAAGACCTGGATTCAAATCTAACCTGTGCCACACACTTGCTGCATGATTCTAAAAAAATGTCACAAGAGCTCAGTGCTTTACATAATTCTCTAAGACTATAAAGTAACAATGCTGCATTGGTAGAGATAATTTTCTTATCAAGAATTCCCACCTCATAAATAAGGACATTGAATTTCAAATAGGTTAAGTGACTTCACAGGGGTCACTGTATCAGAGTTATAGTTCAATCCAGGGTTAGGGAGAACCTGCAGCCTTGAGACTACATGTGACACTCTAGGTCTTCACCTGTGGTCCTTTGACTGAATTCAAACTTCACAAGTTTTGGTATATGAATGTAATGTAATACTATTTTGCTATAAGAAATGATGAGCAGGAAAACCTCAGAAAAAACTGGAAAGACTAATATGAACTGATGCTGAGTGAAATGAGAACCAGGACAACAGCATACATAGTAGCAACTACATTGTGTGATGACTGACTTTGATAGACTTAGCTCTTCTAAGCAATGCAAGAATCTAAGACAATTCTTAAAAAAACTCATGATGGAAAATGCTATCAACATTCAGAGAGAGAGTTTTGGAGTCTGAGTGCATATGGAAGCATACTATTGGTTCTTTTGCTATTTCTTTATTTTGTTTCTTCTTTCTTGTGGTTTCTCCCATTGCTTTTAATTCTTCTTTACATCATGACTAATGTGAAAATATATTTAATATGAATATATAGGTAGAGCCTACATTAGATTGCATATCATGGGGGGACAGAGGAGAGGAAGGAGGAGAAAATTTAAAACTCAAAATCTTATGAAACTGAATGTTGAAAACTAAAAATAATAAATTAATTTTTTTCTGTAAAACTTGGACTCAATCAAAAGGCTGCACCAAGGACCCACAAAGTCACATATGGCTTCAAGGCCATGGATTCCCTAACCCTGGTTCAATCCAATTCAATCCAATAAACATTCATTAAGCACCTACTCTGTGCCACGCAGTGTGCTAAGTGCTAGGAATATACTCAGCAAAAAGAAAGACAACTCCTTCCCTCAAGGGATTACCATTTAATAAGAAGGAGACAAAAAAAATGAGACAAGAAAGGCAGGAAAATAAAGGGAGACTAGGAGGAAGCTGGCGTGGTAGCAGCTTGTTTCATAGAATTGTCCTAGTTCATAAACAAGACTTCTGATTCCAAGTACCAGGTGGTATCTAATGCACCATATATTCTTCCCTCATTTATAGGGGCTTGAAGGTTGGGTCCATAATGTATGTTTCTTTGTATCCTCCATAGAATCTCACAGTGTCTTGTTTATAGTAGACAATACATATATGATGAATGAATCTAAGAATGTGTTCCTTCACATGCCATACACTAGAGTTTTACCAATAATTTTTATAATGAAACATATAATAGAGAAACAGCATGGTATAGTGGAGGAAAAAAAATCTCTGCACTTGGTGGCAGGAGATCTGATTAGCTTTCACAAGTAACTTAAACTTTCTTAGTCTCAGTTCTGTCATTTATTATAAGGGTATTTGTAAATCATCATACTGTACAGAAATATGAACTAGAATTTGAAGAGCTCATTTACATCTTACTATGTCGTTAATGAAAGAGATCCGGTGTAATGAGGAAAGGGTATCAAACTTGAAATCACATGATCTGTATTTGAATTTATCATTTACAATCCGTGTGACCTGAGGCAAGTCATTTAAACTCTATCATTTGCAAAATCAGGGGGAGCTTGCAGCTCTAGATCTATGACATTTCCATGAAAATATATTTTCCTTTATCTTACCAAATCATGTTTCTCAACATGGTGAAGGGGAAGTGATGGGAAAGGAGAAAGAGGAGGGAATTTCTGAAAGGGCTACAGATGTTGAAGTGCTTTCAGAATCAACACCCCATTCTTGATTCTCTTCCACTATGGAAGCTTCACACTGTTTTGACATTGTAGTGTGCCTCTTCCCTCTTATGCAGACATCCTAGACTTCCCCTTCAGGACTACAGGTATGAGGAGGGGAAATGGGGGCTTTAAAGAAAGAAGGGTAAATTCACAGAAGCCTACTAAGGCGTTTTGGCCTAAAGAAATTGTTGAATTGCATAGCACTTTGGTTTTTGTCTCTAAGGTATTGCTGAATGTCTCTAGCAATTCTTTGTAATTTTAAGATTTTTAAGGAAAAAATACAGTTTTCTATGTAACATTTATAAATAATGCAAATGTATACTTGCACTGGAATAATATTACATCCCAAAACAATAAATTCATGAACATTTCTTTCTTATTTTCCTAAAATGGCTTTTATAAACTGCTTTCTAGAAACATGCACTGCAGTTGTTTTCAACTCATTTTTTTTACTAATATCAACTCTATGGAACCCCTTGTTGATGCTAACTCTTGACAAATCTTACTCTTTAGAAACTAGGAATAACCTATTTTTTTTTTTGCAGAGCAACTAAGAATCTACTTACATCCTTTAAGGTATTTCTCCTAAAATATAATTTGCTATTTTATGTTAAACTTAGACAAAACAATCAACAAGCATTTTATGTACCTACTATGTGTCACATACTGTGATAGGTGTTCAGGATACCAATATAAAGAATCCCTATAAATATATGAAAAATAGTTAAATACAAAGTAGTTTCCATGGAAGGACATGAGCAGTTTGGAAAATTAGAGAAGTTATCTCTAGAAGATGGTGTTGAGTTGCCTCTTTAGGGAAGAGAAGGATTCTATGAGGCATAAGTCAGTAGGGAGTTAATTCTCAGAATTTCACAAGGTTAATGCAAAGCACAGACATGAGATATGAGTGTTTTGTGTGAGGAACAGAGAAAAGTCTGTATGTCTAGATTTCAGTGAGTAGAAGAAGATAAGGCTGGAAAGATAGGTCAGGGTCAGTTTTCTCAGACTTTCAAGGCTAAATGGAGAAGTTTATATTTTCTTTTGAGGCAAGAGGAAGAAAATAGAGTTGATTGAGTAGAGGGATCATATGAGTATATCTCGGCTTAAATAAAACACTTTGGTGTCAGGGTTTTAGGAATTCTAATTAGGAGGTGGTTGTAATAATCTAAGTTAGAGGTAGGAAATGCCCCCAAAATTGTGGTGATTGTGTAAGTGCAGAGAAGGGTCAAAGGAGGCAACCAGAAATTGGTTTTAAGCTTCCTAAATTAAGAGAAAAAAATACATGTATTGTTTCAACAATATAGAATCATTATAGTAACTAATACTACATCCTGCTAAACAGTATAGGTCTTAATTACTTCTTATAATAATTTTATGCTTCTTTCTCTAGGATAGTTATGATGTTGTACTCTGGAAGTTCTTCCTTTTGACTTGAAATTGAAAATAACTTCTTTTCTTCTTTCAGTCTTTTGCAGAAAGCAGAAAAGAAGCTGGTCATCAAATGAAAAGGGATAGCCACATAAAATGAATATCATTATTAATTGTACTTTCTAGCCCTTATATAAATATACATACATACATATATGAATGTAAACATTGCCTTTTCATTTCTCAAATCTTTCTTTTTAACTGTTTTTCAAAGAGCCTTCTTTGACCATTCATTCCCAGATATTAATTTTTCCTTCTCCAAATTCAATATCACTTATTTCTTGTCACTAGACTACCTAGTGAAATCATAAATCCATAATAGGGGATTT
This sequence comes from Petaurus breviceps papuanus, assembly GCF_028583685.1. Classification (NCBI taxonomy): domain Eukaryota; kingdom Metazoa; phylum Chordata; class Mammalia; order Diprotodontia; family Petauridae; genus Petaurus; species Petaurus breviceps. The sequence goes on from NW_027187309.1 coordinate 4,154,274, forward strand.
CTTTTCATATAGAAGATTTTAGCATAGGCCACATGTTTCTCTGATGTTACAAATGCCACCCTGGCACAGGCTTGTACATACAAATATAAATACAAACCCTCTGCTCTTGGGATGTCATTGAAATCAGCCATTCCAAAGGTTAAATCATCAAACATTTATTAAGTATCTGCTGTGTGCCAGGTACTTTGTTAAGTGTTGGGGATACAAAGACAATGAACAAAAAAGTTCCTACTCTCAAGAAGTTTACATCCTAACATAAGGCTTATTCGTGATGTGTGATCTTGCCTTTAGAATCAACTCTCATACCCTGTCTACCTCCTCCACTCATAGTTCCATGCTGAAAACATATGTGTCCCACAATGTTCTTAATTCTGACATCCCCTCTACCAGTGATTTCAGAAACGTTCACATGTTCTTGATAGACACCACCCCACCTGTCTTATAAAATTCCTCTTCTTTACTGATGTTATTGAGCCTTCTTTGAAGTGAAGTCACAAAGCCTACTCATCAAAATAAAAGGAATTATGAGGACTTGGCATAATTTGGTAACATTAAATCCAGGAGGCATCCTCTAAGAGAAGGGTAGTTTTGTTGCTTTTAATAGATAGTTGTTGCTTCCTTTTTTTTTCACTTAGATTTCCCCCTGTATCCTTCAGTCTTCCAATTCCCAGAAGGACATCCCTTATAACAAAGAATTAAATAGAAAAAGAAGAATGAAAAATGGAAGAGAAAAACAGTGAAATCTATATAAATACATATACAATTACATACATTTATGACAACACTTTTCATGGTAGTAGAAAAATATAATTTATGTATGTACATATATGTAAATATTTATATATGTTTTATTTCTGTTACAGTGTCAAATTCATGAATCCTCCAAATCTGCAGATTCATCAAGAGGAGTATTTTCCTATAGCTCTTCTTTATAGTCAACTTTATAAAAATAATTTGACAATATTCAGTTTTTATTTAGGGGCAAGAATATTGTTCTTTCCATTTAAATAGATGCTGGCAATGGGAATATTGTTCTCCTGCTTCTGCTTACTTCATTTTACATCAGTCCATGTAAATATTTATATTCATTATTTTTGTCATTTCTTACAGCACAATAATATACCATTACATTTATATATCACAATATATATAATCACTTACAAGCAAATGGTTGCCTATTTTCTTTGCATTCATTGGCTACCACAAAAAAAAATGGCTGATGTAAACATTTGGACACATATGAACCTTTTCTTTGTGTAATTGAATTATTTGGGGATATGCACTTAGCTGTGGAATCCCTAAATAAATGTGTATATACATTTTAAAAATTGACTTTCAGAACTATTGAACTAATTCATACCACTACCAATAACGTATGAGTGTACTTATTTTCTACAAAATCTTTAACATTAACTATTTCCATTTTTTGTCATATTTAGCAATTTGCTAAGAGTGAGAAGGCACCCTCATCATTGCTGATATTTGTGGATCTCTTGTTATTAGTGATTTGGAATATATATCCTTTGACCATTACTCTATTTGGAAATGGATAAACACACACATACATACATACATATACATATATAAATATTTATATCTGTTAGCTCTTTATAAATCATGCTTTTTAAAATGAATTTTTCCCCCAGTTGACAGCTTCCATTCATTCCCTTGAAATAAAAATCTTGTTTGTTATAAAAACATTTTCAGGGCAGCTAGGTGGTGCAGTGGGTAGAGCACTGGCCCTGAAGTCAGGAGGACATGAGTTTAAATCTAGGCTTAGACACTTACTTGCTGTGTGACCTAAGGCAAGTCACTTAGCCCCAAATGCCTCAAACAAAATTTTCAATTTCATGCAATCAAAATTATCTATTACATATTTTGTACTGGCCTTTATATCTTGTTTCTTTAAGAATAAATTACCTAATTGAACAAAACAGGAAAACATTAATACTAATGTTTTAATTAATTATTAATTAATTAATACTAATACAGGAAAACACAATAACACTAATACCAAAAATGATCAACTATGAATTACTTAGCTATTCCTAGCAATACCATGATACAAGAAAATTCAAAAGGACTCATGATCAAAAGTGCTATACACCTCCAGAAAAAGAACTGAGGGAATCTGAATCCAGATTTAAACTTACTATTTTTTGCTTTCTGTATTTTTCTCTGTGTATGATACTTCCCCCCGCCCCTGATTTGGGTCTGTGTCTTCCTTCATAATATGGCTAATACAATAATGTGTTTTGCATGATTGAACATGTATAACTTTCATCAAATTGCCTGCCATTTCAGGGAGGGGGAAGGTAAGGGAGGGAAACAGAAAATTTTGAACTCAATTAAAAATGAATATTAAAATTAATTTTACATGTAACTAAGGAAAAATGAAATATATAAATTATTTAAAAGAATATATTTCCTAACCATAGCTCTGCAAAGTATACCATCAACCTGTCTTCTGATTTTAATGATATGATCTTTAATATCCAATTCATATACCAATTTTGAATGTATTATGAAAAATGATGATAATTTTTGCCCCAATCTTATTTTTTGTCATAGTGTTTTCTAGTTTTCCCTGAAGTTCTTATCAAATAGGTCATTCCTAGGTAAGTTATGTCTCCATATTTATTGAATATTGAGTTATTTAGTTTCATTATCTATGATTCTCCTAGTCTAATTCATTTTTATCCAGTTTTCTATTATTAAGGAGCACCATAGGTTTTGATGATTGCCATTTTATAACACATTTTAAAGTCTGGAGGAGGACCAGTGTTCACTTCCTCCTTTATCCTTTTGTCAATTACTTAAGGTAATCTATCTATCATCTATCTGTCTATCTATCTATCTATCTATCTATCTATCTATCTATCTATCTATCTATCTATCTATCTATCTAATCTATATCTATATATTTGCAACATACCTGGTTGTGTCCTTTATTGTCATAGATATAGGATATTTTTTATCTCTTCTACAAATATCATTAAGATATTGATTTTTCCTTCCTTTAATTATTCTTGATTGCTTCTGCCTATCCCTTGTTTTCTCATTTTGGTTCTAATGCCTTTTCTTGTATGAGCTTGAGTAAAGCAGCTATATAAGATAAATACTAAATAAATATTTGGTGGCATGAATTATTATTTGCTCTAAAAGCAAAACTACAAACAGCAAAATCTAGTACAAATTTGGAGGGATTGTATTTTTCCTTTGCCATGCACAGACTATATATTCTTTATCTTTCAGGGTATAATTGGTAAGAAATCCCATCATTACATCATAAGATGGATGTTGAATAACAATTCCAAGTAAGGTCAAGTTAAAAACAAAAAGATGTAGGCTGGTGTACTAGTCATCATTAGGGAATAGGAGCAACATGCTGGTGGGAAGGGGAGAGACTCTTACCTTTATAAAGTATATTTTTTATTGAAGGATAATGGGTTGGGTAAGGGGGAGGCTCCTTTCATCAAAGCTGTGGAAATTCACTCCAAAAGAAATAGCTCCAGTAGCCAGCAAAAAGCAATGATCCTCCAATTATCTACAGCTGACAAGTATTTTGTAGTAATTACAGGACCACAACATTCTTTTAACTTGCTAGCATGTCCAATATTCTGAAGAAGCAGTGATCTTTACCCCGATAACAAGAACTACACTAAATTGGAAATCTGGCTTCAGCATAAGATTGATGAATTGAAACTTCCAGAGAGGAGGGGAGGGGAACATTAGTCAACTTTCATTTATCTTATTTTACTGTGAAGAACATAAGTAAGGATAACACTACAGCAAGCCAAACAACTCAAAAATAACTTAAAAGAAGCAACAAGAGAAAATAAATTTGAGTTTTAGAAGACAAGCTAATTCAGTGGTGAATAGATTATAGTAAAAACCCTACAGAAGATAGTTGTGTATCTTATCAACTATTCAGAAATAAATTTTTCTAAAGAGTGGTTCATAAAACAAATATGAAATTTTGATATAGTTCTTCCACTATGGAAAAAAGCATCTTATTAAAGAGCAAGGAGAGTCAAACCTGTGGTTGTCTTGACTCTGACAATATCTATTGCATGACATTGAACAAGTCACTTGATATCTTGGAAAACCAGTTTTCTTATGTGTAAAATTGGTGCAATATCTTTCAAATATTTCATAATGTTGCTGTGAAAAAAAACACTTGTGACCCTAAAGCATTACACAAATGTGATATTTTCCTGACTATTATGTTTTACTCAAGTACAACCACATGCATATAATATATCAGTGAGGAGCAGAAGAAAGGAGAGGAGAGGACTGGAGAATAAAGTGAGGACATGACAGGACAAGACAGGCCAGGAGAGGAAAGAAATGAAAATGAGGGACCCCTTTATATTTCACCTGTTATTGCTAAGAGGTAGAGTGGGAAAAAAGATCACACCACAAGAAGCTGAGTTGGGGAAGTTATTTTTGTTACTGGGAAAAGAATAACTGAGAAGAATTCTTCTTCTTCTCCTCCTCCTCTCCATCTTCCTCCTTCTCCCCATCCTCCTCCTCCTCCTTCTCCTCCTCCTCCTCCTTCTTCTTCTTCTTCTTCTTCTTCTTCTTCTTCTTCTTCTTCTTCTTCTTCTTCTTCTTCTTCTTCTTCTTCTTCTTCTTCTTCTTCTTCTTCCTCTTCTTCTTCCTTTAACAATATGTTTAACAATTTTTCCTGTAATCAAATTCAAGCTACTTGGTCCTTAATTTCCAGTCTCAATTTTCTTGTTTTTTATGGAGGTGAAGAGACAAAGGAAGAATCAGGTTAACATTTAACTTCCTGTGGTCCTGTGGTACCTCTCCTATTTCCCACAACGTTTTAAGGATCAATGACAATAGCTAAGCAATAATATGTGTCATATCCTTCAGTGTGCCTCCAAATTCATAATAAAATCAGGATAAAAGATCTGGAAATAACTTTAGAGATCATTTAGTCTATCATGTTCATTTTATATATTATGAAACTGAGACCCAGGAAGGAAAATAACGTGGCATACAGAGATAGATGCAGAAATTGAATCATACCAAAAATCTTCTTTCTCTAAGAGTGATATTCTTTCCAATGTATGACATTGTGTAGGTTCTAACACTTTGTGTGGGGGGAAGCTGTTCTAACATTGTACACTAAGTACAGGACAGAAATTCAAGATAGTTTTGATTCTATAGATATTATCTATTGTGAGCAGGAAACTTCAGTGGACCTAAGATATAAGCAGGATTTGGGTTGTTGTCATATTTCATGTTGGTAAAGCAGTGGTAGGAAATTCAGAATCATAGTTACTGAAAATTCTGAGATACAGAGGCAAAGAGAAATTAACTTCAAAATAATAAATTAGACTAGAAATGGGTTGTGCCACTTTTCTGTTAAGATCCCTTAAACTCTCAAATTCTGTGATTCTTCTAATTTAATTCCATTTTCAATAAGTTTGATTTCTTTAAACAGGAGATTAATTCTTACCCTTAGAAGTAGTCTTCTGGCTTAGAATTCTACAGTGAGAAAATTCAGCCCTAGATCATTATTTGTTTATTACTGTTGAAAGGAACTTCAATAGTCCAACTGGTTGTCTGGCTGGACACACAGTATGTATTCTTCTATGTGATGCTAGGATGGGTAAGATACATGCACATTTTATGAGACAAGTACTTCTGAAAAGATTACCTGCTGAAGAAGAAAAACTAATTTCTTTCTTTGTGGTTTAAAAAAAAAGATATTTTGAAATACTGAGTTCCATGCCAATTGAGATGCTTCTGTCTTTTCATATAAAATAATGCATGACAAGAGAAAGGAGTTGGCTTTTTTGGTTTTTAGTTGAGATAATTATATCTACTTGATTAAAGTCATATGAACATACCATTTTACTGCAATGTCACCCAGGGATTCTACTCTAATTCTAACCTCTAAAATTCTCCAACCCCCCACCCCATCAATGTAATTTGTCTTAGCAGGTTGCCTCCCACATATTTTATAATATCTATACCATTTTAAATAAAATTTCTCTTTCTATATCTTACTTTTTGACTTTGTATATATAGAAATGCCTATACTTTATGTGTATTTTATATTCTACAACATTGCTAAAGTTGTTTATTATTTCAAGTAGCTTTTTTATTTGATTCTCTCTAGAATTCTTTAAGTGTACCATCATATCATCTGCAAAGAGTGATAACTTTGTTTCTTCTTTGTCTGTTCTAATTTCTTCAATTTCTTTTTCCTATTGATAAAGCTAATATTTCCAGCATGATATTGAATAACAGCACCATTTCTTAGTCAGTACCAGATACTTTTGATGATTGATGCTTTATAATACAGTTTTAGATCTGGTATGGCTAGGACACCTTCACTTGTATTTCTTTTCAAAAATTCCCTTGGTGTTCTGGACCTTTGTTTGGTTTTTGGGGGTTTTTTTCAGATGAAATTTATTATTTTTTCTAGCTCTATAAAATAATTTTGGTAGTTTGATGGCACTGAATAGGTAAATTAATTTAGATAGATTTGTTATTATTATTATATTAGCTTGGCCTACCTATGAGAAATTGATATTATTTTTTCCAATTATTTGTATCTGACTTTATTTGTGTGAAAAAAATGTTTTGTAATTCTGTTCATATAGTTCCTAAATTTGTTTTTGCAGGGATTGCCAAATGTATCATATTGTCCATAGTATTTTAAATGGAATTTATTTTTCGCTGCTGGGCTTTGTTAGTAATATTTAGAAATGACAATTATTTATGTAGGTTTATTTCATAGACTGCAACTTTGCTAAAGTTGTTTATTTAAAGTATTTTTATTGATTTTCTAGGATTCTCTAAATGTATCATCATATCATCTGCAAAGAATGATATTTTGTTTTCTTATTGCATATTCTAATTCCTTCCATTTCTCTTTCTTTTTCTTTTAAGCTAAAGCTAACATTTCTAGTACAATATTAAACAACAGTGGTGATGAGGAACATCCTTATTTCACCCTTGATCTTATCCCCATTGTATCAAATACTTCCTGATGGTTTTAGATAGATGCTACTTATCATTTTCAGGAAAACTCCATTTCTTCCTATGCTCTGTAGTATTTCTAATAGCATTGGATATTGTATTTTTTAAAAAAAACCTTTTCTGCTTCTATTAACATAATCATATGGGTTCCGTTCATTTTGTTTTCAATATGGTTAACTATGTTGATAGTTTCCCTAATATTGAACCAGCCATGCATTCCTGGTATAAATCCTACTGGATCATAGTGTAATATCCTTGTGATAAGTTGCTATAATCTCTTTGCTAAAATTTTGTTCAAAAAATTTACGTCTATATTCATTTCATCAATATTCATTAATTACTTCATAATTTTCTTTCTCTGTTTTGGCTCTTCCTAGTTCAGGTATCAGCACCATATTTGTACCATAAAAAGAAGTTGGTAGGATTCCTTCTTTGCCTCTTTTCCAGAAGAGTCAATATAGTATTGGAATTAATTATTTTAAAAAATATTTGATAGAATTCCTTTGTAAATGCATCTGATCCTGACAAATTTTTCTTAGGGAGTCCATTGATGACTTCTTCAATTTCTTTTTCTGAAATGGGATTATTTAAATATTTTATTTCTTCTTCTGTAAATCTAAGCAATTATTATTTTTGTAAATATTCATCCATTTAAATTAGATTGCCAGATTTATAGACATACAGTTGGTTAAAATTGTTCCTAATTGTTGTAATTTCCTTTTCATTGGAGGCAAATTCGTACTTTTCATTTTTGATACTGGTGATTTGGCTTTGTACTTTCTTTTAAATGAAATTAACCACAAATTTATCTTTTTATTGTTTTTTTTAATAAAACCAGGTCTTAGTTTTATTTATTACTGCAATAGATTTTTTATTTAAATTTTAATTTTAATCCCCCTTGATTTTCAGATTTTCTAATTTGTTATTTAATTGTAAATTTGTTCTTTTTCTAGCTTTTTTAGTTGAAATTCCACTTCTTTGATCTCTTATCTCCCTATTTTATTTATGTAAGCATTTAAATATATACAATTTCCCCTAAGAACTGCTTTGGCTGCATCCCATAAGTTTTAGTATATTGTCTCATTATTGTCGTTTTTGGATGAAGTTATTACTTCTTTGTTTTTTCATATGACCCCCACTCATTCTTTAGGATTAGATTTTTTAGTTTCCAATTAATTTTAGTCTGTCTTTCCATGGAACTTTATTACATGTAATTTTCATTGTATCATGACCTGAAAAGAATGCACTTAATATTTCTTCCTTTCTCCATTTTATTGTGAGTCTTTTAGGCCCTAAAACATGGTCAATTTTTGTGTAGGTGCCATGTGCCTCTGAGAAAAATAATGGTATATTTCTTTCTATCTCCATTCAGTTGTGTACAGATGTCTACTTTTTCTAACTTTTCTAAATTTCTATTCACTTTTTTAACTTCTTTGTTGTTTATTTTTGTTAGACTTATTTAGTTCTGAGAGGGGCAGGTTGAGGTCCCCTACTGTTATCTTTTTTTTATCTGTAACTCACTTAACTTCTCCTCTGAGAATTTGGATGCTATACCACTTGGTGCATATATATTTAGTATAACAATTATTTCATTGTCCATGGTACCTTTTAGAAAGATGTAGTTTCCTCCCTTTTCTCTTTGAATTAGATCTAATTATGATTTTACTTCTTATGATATAAGGATTGCTATCCCTGCTTTTTTTTTGCTTTAGTTGAAGCATAATATATTCTGTTCCAGCCTTTCACCTTTATTCTATATGTATCTCTATGCTTCATATATGTTTGTTGTAAACAACATATTGTAGGATTATCTGGTATCCTCTTCCATATTATGGGAGAGTTCATTCCATTCACAGTCACATGATTACTGTGGTTTTTCTCCCCACATTATCCCCCCCTCCATTTATGCTTTTCTCTCTCTCTTTTTATCCTTTGCCTCCTGCTGGTTTGCTAAGGTTTGGCTTGCTGCTGGTTTGCTGAGACAGTGCCTGCCCTGGAATATTGTAGCAGCAAGCACCCTAGCATACCCAGTATGGCTGATAGCACAGGTTCTTTGATCTGCTTTTCTAAAAGAAAGCAACTCAAAGAGGGGTTCATCATCTTACTTTAATCAAACATATACCATTTACCTAGTTAAGGGGAAAAAGTCAGCACCCTGCACTTCAGAGAAAATACAAACAGAAGTTACAAGCAGACAAAAAATACAGACAGAGAAACAAATGGAGAGAAGTACCAACATCTGGGTTTTCAAAGCCAGGTAGCTCAACAGTTTCCCAGAGTCTCATATGGTCAAATCATATAACTCTTCCCATAAGTGAGTCCCAAAGCAAAATCTCACATCAGGATATATATAGCCTTCTACAGGGTCAGAGAACATCACAACCCTCATGACCCTCTGCCCAATCACAAAGTAACAAGGTGTGAGCATTCCTGAAAAACGAGTCTCCCATCACAGGTTCCATGTGACCACATGCAACCTATTAGGGGACAGAGTATATTTTCAAATCAGGGAAGGGCCTCAAATTGATTTGTCTATCAAGGGGCAGGGAAGATCCTCAAATTCCCATTACAATTATAAATATGCTACCGTTTTACCCAGGTGAGATGGATCTTTTTTACTAATTCTCTTTCTTGCTAATTTCCTGTGCTAAAAACCTATTCCATCCCAGCTTTCTGCTATCTCTGCTCTTCCAGGATTTGTTCTGGGGCACTCTTTTATAGTTGTTCCTAGGTGAATATGAGGGAGCAACAGTGATTTACATCTTATTCCACCATCTTTCCTCCCAGAAGTGTTGCAATCATTTTTTAAAAGCTGTATCATTTACTTGTCTTAGGTCTCCAGTCACAGTCTGTGACCCCATACTTTCCTATTCACCATTCCCATATTTGTATTGTTTACAATAACTAAAGTGTAAGCTCTTGAAAGGTAGGGCCAGTTTCACTTTTGTAACTTCATTCCCAATGCCTAGTCCTATGTAGGACACAAAATTAGTGCTTTTTAAATGTCTGTTCATTCATAATGTCAAACCTACATGAAAAATAACTATGATGGTTTTCAGTTAAAAAAATCTATCCCAATTGTAATTTCATTACAATCAAAGACAGGGCAACAGTTATTTTGAATAACTACTTCCTATTTACAAAACCTTTGGTAGCAACATTTATAGATTTTATTAATATGAAAAGAATCTTTTATGTGTGGAGACATCATCTTTTTGGTCTAGTTCTTGATGCATCTGTGACTGAGTTAATATGTCCAAGGGAACTCATGGAAGCATATAGAAGTAAATAACTTGTAAAAAGAACATGTGAATCTTTATCTGGAAGAGATTGCAAAGCAGTCTAGTACTACTCCCTAATTTTTCAGATGAGGAAGATGTGGCCTAGGGAAACAAGCTGACTTACTCTAAGTCACAAAGTTAAGTAGCTGCCAAGTTGGAATTTGAACCTATTCCTGACTCCAAAATTAGTACTCTCTACAGCTAGGTTTCCAAAATGGGCATTACCACTCCCTGGGAAGCACTGGAATGATCCATTGGGGTAGTAGGAGTAGCCTGAGGTGCAATTGGGGAGGGGGGATTTCATAAAAGTGAGGGAGTAGTGGAGCATAAGAAAAAAAGAAAAGATAGAAAATTTTGAAAAACCATACCTGCTTCATCTGTTGTATAACCGAGTTAGATTCATAGTGATTAATTTTTTTTTCCAAAAAAACACACAAAAATGCAAGTTATAACAAATTAGTTGTTACATTCACCAATAGATCTTAACAAGCAAGTGTTAGCAGGTAAGTGTGTCACTCTTTGTTGGAAAGTCAAGCATGCATCAGCAGAAATATGTGTGTATAATGACTTATTTATAATACAATATTATATAGTTACATGATATATTATATTGTCAAAATTTCAATGCAGGAAAAGACCACAAGTTTACAATAAATTATTAACTTTAAGATGCATCTTCTCAAAATATATATTTATGTGGTGCAGTGAATAGAGCACCAGCCCTGGAGTCAGGAGGACCTGAGTTCAAATCCAGCCTCAGACACTTAATACAAAAACTAGCCATGTGACCCTGGGCAAGTCACTTAACCACAATTGCCCTCCAAAAAAAATCATATATATATAATTTTTTTAATTATGCCAATTTCATTTAAAAAAGCATTAAAGATTAAAGAACGTCTATTTCCAGGGGATTGTTGAGTAATTTTTTTTAAGAGGGTATTAGGCCAAATAAGTTTGGGAACCTCTAATCTTCGCTAATATCACATTACATCCTTAATATTATATAGGTAGTAATTATATAGTATAATTATATTCCTGGTAGTATATCACTTCAGTTCTTCTGGACTCCAGATCCCCACCCCTATCACCACTCAATTCTCTATGCCAGTCTGAATCTGCATTTATATATTAGGAATTCTTAATTTCACTTATTCTTTTGCAAATCTAAGCAGTATGAAAATACCAATTAGCAATTTATAAACACTGTGTTTATATTTGGGGTAGAGCCTTCATCCCTTTATTCTATTTTGTGCTTTATTTTGGCAGTAACTGTGATAAAAATGAGTTATTTCACTAGTTTAATATTAAAATGGTCCCATTTGTCTGCCTAGTTTTGACCAACACTGACTGAATTAGCATTTCTTACATTGGAAAATTAGGTCCCTATAATTTCTTCTGTCAGAAATCATAACCTTAATTATATGAAATAAATAAAAATTTAATACAAAAATAAAAAAAAATTTGGCCAGTGAGGTTATGTTATAAAACTTTGCCCTGTTTACCTCATAGTTGTTTATTTATATACTTACTTTTTGAGAGGGAGTGAGGATCAGGTGAGATAATCTGTCAAACTTTCCTCTAGCCAGAGTTGTCAGACTTGTAACCCCCAATTCCAAAGTGCAGTCCAAACCATATTAAAATGTAGGAAATTTCTATCAATTAATAAAATAGAATTCAACACAGATCCTGTTAATTTGTGGGGTTTTTTAAAGTAAATAACTAATTGGTAGGGATCAATTTCTATTTGATGACAACATTGTTTAGATGCTATAGCTCAATATATGCGTAAAATTCCCCACTACCTTCAGGATAAAATTAATACTCTAAAAACAAAAACAGTTAAAAACCCCCACAATCTGACTCCAACCTTTCTTTCTGTCCTGCTTATGCTCCAACTGTCACCCCAATTCCAAAGCACTTCCCTCCCACCATGCTTTACATATTTTAACCAAGATCAACTATTTGCCATTTTCTACATGTAATATTACATCTACTACCTCCATGTCTTTGCACAAGTTTTCCCATAGATCTGGAATAATTTCATTTCTTATTTATGCCATCTGGAATACATAACTTCACCTTATGTCACCTACTTTAAGGAGGTTCTTGCTAATTCCTTCATTGTTAGTGCAATCCCCAAAATCACTAAATATTTAATGTATGTATCTGTGAACCATAAATAATGTATTCTGCTAGTAGGTAGGGTGTAAGTTACTTGAGAAGGGACTATCTTATATTTGTATCGCTGTTTTCTAGGATAGGTACCAGAATAGAGGAAATGTTTACTAAATAATTTATTCAAATGTACTTTTTTACAATAAAGCATTACATGGCAAATATTTCTTATGTTTGCATTGTGTGTGGGGGGGGGTGGGTATCTTATTTCAGAAAGAAAAGATTATGACAAGATTTATAGAGGGGCTAAATACTTCTTTTTTCAATTCCATTTATTTAATTAAAGAAGACTTCACGAAGTAAAAATATATCCTTCAGGATACAAAGAAAAAAGTGAAAATAGCCCCTTCCCTCATGAAGCTTACAGTCTAATGGGGACATAATATCTAAATATTATGAAAAATATAACTAAATAAACAGGAAAATAAATCCAAGACAACTTTAGAAGGGATATACTACTATTTCCATAAAGGCTTCTTAATGGAGATAACATGATCTGATCATTGAAGGAAGCTAAGGTATCTAAGAGGCAGTAGTAAGAAGAAAATGTCTTTTAGGAAGGGACAATAAGTCTATAAAAAAGCACAGAAGTGGAAGAAGGAACATGGAGTTTGAGTACTACCCATGAAGTCTATTTGGATGAAATACAGGACATATATATATATATATATATATATATATATATGTATATATATATATATATGTAAATGTAGACAGATTGATTTAGATACGTGTGTGTGTGTGTGTGTGATAACATGGTGTAGGGACAAGTAATAATACCAGAGGTCAAGTGAAAGAAGTTCTAGTCCTGTCTTCACCAGTAGCTGAATCTGTAATTCCAACACCAAATCAAAACACTTCATCTGGATTTCTGTAGGGATGGCATTATATTATAGGGTAATTGGCACTAAAAATATGAAGTAATATGATCTTGTTTCCTACTTAGAGAGAAAGATCAAGAAGGCTAATAGGAGACAAATTATACTTCATGGTTTAAGAAATCAGGTGTAAGTGAGTTTAAGGAACCAAGGGGAAAACAGAACTGTTAATGCAGAGAGTTCTATTAAAATAAAAGTCTAGGAGGTATTCTTATAAAGGATATTTTATATATTTTATAAAAATATTATTTCCAATACATAGAAAACAATATTCACATATATGTTTTATGAACTTTAGAAGAGCAATGAATGCATGAAATATGAAAAAAATCATAGGGGATTTGGTGAAAAATAAACATGAAGTACTTACTTTTAAGTTTAAGAGTATATATGAATGCTCAGTAAAAAAATAAATACCAGCATAGTTTCAGTAATCTTATGCTATGATAATGCAAATCACAAGCAATTGCATTCAAAACTCATCATTCAGATGTATATATTTAAGACACTCAATTTCTATCAGTCTGTGTCTGTATAGATCTTCACAAAAGCCAGTCTTCAATCTTCTCTCATTTCCTTGTCTATGGAGTTAATAATTATATATTTGGAGCAGAACCACACTGTGTGATAAGGATTAGGTTTAATTTTAATGTTATTGGAGTAATGTCTAACATATAATGAAGAGAAAAGTAGCATTAATTGTGGACCCTGAATGAACATAGGTATAAGTCATTCCCATATTTTTTAAACAAATAATATTTCATTTATTTTTTCTTTTATTAATCCCAAAATATTGAAGTTGAAATAAATTTACCATTGCTTTGATGATGCCTCATTGAAAAAAAGATTTGGACTTCAAGTAATTTATATTTGTTTTGGGGTTCTTTTGCACCCACCCCTATAATGTTAGCCCCCTTTGTTTTCTACTCAAGGTTTTACTATTAAGGCAAAATATTTTCCTTTTGGTAACATGGCCAAACCAAATAAAGATCTCTTTAGACACAAATCATTATACATTTTAAGATAATAACTCTATATATTCATTTAAATAAAAATAAATTATTTCATTTTAAATGTCAGTCCTTATAAATATTATTTCAAATTATTTTCATATCTAAGACAATATACACATAGAAATATCTAAAGGAAAGTGGTAAATTAAAAAAAACTTTATACTTTTAAAATGTTCTGTATATTTCTTAAATAAACTTGTTGAGCAGAGGATTCTGGAAAGATGATGGAATAGGTCAGAAAATTCTCAGCTCTCAAAGTTTTCCCCCATAAAAGAGTTAAAATAGCTGTTAGGGCAAACAAAGTGTGGGTAAAGATAAATAACAACAGAGACATAACCTGGGTCCTCCTGGGACAATTTAAGAAGATCAGAAGAAAAATTCCTGGATGAGAGAGACACACAGAGAGACAGACAGACAGACAGACAGACAGACAGACAGACAGACAGACAGAGGGAGACAGAGAGAGACAGAGAGAGAGACAGAGACAGAGACAGAGAGAGACAGAGAGAAAGAGACAGAGAGGGAGACAGAGAGAGAGAGCAGAGAGAGAGAGAGAGACAGAGAGAGAGACAGAGACAGAGAGAGAAAGAGAGAGGAAGGGAGGAAAAGAGAGAAACATATCTAAAATTTATTGTAGCATTGGGGGGGTTATGGGAGAGGGAAAAAAGAAAAAAGTAAAAAAGTACACAGCAGAGAACAAAAGAAAACTTACAAGGAAGCAAAGTTGGACAATTCTCAACATGAGCATTATTTGCCATGTAGACTTTCTTGAAATGAAAATTTATCATTACATATTTTGAATCCTCTCTTATGCTCTGTTATGCACACTACATGCTTTTTTCCCCTTTTAACTTTGTAGTTAAGTTCTAATATTTAAGTTTATGATGTGTTTTTGTTGTTTTTTTCTGTATTTGTGTTCTGGTGTTTGTCTAAAATAAAATTTTGAAGAAAAAGATAAATGTGTGTCTGTTAGGTGGCACAGTAGATACGGTGCTGGACCTATCCTGAGTTCAAATTTGTCTTTAAACAGTTACTAGCTGTGTGATTCTATAAGTCACATAACATCTGTCACAGCATTCTCATCATTAAAATGGGGATAAGTATAGCACCAAACTGTGTTATTATGAGGATAAAATGAAATAATAGTTGTAAAGTAGTCATTAAATTACTATATAGATGCTCACATCAAGCTTGCTTTAAACACTATTGCTGTGAATAAAATCTTTATCTGCTCCTAGCTTGATGTTACAACTCATTTAAAAGTTACAATTGAAACTTTCCACATCATAGTAGCAGCTGGTTCACAGCCCAGCTATAGCTATTTGTCTATTAGCCAGTAGCTGCTGGCCTCTGAATTAGATAGGAAGCAGAGCACATTAGATGTCCCAGGCTTTCATCTCAAAAATAACAATGATTTTAAAGCCCTAGCTATCTCAGCCACGGTATGCATGCCACAATAGCAAGAGTTGAATGATTTTTCAAAATATGTGTTTCTTTGTTACTGTAACTCAGAAGTGAGAATTTAGCAAATATTTTTTTTCCCTAGGCATTGAGAGTTGCCTATTTTCCAATCAGGTAAAAGTTTGCAGAAAATGGAAGGAGGAAACTCTTCACGATTCTGTTTCTGTAAATATTCTGCTCCTTCTTATGAAGGGAAATTATCACACAATACCATGCAAACAATCAGTGCTCATTAAAAATAAAATAAATAAGACAAAATAGGGCAGCATGAAATAAAGTCATAGAATTTGTGGCTGAATTTCCCCTCCCTCTGCCATTTTCTCTGTTTTCGTTACCTTGGGCAAATCCTGTATCTTTTATGATTTTCAATTCCCTCATCTACTACATAATATTTGGATTTTGGACTGAATGATAACAAAGTGCCCTTCTATATCAGAATCTTAAAACACTTTAAACTATTTCCTTTATTAATGTATGAAGAGAACTCTTAGTATGTTTTACCAAATAATTCAAACTTTTACCAGTTCCTTCACTTTTTGCTAGGAACCACTATCAGACTTCGGGGAAAGCTGGAAGAAATTATTTTTTTAAAGAGATACCTTAAATGTGTCACTCAGATCTTAAACATAGTAAGAAACATAGTTTCTTCACAAGTAATGTTATGAACAGGGCCAAGTTCTTGTTATTCATTATCTTTGTCCGATAGTAAAAGTATTTTTTTCTGTGACCAGTTAATTTTAGTCAACTGTAATTGTGAGCTTATTCACTTATTCTTTTAATAAATATGAATTCAGAAGCTATTATGTGCAACAATATTGTACTATTACACTTTGACAAACAGAAACTTGTGGTATAACTTTTTCCCTCCAGGAATCTATGCAATATAGATGCAATCTAAGCAATATAGGGAGAAATCTGAGTTATCATTAAGTGTCTTAATGTCAAAAACCATTTAAACATAAGATAGATAAACAACACAGATCAGTATGTCATTAAGAGCAACAGAATTTATTTTATATTAGTCAAATAATTAATTAATTGACACTAATTAAATATATACTATTAAGTGCCAAATTTTGTGCTAAGCCTAAGGAGTACAAAGATAAAAATGAGTCTTTATACTCAAGTGGCTAATAATTTAATACAAAGAAACAACCTATACAAATTTAGTGAGAAGCAAGATAATTTGAGGTAAAATTCACTAGGAATGGAGGAGTCAGGAAAGGTCTTATGTACTGCAGAATGTGATGCTATTTCTGAGCCATAAGAGAAAATAGAGATTATAAGAGTCATTTAAGAGGGAAAAGAGAGGTAGAGTTGGGGGGAAAGGCAGTGATTCACCTGAGCTCTCCCCCAAACCTCTGCAAAACCTTCAAAAATATGCCTTAAAATGATTTCTAGAGTGGCAGAACCCACAAAATGATGGAGTGAAGCAAGTTTCCAATTCAAGATCACTTAGAAGGTTGACAGGAAAGGTCTGTTGCACTAAGAGGAAAACAGAGCACAGTCCAGTGTAGGCCACATCAAAGCAGAATAGGCCCCAGAAAACCAGGAGCAGGTCTTGGGGATGATTGCATCAGTGGCAGCAATGGTGGTTACCAGACCTCTCAGTCCATAGATGGTGAAAGGGTCATACAATTGATCAAAAGGATATTATTTTACCAGCACCAGGGGCAGGGATCTTTTGTGTTGCCTATGCTTTCATCAGGGTCACATTCCTAGGTCTCGGTTCTAGGGTGAGGAGGAATACTAGCCACCAGAGCTTGTGGCTACAAGGGAGCATGGACCCTAGTCATGATTCCAGGGTGGAAAAGAGTGGTTGTGGTTGCTCATGGACCAGTGTATAGTGTAGAAGAGTAATAAATACACTTCTCCCAAGGTCATAATGCCTTAGAAGAATTAACAAATAGTATAGAAGAAGGAAATGATAAATGTTTTAGAGGATTTGGGAAAATTGAGACACAAATGCATCATTGGTGTACTTGTATACAGTACAATTCAACCATTATAGAGAGCAATTTGAAACTATGCCTAAAGGAACATAAAATCATACATACCCTTTGACCGAGTAATACTACTAAAAGATTTGTATCTCAAAGAGATTTAAAAAAAAAGAAAAGGTCCTATATGTACAAACATATTTATAGCAGCTCTTTTACTGGTAGCAAAGATTTGGAAATTGAGAGGATATCCATTAATTGGGGAATACCTGAACAAGTTGTGTATAATTGTGATGGAATACTATGACACTCTAAGAAATGATTAATGGGATGCTATCAGAAAGACCTGTGAACACTTACATAAATTGATACAGAGTGAAATGAGCAGAATGAGGAGAACATTGCACAGATTAATAGCAGTACCGTATAATGATCTACTGTCAGTAACTTAGTTATTATCAACAATATAATGAACCAAGACATTTCTGAAGGGTTTAGGATAGAAGGTACTGTCCATCTCCAGAGAGAGAACTGATGAATCTTGAATGTAGATTGAAGATACTTTTTTCTTTACTTTCCTAATTTTTCTTGTGCTTTAAAAAAATTTTGGTCTGTGTTTTCTTTCATAGAAAGACTTAAATGGAAATTTATTTTGCATGACTACACAAATATAACTTATGTCAAATTGCTTACTTTGCCAAATATAAAGAGGTCAAATATAGAGGAAAAAATATATGTATTCACTTACAGTTAAACATTTTATTGTAGAAAAGACATGGAAATGAATTGGATTCCCATTAATTTGAGAATGACTGAACAAATGGTGGTAAATGAATGGAATGAAATATTATTTTCTTATTAGAAATTATGAATACAACTATTTCAGAAATGCCTAGGAAGATTTATATGAAATCATGAAAAGTAAAATAAGTATCACAATTTCTATTTTGGCCATAATAATATAGGGGAAATCAATTCTGAAAGATGACAAAACTCTAATCAAGGTAGAAACCAATCATAATTTCAGAGAATTGATAATAGAAATGCTACCAACATCTCAGCAAAGAGGTGATGGATTAGAATGAGACATACATTTTAATAATGGCCAATTGATGTTTTATTTTGCTTGATTTTTTTTCTGTTAAAAGGTATTGTTCCTATTGGGGAAAATATGTGGTCGGTATATACAGCTGGTAATTAGATCAATGCCACAAGAAACAAAAACACATTATTAAATCTTATAGAAATGCAAAGAACAAAAAGTAATTCAAATTAAAACAAATAATCAGGTCATTTTTCCTGTTATTTTCAATTTTAATAAATATTTAAAGAAGTTAAACTATATATAAAAGCTCACAATTTCATATACAATCATAATTTTTGTTCTTTGTATGCAGAATTTTTTATATTTTTGATGCTTATTAAGTTATTTTAAAATAAAATGCAAAGAGAAATGTTTGCCATCTGCATAGAGAATGAATTGGCATTGGGAAAGGCTAGATAGGAGACCAATTAGGAGGATTTTGCAGTATTCAAAAGGTTATGACAGCCGGAACTTGGTTCTTGCAATATTTAAGAGGTTATGAGGGTAAGAGGGTGGGCTAAGTGAATGGAAAGATGAGGATGGATGCAAGAGATGTGGTAGAAGCAAAAACGACAAGTTTTGGCAACACAATAAATGAAGATGTGTAGTGAGGGAGAATGATGAGCTGAAGATGACTGTAAAGTTATGAAAGTAGGTTATTGGCGGGGGGTTCCCTTGATAAACAGGGAAATTTGGAAAAGGAGTGGGTTTGAGGGCAAAAATAATCTTAAAGAAATTCAGAAAAGGGTATTGTTGTATCTCTGCATTCTAAATCTTGGGAAAGTATATTTCAATGAGTTCATGTAATCTTTTGATTAAAATTCTACAAGGACTCAGTGCAAGAGATAATAGGAAGCTCTAGCAAATGAAACTGAAAACATGAACAGTTACAATTCTGAAGAGGAAAAAAAGGATAAGTTATCTAAAGAGATTTGTGGACATGCAAAGGAAGCTCATTGATCAACTACAGTATATAGAAACAAGGGAATGTAATCAAGGATGAATTTTTCCTAAGGAAAAGGGGAGACACACACTGGGAGACAGAGAGAGTGAGAGATTGATGGGGTGAGAAGGGAGGGGGGAAGAGAGGGAGGGAGAGAGATGATAGTGGTAGCAAAAATCATCATTATTCATTACTAATTGTGATCACAATCATCTCTAGAGGAAGAATAATTAGTTATACTTCCTCTCTTGTTATAATTTTATAATATTTGCTACTGAAAATATTCTCTGTATTCCTATAAGTTTACTGATATAGTAACTATAAGTATAGTATATGGATATTTCCTAGATTTTTCAGTTTCTCATTGCTAAGATAAGCTTTCACATTTATTTCAAAGATTAACAGGGCCGTAGAGGAGGCCATGACACTCAGCTGTCTCTAGTCTTTGAAAGGAGTTTCTCTCAGCAGAAAGTTACTAGCGTGTTTCTTCTTGGTTCTTTAAAAAAAAAAAAAAGCCATGTAAGTCCATTAGCTACTACATTTCTTTTAAGTTAGAGGCTTGATTGGTACAGTTACTACTTCCCCAGCTGTAGTATTTCAAAGCAAAGGTGGATGAATACAAGAAATTTTTGGTGTCAGATCTCATGCATGATGTCAGAATTCTCAGGTCTTCAACTATTTGGGTATTTTTTTTAATTTTGCCTTTAACTGTTTCCCACATGAAATAAAAAAAAAAAAAACTTAAAATATACATTGATATTCCAAGCAATGGGAAAGTAAAATCTAATACTTTTGTGGGAGGGAAAATTATATATTTTCAGCAGATTTTTCTTCTTTATTAAATTTCAGTTTGTTTGAATTTTGTAATACTGAGGGAACTTATAAAAATCACAGGAGAAGATATCAACCCAAAGATGAAATATTAAAAAATCAGATATACCATTGCTGACATTTTCATATCTGAGCTTTCTTAGTAAAAATCAGGGTTAAAATGAAAACACATTTTACAAGATGTATTTTCCTTGAAAATAAAAGAATATATGACTGTAATCTATGTCCTAAAATACTAACTATCCGATAATTATTATGATGATGAATAACAATCTTCAGCAATCACCCACAGTGTCTGGAACATACTAGGTCCTCAATTAATACTTGTTACTCCCTGATGTCTATTAAATTAGTGCTCTTCGTTGAAACATCAGGAGCAGCTAGGTGGCGCAGCGAATAGAGCACCATCCCTGGAGTCAGGAGAACCTAAGTTCAAATGCGGCCATAGGCTCTTAACACAAAAACTTGCCATGTGACCTTGGGCAAGTCACAACCCCAGTTGCCCTCCAAAAAGCAAAACAAAAAAAGAAACATCAACATAACAAAAAGTATTCTATAGAAATCATATAAGAAATGAGATATAAATGTAAAGCAAGAATTAAAGAAAAAAAAGGGGTTTTGTTTTAGCAAGAGATGTAGGATGAGAATAATACTCCTTTTGCCTCTTATCTTTCGCTGTGAATTCCTATATGATTTACATACTGGGATTTATTGTTCAATTTATATTTCTCCCCTTTCTGATAACATGTATCACTTGGATGAACTTTAGAGATCAACAAGTCCAATACTTTATTTTACAAAGTAGAATACTAATGCCCAGAAAGAAGAAATTATGTCTGAATTTACTCAGAAGATTAATAGCAGAGTCAGAATTCAGAATTAGGTTTTCTGTTTCCAAACACAGTGCTCAAATCATCACCCATGCTTCTCAAGGTTTTGATGTTCTGATTTCATCTGATTAACTTTGAGTCAGTTAATAATATTGAAAACTTGTGAAGATAGAGGAGGAAGTCCTAGTTCAAGTCCTGACTTTGCAACTCACAATCCATGGAAACTTTGGTAGATCACCATTTCTTTCAGGCTTCAGTTTCCTCCTATACAAAATGAGTGTTGTCTTTAGTTGCCCACCTTATAGTTTTCTCATTTTTGTTCTCTATTTTTAGAGAAAATAGGTTTATGAATGATAGTTTTGGGGAAAAAATAATTTCTGTTTTAACTCTTCTAGGAATTCTAGTCAGATTTGTGTCCAATATGTATTTTTCTTTGATATTTTGTTTGTAGACGTTTTGAAGCAAATCTTTTCTCTGTATGTGTTCTAAGATTTTCTGTTGCCATAATAGCTCTTCACTGTGGAATCCTTTTTGTTGTGGTGGTTGTTATTGTTGTTTGTTTATTTGTTTGCTCATACTTTTAGTCTAATTTTCTACTTTTTGATTTTGAACTTTATGGTAGGGTTGGGCTCTGTGCAGTTCTGAGGGGAGGGGACATATCAAGCAGAAACTTCTATCCTCATATTCTTCTGTCACTTTCGTAGGTCAGGCTGAGGGCCTGCAAACTTTCATTGCTCCCAAAGTAATATGATCTGAGGTAAGGTCTGTTAACAGTCCTCCTTGTCTGAGCTCTGCAAGTTCCTGACCCAGGTTCGGGTCTATCAGTTTGTCCTTGGTTGGGAGTTTCAATAGACTGCTACTGGAGTGAGTCACTAACTAACCACTAACGACTGGAGTTAGTTTATTGGGAGCCTCAGCAGGCTTAGTAGTACTAAACTATTGGCTCCCTTTTAGCCTGGAACTCATACTTTAGTTATTCTACAGTAAGTTTACTTGCTGAGCTAAAGGCTGGAAGGGAGTCCCTGCTCTGCTCCTGGGATCGTAGTCATAATTTGTTTCTACAATTTGTTCCCTGCTTAATACATAGCTAGGGTCTACTTCTCTCTTCCCTGCATCTGTGACTTGGAACAGGGGAGTAGGCAACAAAGCTGCCCACAGTTCTAGTTCAGGGATAACTTGAGATCTGCTTATGCCCCACTGCTTCCTGCCCTTGTGTGCTATCTCAGCCCTTTTTTAGTCCTAGGAACAGGAATTCCACTGCCATGTGTGCTTTTGGCTATACTCCATCCTCAGTGTTCACAGACCTCTCAATGTGGATGGGCTATTAGAGAATTTCATAGAGGAGATAATTGGGGCCTAGAGAGATTTGGTCAAATGCCCAAAATCACATCAGTGTCCCTAAGCCAATCTGGGCTGGGGAAAAAAATGGCTCTGACTTTTTTCTTGTTTTCTCGATCAAATCATTGTAGAAAAGGGTTACTGGGGAGATATTGATTCCTCTCATTCTGCAATCTTGACTCCTATAGTATAAAGAACTATGAATCAATTTTTTAGGATCCTAGACTTATTTTTCCCCACTTAATAGTATTTTATTTTTTTCCAATTACATGTAAAGATAGTTTTAAACATTTGCTTTTATAAGATTTTGATTTCTAATTTTTTCCCTCCTTCCTTCCCCACCCCTCCCCAAGAAAGCTAGCAATATGAGTTATTTATGTACAATTATATTAAATGTATTTCTACATTAGTTGTGTTGTGAAAGAAGAATCAAAGCAAAGGGAAATATCATGAGAAAGAAAAACAAAAAAAATGAAAATGATATGCTTTGATTTGCATTCAGACTCCATAGTTCTTTCTCTGGATGTGGATAACATTTTCCATCATGTGTCTTTTGGAATTTTCTTGGATCATTATATTACTCAGTAAAACTGTCTATTAGAGTTGATCATCACACAGTGTTGCTATTACTTTGTACAGTGTTCTCCTGGTCTGCTCTCTTCACTTGACGTCAGTCCATGTAAGTACAGATTTTTCTGAAATCTGCATGCTCATCATTTCTTATAGCACAATAGCATTCCATTACATTCATATATCACCACTTGTTTAGTCATTCCCCAACTAATGGATATCCCCTCAATTTCTAATTCTTTGCCACCACGAAATGAGGTCTATAAAAATTTTTGTACATGTGGGTCCTTTTCCCTTCTTTATGATTTCATTGAGATACAGACCTAAGAGTGGTATTGCTGGATCAAAGGGTATGCACAGTTTTATAGCCCTTTGGGCATACTTCCATATTGTTCTACGGAATAGTTGGATCAGTTCACAACTCCACCAATAATGCATTAGTGTTCCTGTTTTCCCACATATATAGGTAGGAAACTTTAGAGTAAATTTTGGGTGCACTATAACAAAGATGCAGGTGAAATTTGTGTCTGGACATCCAGTAGGATTGTCATATATGTGAAAGATATTCCTGGGAACATTTGCTGTCCCCTACATGTGAAATACCTAGCTAGATGTGTTTTTCCAGATGGTCATTTATGTTAAAGAGAATCATGGAAAATTTATAACTAGCATAATTTGGTTTCACACCTAAGGGTGTCCTAGTTTTTGTTTGAGTTGCCTTACTATAGCAACTCAGTAAATATCCTTTTCCAAAATCTAATTAAATTTAGCTGGTTGGTAATTAAGTTAAGAAGAGGAGCCTTGTGCCTTCTATTTCCTGCTGGGCATGATGGGACCCATCAGGCTGGTTCTTCTATTTGTTGTAAAGCAACAACTTGCATCTGTGCCAGCAAAAAAAATATTCCACACCCTCTTACCTGTCAGGACATGGAATATGTCTGGTGCAAAGAGGAGTGATCTACCCTTTCTCATCTGTGCCCCCCCCCATCTCCTGTTGCATGCATCCCTTGAGAGGAGAAGAAAAGTTAATGAGCAATGGGACTTTTCCTGTTGTTCAACTTCGACTTCCTTTTCCTGCTGTGCTCTTTTTTCTCTAATTTTCACCTCTCAGATTAAGATGAAAGAGGAGTAGTGAAGCACAATCTCACCTTTTAATGTGCACTTCCCACTTCATACTGCAGTTAACTACATTCTGATATTCAACCTCCTTTAGGGGATGGTGCCCTTCACTCAATGATGAATATTTTCATGTCTGCTCATACCCTTCACATCCCCAGGACTCTGAAACCCTGTAGGTCATCATCCTAATCCCATTCCTCTCCCCATCTCCTGATTCTTTTTTCCCCTTATCGACCCTCCCAACCCAAAGTTACTATCACCCATCTTCCTTCCTTCTCACATGCTGATGAAGAAATATAGAGAAAATCACACAAATGTTCTACTTGAGTTCACCATAATTTTATGTTACTTAACCTCAATTGGGCCTTTGTTTCTTCAAGGCAATCCTGACAAATCAACTCACTCTTCACTCTCCACAGTGTTTCTTACAAATCTTTTGATCCTTTCCTAAATTTCTTATGGCTCCCCAAAACTCTCATCTTCTCAGCTAAGAACCTTGCTGCATAACTTACAGAATAAATAGGCCTATTTACTGTGAGCTCACTCTTTTTTCCCCATTTCCTCATCTTGTATCACTCCTATATCTTTTGCACACTTTTTGGTCGTTCACCTATTTCACATTATGAAGTGGCCTTGCTCCTTACAAAATCTAACCCTTCTCCTTATTTAAGCAATCCCCTTTCATCACATCTCCTCCAACACACTGATCCTCCTATAACCCCCATTTTATTCCTTATTTTCAATCTCTTCCTATATACTTGTTCATTCCTTACTGCCTAAAAAATTCTCATGTCTCCCATGTCCTGAAAAAATATCTCACTTGATCCTTCCTATAGTTCCATAACTATTCTACCCTTTGTGGCTAAAGTTCTAGAAAGAGCTATCTGTGATTAGTTTTGAAGTTCTCTCCTCTCACTCCTTCTTTATCCCTTATAATCAATTCCATGGAAACTGCTCTCCAAAGTTATCAATGATCTCTTTGTTCCCAAATTCAACAGCTTTCTAAATTCTCATTCTCCTTGACTTCTCTGAGGCTATTGACATTGTCAATCACTCTCCTTCTTGATATTCTCTTCTTTCTAGGATTTCATAACATCATTCTCTCCTGGTTCTCCTCCTACCTAACTTACCAGTCTTTCTCTATCTTCTTTGTTGGATCTTCATCCATATCACACTCTCTAACTACTGATATCCTACAGAGATCTATCCTGGGCTCTCTCCTCTTCTCCCTCTATACTATTTCAATGGGTTATCTCATCAACTCCCATTGATTTAATTGTCATCTACATAGTGATGATTGTCAGATTTAGTTATTTTTTTTCCCAAACTCTCTTCTGAACTCCAGTCTCATATCTCCAAATTCATTACAGACATCTTGAACTGTATATCCAGTAGATATATTAAAACTCAACTTGTCCAAAACTAAACTCATTATTTTCCCCCTAAATCCTGCTCACTTTTTACCTTTTCTATTCCTACAAAGGGCATCAGCATCCTCTCTTCATACTCCACCTCAAAAAGTAGAAATCATATTCAACTCTTTACTATCTCTCATACCCCATAATCAATATATTACTCAGGCCTGTTAATTTCACCAATAAAGCATCCTTTGATTATGCCCTTTTCTCTCTTCTAATACCTTCACCATCTTAGTGCAAGACCTCATCTCCTCAAGCCTGGACTATCACAATAACATATTGATGGGTCTCACTCCCTCAAGTGTCTCCCCACTCCAAAATTCATCATCCACATAGTCATTGAAGCAATTTTCCTAAAGAGTAGGTTTAACCAGTCACCTACTTACTCAAGAAAACTCCAGTGCCTAATACAAAATCTTCTATTGGTCATTCAAAGCAATTCAAAACCTTTCCCCAACCTACCTTTCTAATCTTCTGCCTCCTGTACCTCTTCCTTACTTCTTTAATACAGTGAAACATGCTTCCGTACTGTTCTTAAACCAAACACTCCATCTCTCAGTTCCAATAGTTTTGTCTGACTTTTGCCCATGTTTGGAATGTTCTCCCTACTCATATCATGGCTTTCCTTACTTCCTTGATGCCCCAGCTAAAATTTTATCTTCTGGAGGAAGTTTTGCCAAAATTCTTTTAATTCTCTCTCTCTCTCTCTCTCTCTCTCTCTCTCTCTCTCTCTCTCTCTCTCTCTCTCTCTCTCTGTTGATTCACTATTAACATAGATAGACAGATAGATATAGAGATTAGATATATATATATATAGACAGATATATGTATGCATTTATGTATCTGTCTCTCTATCTGTATCTTTTTTAAATATTTATTTGTTTGCTATATCTCTTGTGTCATTCAATGAAAGTATGAGCAAAGACAGACAGGCCATAATGAAGAGTTCTGACAAAAGGTGATCCACTGATGAAGGAAAAGGAAACCAACTCCAGTATCTTTGCCAAGAAAACCTCATAGACAGCATTAAAATAATAGAAGGTACATATGACACTGGAAGAAGATCCCCTCAGGTCAGAATTTATCCAACATACTACTGTGAAAGAGTGGAAAGCAACTACAAGTAGCTCCAGTAATAATGAAGAAGTGGGGCTAAAGTCAAAATGAAGTTCAGATACATATATGTCTGGTGATGAAAGGAAATTCTGGTATTGTAGAAATAAATATTGCATATGAACCTGGAATATAAGATTTATGAACCAAGGTAAGCTGGATATGTTCAAATAGAAGGTGGAAAGACTACATATTGGCCTCTTTATTATGAGTGAACTTACATGGATGGGAGTGGGTTAATTTAATTAAGGTGATCATTACAGATATTACTGGAGGCAAGAATCCCTTAGAAGACATGAAGCAGCCCTCATAGTCAATAAAAGGGTAAAACAAGTAGTACTAGTGAATGATATAAAAACAACAACAACAGAATATCTGTTTAAATCTAAGGCAAACAATTTATATCACAATACTAAGACTATACTTCAACCATTGGTGCCAGAGGACAAATTTGCTCAATTCTATAAAAACCTATAACATCTTTTAGAAATAACATAAAAAAGGTATTACATTTATGTTAGGCGACTGAAATATTTTAGTAGGAATAAAAAAGATAATTGTAATAATTGACAAGTTTGACATGGAGTACAAAATTAAACAGGGAAAAGACTAATACAGTTTTGTCAAGATAACTTATTGGTCATAGCAAATACCTTTTTACAACAAATCAAAAGGTGACTCTACACATAGATATAACTGGGTAGTCAATATAAAAAAATCACTTTGATTTTATGCTTTGCAGACAAAGGTGGAAAAACTATGTCAAGGTAAAACAAGACTTAGAGCTAACTGTGGCTCAAATCATGAGCTTCTTACTGCAAAATTCAGACTTAAAGAAAGTAGGGAAAACCATCAGATAACATAATTATAATCTAAATAGCTTCCCCTGAGAATATGAAGGGGCAGTTAGGTGATGAAATGGATAAAGTACTGACCCTGGAACCAGAAAGACTTGAGTTCAAATTTGACTTCAGATACATATTTGCTGTATGACCCTGAGTAAATCACTTAACCCTGTTTGCCTCAGTTACTCATTTATAAAATGAGCTGGAGAAGGAAATGACAAAACACTCCAGTGTCTGTCTAAAGAAAAGCCCACAAGGGGTCACTGAGAGTTAGACAGGCTGAAACTACTTACTAACAATAATGAATCTGCAGGGAAAATTATGTATAGATTTAAGATATTAGCTTTGGTAGATCAAGTTTATTAAGAACTATGGACAGAGGTTTGCGCTTTTGTATAAGAAATAACAAAAAAAAAATCTCAAAAAAAAAAGAAGAGTAAGAAACCAAAATGTCTGTCTGATAAAACTACAAAAAGCTAAGGAAAGATGGAAAGTGAAAGGCAAAGTAAAAAGGGACATCTATACACAACTGAATGTACAATTCCAGTGAATAGTAAAGAGAGATAAGAAAGCTGTCTTTAATGAGCAGTGAGAAGAAAGAGAAGAAAATAAGAGAATTATAAAGACAAGAGATCTCTTCAAGAAAATTGGAGATAATAAGGGAACATTTCATGAAAGATAAATGGGTATGATAAAAGACAAAAATGATAGGGACTTGATGGAAGTAAAAGACATTAAGAAGAATATATGTAACTGTATAAGAAAGATCTTGGAGCGGCCAGGTAGCACAGAGAGTAAGAGCACCGGCTCCAGTGTCAGGATGACCTGAAGATAGAATCCCAGGCTCAGACACTTAGCACCCACCCAGAAACACCTGGCCGTGTAACCTTGAGCAAGTTACTTAACCCCAATTGCTTAGGGGCGGCCAGATGGTTCAGCGAGTAAGAGCACCGGCTCCAGTGTCAGGATGACCTGTATCAAATCCAGGCTCAGATACTCAGCACCACACCCAGAAATAACTGGCCATGTAACCTTGAGCAAGTTACTTAACCCTGATTGCTTTAAAAAAAGAAAGAAAGAAAGATCTTAACATAGCCAATAACTGCAATGGTGCAGTTACTTATCTAGAGTCATATATCCTGGAAAATGAAGTAAAGTGGAAGCATTGCTAATATGGCTAGTGGAAGAGACAGAATTCCAACTGAGCTACTTAAAATCCTAAAGAAGATGCTGTTAAAGTGCCATATTCAGTATGCTATTTAATTTGGAAAATTTGGCCAAAAGATTGTAAAAGATCAATTTATTATCCAACCCTAAAGGAAGACAATACCAAAGAATGTTCAAATTACTGAATGATTGCATTCTTTTCATATGCCAGAAAGTTTATGTTTAAGATTCTTCAAGTTAAACTTTAGTAATATGTGAACTGAGAATTACCAGAATTGCAAACTGGTTTTTGAAGAGATGGAGAAACCAGAAAATAAATTGACAATATTTGGTGGATTATGGAGAAAACAAGGGAGTTCCTGAAAAGGTATGCACACACACATGTATTCATGCATGCATGCATATCTTTTTTTCTTTTCTTTCACTACACTAAAGACAGTAACTGTGTGGATGCAATAAAAGGTGGCAAGTCCTCAAAGAGATGAGAGTACCAGATCATCTTATTTGTCTTCTGAGCAAATTATATGTGGTTGAAGAAGCAATATTTAGAACTGAACATGTAAGAACTGATTGGTTTAAGATTAGGAAAGGAGTATAGCTGGTCTATATGCTCATCACAATAAATGCTAGTCTGAATGAATCAAAAGCTA
This sequence comes from Petaurus breviceps papuanus, assembly GCF_028583685.1. Classification (NCBI taxonomy): domain Eukaryota; kingdom Metazoa; phylum Chordata; class Mammalia; order Diprotodontia; family Petauridae; genus Petaurus; species Petaurus breviceps. Next base: position 4,183,935 of record NW_027187309.1, read on the forward strand.
GAATTAAGATTGCTGGGAGATATCAATAATCTCAGATATGCAGATGATACCACTCTGATAGAAATTGAAGAATCAAAAGCTCTCTTGAAGCTTAATGTAAAAAAAAAAAAACAGAAAAAAAGCAAAGATCTTGGTAACTGGTCCCATCACTCCATGGCAAGTAGAGGGAGAAGAAATGGAAGCAATGTCAAATTTTACATCCTTGGGCACAAAGATTACTGCAGATAGGAACTTGAGTCATGATAATAAAAGATGCTTGCTCTTTGAAAGGAAAGCTATGGCAAATTTTGACAGCATACAAAAAAGCAGAGATATCACCTTGCCCAAAAAAAAAAGGTCTGTGTTGTCAAAGGTATGTTTTATTCCAGTAGCAATATATAATTTTGAGAGTTTAATTATGAGGAAAATTGAGCATGTAGAATTGATGGTCTCATATTGTGGTGCAGAAGACTTTTGAGAGTCTTTGAATAGTAAGAAGATTAAAGCATTCTATACTTTAAAAAATAATTCACGCTACTCACTAAAAGGACAAATCCAGAAGCTGAAGCTTAAATATGTTGGCCACAAAGTGAGAAAACAGGACTCACTGAAAGAGACCCTGATGTTGGGAAACAGTGAAGGCAAAAGGAGAAGGGAATGGTAGAGAATGAGATAAATAGTTTGGGTCATGGAAGCAATGGACATGACCTTGGACAGAATTTGGACAATAGTGAAGGATAGAACAGCCTAGAGTATGACAGTCTATGGAGTCCAGAAGAGTCAGACATGACAGAATGAATAGACAACATCAACAAATATTAGACTGTGAGGTTCCTAAAAACAGGGACTGTCTTTCACCTCTTTTTGCATCCCCAGGGCTTAACACACTGCCTCCCACAAGATAGGTGCTCAAGAAATATTAATTGATTGATTTAATATACCACAAGTAGGTATTTGAATGATAATGTTAGGAAAATTCCTTAAGCTTTCAGGGTCAGAGAGAAGTAATTTTCAGTCACCCTCTGAGGACCTAATTTGCAAGTAGAAGAGTAATTTTGACATTAGTTTGAAGGAGGCTCTAAGATTAGTAAAATAAAGAAAAAAGGGAACTTAATCACTTAGGTAAAATCCCAAAACTCGTAAAAGAATCAACAAATCTCAGAGGAATGGGGATGTCACTTGAATAGTCTCTGTGAATAGTATTGCACTGAAGCAATTTAAAAAAAATGTATATGGGAGAAGCAATTATAGGGTCAAAATGGAGAAAAACAGACAATTCATCACTGTAAACTTGAATGGATTAAATTATCAAAAACTAAATAGAATAAATGAATGGATTAAAAAAATTCTTGCTTACAAGAAACATGCCTAAAAAGCAGATATATACATAGAACCAAAATGAAAGGTACAGAATTTAATGTGCATTAGGTAGATCCAAAAAATACGATTGTAATTATGTTATTCACCAAAGCAGAAAATAAAATTTTATTTTACAAATTGATTTAAATAGTGAAATTAAATTATACTTAAAGGAATAATAATCATAAACCAATATAAAATATTAAACTCGCATCTTCCAAATTGAGTAATAAAGTGAAAAGTAAATTAATTTTAAAAGCAATTATTAAGTATGCCAATGATGGGGGATACTTTATTGTTTTCTCAAAGTTGGACAAATTTGACAAAAAGAAAAACAAAATGAAAAAACAGAAAATGTATAAATGTCTGATTAATTATATAAAATGTTTATAGCATTTTCAAATGGAAGCACTAAAAATTTACATATTTCTATCAATGGCATATAGCCTTTTGAAAATTATAAAATGTAGCTGGCCAGAGATAATTTACAGATAAATGCAAAAAATAGAGGAAAAAAGGTAGGATTAACATATTAAATGTGCATTTAAATAAAGCTCATAAGTTAAGCAAGCTCAAAATATGCCCAAATGACAAACATTTGAAAAAAAAGATATATTCAAAACAAGAATGACTATGATAATAATAAAACTAAAAGTTATTTCATGGAGTACTAAAAAATGTAATAAATATTTAGCCAACCTAAATGAATTTGTCAAAATAGATAAAAGTAAAGGTGAAATTGGAAGAAAATAAGAAATAAACAATATTTTAATAATTATTAGAACCTACTATGAAAAGTTTTGTTCCAAAAAAAAAAAAAAACCAGAACACAAAAGAAGTAGAGGACTAGCTTCAAAAACATTAGGTGCCCAAATTAACAGAATATGAAATAGCTATCTTAATCTAATCTCAGACAAAATAAATAGATCTAGTTGTAACTAACTACCAAAGAAAGGGATAAATACATGTAGCCCTGATGGACTTGTAGGAGGTTATATAAAAATTTAATATACGCTACCACACCAATTAGTCCTTAGAACTAAGAGTGTATATTGCCAATGTTAATGTATTAGACAAATATGCTAACAGCTAAACCAAGGAAAGAAAAGAAAAGGAGTAGACCAATAAAATTCTTTAATATCATACTTCAAAAATGTCTAAATCATGACAAGACTTTTATTTATAAAAATCATTGTGATTTGTATATAACTTCTGAAAGACTTGAATTTATACCAATGTTTGTAAGGTACCACTTTGAAAAATGTAGTTGGCTTACTGATATTTTAATGGAGAGTTTTATTTTCATTAGAACTCAAGTTAACATCCAAATACTAAATGTTTACTATATTTCAGGCATTGCACTAAGTGCTAAAGATATAAAGGAAGTCAAAGCAGCACCTGCTTTCAAAGAGTTTATCATATAATTAGGGATATGTGGATAATATGTGCCAACAAGATAGATACAGGATAAACTGGAGTTAATCTCAGAGTGAAATAACTAACAATCAAAGTTTCTTACTGAAGTTCATATTTTAGCAAAGACATGAAGGAAGTGAGAGAAACTAGAGTTAAGAGCATTCTAGACCAATGAAAACACTTAGGAGATTTAGTATCTTGTTCAAGATATAGCAAAGAGGCCAGCATCACTGCATTATGGAGAACACAAAGGGAAGTTTAAGGAATATTTGAAGGATGATTCAGGTCAACAGAAATATATGCAGTAAGGTGACACAGTGAAGGACTATTGGCCCTCAGTTCAGGAAAACTTGATTGCACATTTGATTCTCTATATAAACATGGGCAAGTCACTTAACCTCTCTTAACCTTTCCTCATTTATAAAATGGGGATAATAACAGCACCTATATCTTGGGGTTGTTGTGAAGAACAATGCCTGGTATACAGTAAATTTATGTAAATATTATCTATTATTTTTGTTGTTTCAATAAATGAAGGGGAAATGAGTATATGAAAATGTGAATTACTATAAAAGATTGAGTAGGGAAAGTTTTGGAAAAGTATACCATTTCTTGGAACTCCCCTCTCAATCATTTGTTTCACCATGAGATTTCCTCAAAAGACCTGCAAGTCATAATATTAGTCCCCAATAATATAACCACATTATAAAGAAAAATGTGAAGAGCGACATAATTATCTCAATAAGTATAGAAAAGTCTTTGGCAAAGTAACAAGACATGCTAAAAATCCTACAAAGCCTGGTCATGGAGGAAATTTTGGAGAGTTAATAAAAAGTAATCTAAACCCAAGGACAAGTATTATATGCAATAGGAAAAGAAAAACAGATATTTACACAATAAATATAAAGAATAAAGCAAAGAAGTCATTTTCACTCAAATTATTTGATACAGTTTTATAAGTGCAAAAATCTTACAAGATAATGGAATTACTACCATAAAAAAAACAAAGGGGAAAAAGACTATCCCTATTTGCTCTTAACAATGATAATTTACTTTAAAAAAAACTCAGGAAGCCAGAAAATAAACTATGATGAATAAAATCCCTGGCTGCAAAATGAATCCACAAAAATCAACATCATTTTAAGGTATTAATAAAAAAAATCCAAGAAACAAATAGAAAGAGAAGTCCCATTCATGAATATTTGGAAATCAACCTTCCAAATTACTTTGAATATATTTAATTTTGAAAATATATCATAAAGAAATAAATCACAATTTAAATGGCTAGAATAGTATTTAATGTTCATGAATGGGTCATACTGATAAAATAAGGATTAGTATACTATCAAAGATAATTTTCAGATTTGGTGATACAGCAGTCAGATTACCAGGGGGATAATTTTCTGTGCTATACACAATAAAAACAAAGTTAATTTGGAGGAACAAAAGAAATAAAGCAAAAAGGGAAATAATGAAAAACTTTTCTGAATGCAGAGTGAATAGCTTCCATATATCAAACTATATTATAAAACAGTAATCATCAGAAATATTTTGAACTGACTAAAATATACAAAAGCAGATCAAATTACCAGACAAGAAAAGGGAGAATAAGAAATTACTTCAACAATCCAGTATTTGATAAATCAAATAAATTACTGAGAAAAGAACTTCCTATATTATAAGAACTGATAGGAAAACTGGAAATTTTTATTTTCATGTTATGTGTGCTAAAACTCTGATAAGTGGTTAAAAAATATTATCTCAGTCGATATTCACAACAGCCCTCAGAGCTATGTGCTATTATTATCCCAGTTTTATAGATGAAGAAATTGAGGCAAAGAGATTAAGTGACTTGCCAGGGTCACACAGCTAGTAAACATCTCTGTATTGAAACTCAGGTCTTCCTCTCTCCAGATCCAAAACTCCATCCACTGTGCTACCTAGCTTCCTCACTAAAGTGGTCATGTGGATATAAAAATATTTGTGTCAAATACCTTTGATATTAATCTGATAGATAAGAAATATAAGATAAAAATTCATTTCCTAGTAAATAAGTGGTCAAAGGCTATCCACAGAGTTCTCAAAAGGAAAAAAAATTGAAATCTATTAATTGCCACATGAAAAATATTGCAAATCACAAATAATAAGAGATAAAAATCAAAACAAACCTGAGGGAAATAGGAGAAATATACATTACCTAAAAACAAAAGCTATCAATAAAAATCTATTAAAGAAACTACTCTTTTTATTATTCTAAAGTTAGAAATAAAACTTTATCATGTTTTTGTAATAACTATGTTCATCACTGTTATGGAGGAAGTCTGTCAGATGTTCCTGTTTGCATATGTCATTGTATTGATTTTATTAATCCCATGAGTGGTGCAGAGTTTCATAAATGGCATACATACTTTCTAAAAATAAATGAACAGAAGGATAATTTCTATGAGGTATTCTTCCAGCTTCAGGATGAACATTCTTTGTCTGACTCATGTTTCCAGTTAGGCCAAACATTTTTGAGACAATATGCATACCATACAATGGGGGTCGGGGGGGATTGGAGGAGGGAAGAACCTAAAAAATTTCTGCATAAATAGAATGGGCTGTGTCAGGAAGTAGTGGGCTTCACCCTCACTGGTGGTCTTTCCACTTCACCTCCAATTACTGTTGAGGGTGTTCTACGTCAGATGATGGTTAGACAAGATAAACTCTGTGTTACCTTGCTTCTATGTCAATCTTTGAAGAGATTTCCTTTCAACAACCATGTGAGACAGGCAGTAGATAGAAAGGATTTTCTATTTAAAAAGATATTTTTAGATCATTAATTCCTACATCCTCACATTACAGATAAGGAAACTGATCCTGAGAGAGGTTAAGTAATTTTCATATAGCAATCACTTAATAAATGCATTTTGATACATTGGCTTGGCTTGTCTAACATCTCATTTGATGAATGAGGGAACCAAAGCCCAAAAGGGTAAAAAAAAAAACTATCTACATTGCCCCAGTTAAGATGTGTAATTACTGGAATTAGAAACAATATTTCTTGATTGCAAATACAGGGCTCCTTCCAGTGTATCCCATCGGGCTTTGAAGCTTTGATTATTCTTGATACTTTGAGGCTGGGAGTCTTAGTCAGAAAAGCAGAACTGTTAAGTACTGATTTTTCAATTAATTAAACTTCTATTCTTAAGGATATATATTTAAATTAAATTCAGACACTTAATGAATATTTGTTCAGTTGTCACTTCCAGATAAGTTAGACTTTTATATCCACTCATTGATCTCTTGAGTTTCAGCCCCACATCACAAAGTGCCATTAGATATTTTCCACTGGATATTCCATAGGCATCTCAAATTTAATATCTCAAATCAGAACTCGTTGATTTTCTGCCAAAACCATACTTGTTCTGAACTTCTCTATTTCTACCATTCTTCTAATTACTCAAGTTTGCAATCATGGTATCACACTGACTCTTGTTCATATCAAATATCTAATAAGTTGCCACATCTTGCTGCAATTTTCTCCACAAGATATCTATGATTTTTTCCATTCTTTTTACATAGACAGCTATCAACAAAATTTAGGCCTTCAACCCTCACCCAGGCTGTTGTAATTGCTTCCTATTTGGTCTCCTAGTCTTCCCAATCCATTATTCTTAGAGCTACCAAAACATTGTCCCTAAAACAGATCTGACCATATGAATTCCTTTCTCAAAAATATTCAATGAATTCTTCTTATCTCTAGGATCATTTTTAATCTACTTTTTTAAAAAAGCTATTCAAAACTTTGTTTAAAAAACCTTTTCTAGGTTTTTTTTATTAGACATTAGTCCTCTTACTAGAGTCTATGGTTTAATAAAGTTGACTGTCTTTCCCTTCCTTTAGGAGGACATACAATTTTCATTCTCTATATGGCAGCTAGCATTTTCCCTGGACTTGGAAGTCAGTTCCAACTCAACCACCTATTAGAATTCAAAGCTTTCTCAAAGCTCAACACGTGTTATTTTATGTCAGACCTTTACTTGTCACTCTAGCTGCTTATACTTTCCTAACACTCCACCAAGTTAACATGTATTATCTTTGTATATATTTTGTATATACTTAAGGATATGCACAACAACCCTCCCCTTAACTGAGTCTAAATACCTTGAGACCAGGGGATATTTAATGTTTATCTTTGCATTTCCAGAACCTAACACAGAGTCTGGCAAATAGTGAGTTTTTTTCTAATTTTTATTTTATTTTATCTTGAACTTAAGAAATGAAACAAGCATTTCTATAACAGTAAAATGGGAAGAAAAAAGATAATTATACATGAAATTGCAACTCTAGTATGTACAACTTGCTATTTCTTTTAAATATGTAATAGAGTTATCATGTAACTTTCTTTTTTCCTTTCCCCCCACCCTAGAAATGGCTATAATTAGACACATATATGTATATGTGTGTACATATATACATTCATACACACATGTGTATGCTTGTATGTATACACAGAGAGAGAGATAGTTTAGACATTTATATATAGATAGTAAAGCCATTCTATATGCACTTTTATTTATCAGTTCTTTTTCTGGATGCCAATAGCATCTTTACTCATATGTCCTTTGTAGCCAATTTGAATATTTATACTAGTCAAAATGAATTAGTCATTCTAAGTTGTTCATAAACAAATATTGTTATTACTACATGTGACATTTTTTGGTTCTGTTCGATAGTTTTGGTCAATTGATGAAGAAACAGATTTACACTATTATACTATGCTGTGTATTAAACTATAAACTGAAACTCAAAGGATAGAACTTGGTAACTCTCTATTCCTCCTTGACCCTAATCCCCAAAGCTCAATGTTTTCCTATCAAAAGGTACTAAGCAGGGGCCTCATTTTGAGAAGAGTTATATGATTTGACCAGATGAGACTCTGGGCAGCCATTGAGTCCTCTGGCTTTGAAAACCCAGATGTTGGTGCTTCCCTCTCTGGTAACTATGATTAGGTATGGATGTAATGGGCAGACAGTCAGAAGTCTATATGCTGCTTGTAACTTGTTTGTATTTTGTTTGTATTCTCTGAAGTTCAATGTGCTGACCTTTTCCCCCTGAACTAGGTAAATGATATATGTTTGATTAAAGCAAGATTGTTAACCCAAAATAAGGGGGGGAGGGGACTAAGTAGAGGATGCATGTGGAGGTCTCATTAATTATACTAACCAACAAAAATCTTGGCACTCAAATTAATGCCTGATCTTTTTTTCAATTCCATCAATATTACCTTCCATGTCTGGCATTTGAGTCATCTAACATATATGGTAAGTGTTTAACCATCAATCTGCTTCTGCATATATATTAAATAACTTTCTGGACTGACCAACTAGATTTGTACTGATAGGATTTTGTTTTGTTTTGGAATGTGTTTCTTTTAAGGTTTAAATTTGCTGTTATTTTATAGAGAAAAAATTCAAAAATGCTTAATCAAATACAGAAACTTGGTTTTCCACAGTTCAAAAAATGGAGGCAATGTAATAGTAATGGAATTTAAAGATCCCCCTGTATTGGCTTGGTTTTTGGACTGATTGTGTTAAGACCCAGAGCTTGTGAATCCCACTTGTGGGATGGGCTTGTTCATGTGAAAAGAGAATGCTGAACTGGGAGGAGCTGGGGACATAAATTTAGAGAGACACAAGCAAAGAGAGAGGCAGAAGAACTTTTTGGAAGCAGCATCTTGGAGGCAGGGAGAGATGGAGAGGATTGCTGAGGGCCAGTTTGAATTGCCCAGGACTTTTGAGACCTGCCACCCAGAGCTGCCAAGGACTGAGGATACATGGCTGTTATGCTGGTACTTTGTCTGTTTTGATGTTGTTCTGCCAGATTTGTTCACTGGTGAAGGACAGTCCTGTTGTTGCAGAGGTTCTGGAACCTTGCTGTTGATTCAGAAGCCCTGAAGAAGGATTTTCTTGTTGTATGTTTACAGAAATCCTGGAAGGGGGTTTTGCTAATGTTTTCAGGGGTGCTAGGACTGTTCTGCAGATAGAGAATGAATTAACGAAGACACTGGCAATGAATCTTGTGGCCTTGCTAAGCTTTGTCTCCCCAGGAATAAAGATTGCTGAGAACTTGCCTTGGGTCAAGATGAAAAAAAGGACCTCTCTTTGGGTATTAAATGCTATGCTGTGCTCTGTGATTGAACAAATGAATGTACTTTACTTATGATTGGAAACTAATCTCCATTTCAGAAGAGGGGCTTTGTGATGGACTAAATGAATATACAGCCTAGGGGTGGAATAGTATTTAGAAGAGGGACTTTGTGATTGATTAAATGAATGTAATGCCCAGGGGTGGAGTAGAACTTGATTGAATTACACTTGGTAAATGCTGTATTGTGAATGATGCTATATTTTGATTTTCTCTGTTCTTAATTTTTCATTGAATAAAATGGAAAGAACCTATGCTGGTATTTTGAACCTTGGGAAGTTGCCTTTGCTTGGTATTACAGGCAAGCAACTTTATATTTTCACAGTTGATGTTTTTTTGCCAGTAGAATTTTTTTTCAGATTAAAACCTATAGAGTTAAAGAACTGGAATATGAGCAGGGACAAGGAAGAAAGATGCCATGAAATTAATTTAAGAACTTAATATTATCATAGACTTATTTTATTAAACCAGTTTCTAGTTTCCAAAGAAGAAATGCCCAGTAGTCCAGAAGACACACTCACTAATATCTGATCTTTTTATAGCCCTTTGAGGTTTTCAAAGAACTTTAAAATATCAATTCATTTATACTTAGAACAATCCTGTTAGGTTCTGGTTCTATAATTATCTTTATTTTACAAATGAAGAAGCCCAGGTGAACCAAAGTTTAAGTGACTTGCCCAGGGTAATGCCACTAGTAAATGGCTGAGGCCAGATATGAACTCAGGTCTTTCTGGCTCCAGGTTTAGCATTTTATCCAGTATGCCACCTAAATGCTTAATACATTATTCAGTCCGTGGGTAGTTTAAATGAGTATAATGAGCATACAGGCTTAATTCATAGTGTTCTAGAATACTTCAACTCATTAATAAATTGAGAATTTTGTCTTTCTTATTTAAGATAATGCAACATTTTCCTATTGATCATAAAATTTAATCTAAATAGACAACTCTCTGCTATGTCAACCCTGTTGTGTTTTTATTTCATGTCTTGTTCCTTCTAGTCCCTATCACTAAATGCTCCATACCTTCCACTCTTCACATATTGAATTCTTAGCCACCCTTTAATGCCAATCTCAAAAGCTACCTCCTTAAAGATGCCCTTTTAAATATCTACCTTTTCTCACATAGCACATGTTTATACCTTTCTTACATACTTACCATGTAATACCATGTGTTACAGCTTCCTATAATTGAGAGCACAAGTAATTAATAAATCTTCCTTGCCTGCTAGTACATTGCCTAGAAATAATTCAGTGCTTGATAAATGATTCTGCTAGCTCTTACCCTCCTGAAGTCATGACTCTACAGGAATGGATTCAGTTCCTCCTTTTGGCATAAGCTGACCAGCATTAATACATGGGTTTCCTCACCAGGAATTTCCTACACTAATGAAATGGCAGTTCTAGAAGTAGGGGAGGGGAACATATCTCTTGTTTTATTCCTATATATTTCCATTGAAAGTCCTTTGTACAAGGCTTATTGTTAAAGTCCTATCTGCAGTTAGTTGAATAAAATTTAGCTGAGATGACCAGTATTATGTGATGCATGAATGATTATAGGAAAAGGGATCAGACTTCAATAGTGTATGGCAGAGGTGTGAAATTCAAATAGAAATTGATTTTGATTGGTCACCTATTGAAGTAGAAAAACACAAATTAATACCACCTATTTCATATTGTATTTTATTTGGTTAACTATTTCATTTTAATCTAATTCAGGACTAGTACCTAAGAATTTTGCCTATGTTTTGTAGACTTTTTGATACCTGGTATCAATTCATGTTGTAATATTCTCTGAAACTTATATAATCTTAAAGAGTTGTTTTAACCCAGAATTATACACTCATTATGTGTCAGAAAAAGATCTTGAATCCAGGTCTTTCTGGTTATAAAACAATTCCTCTAACCACTATGACATACTATCTCTTACATGAATGTATATATAACTATAGAAAAAAACAGAAATGCAGCACAAGTTTTTGTTTTCTTTCCTTAAGCTTACAACTTAAAGGTACAAAGGAACATGCTACTTCATGGTACTATAATGTCTCTAAAATTGTTTCCATTTCTTTCTTCTTTATATGGTCTATTTCTTTAATAATCCATGCTTCTTCAGAGAAGAGTGTGATTTTCAAGGTTGATTTTATAGTGGAGAGTGAAAACACAACACAGATGACCCATAAATAAATAAATAAATAAATAAATAAAACATACATTATAAAAGTGGAAAATGTATTACTTAATTCCTAGTTTTTTGTTTTTGTGCTGTTCGGGTACAATGCTGGTATTTCTCATTCTCTCCAGGTGTCCAATTTTCCCGTTTCTGCCGATCTTGGGAGTAGATAGGACCCAGCATACATATTTTGCTGGATCAGTCTTAAATACCATGAAATGGGTAGCTTCTTTGGGACTCTATTCAAAAGAATAATAAGGGTAATTGTTGAAAGAGGAAAGAACTGAAGCTGAACTTCACTGGGCTATTTCAGGGAGATCAGCTGGAAGTGTCTCCTCGTCATTGTTTTTGTGAATCACTAGAGTATCACTGCCCTCTCTTTACCACTCATCCTAAATATGAACAATGAAGGGACTGTCTACTAAGTTTAACGCTAAAATTTATGTCTTCTCTGTGTAAGATAGCTCAGCAGACCCTGTGAATGGAGCTAAATTGATTGAATTTAGATTTCACACACTCTCTCTCTCTCTTTCTTTTCGATTATTTTCTTTAGGTACTGAACATTTTTTAAACTTCTGTGAATTGGACATTAAGAGCAATAAATGGCATGGTAAAAGAATAGGATCCCTGAATACAAACCCTTGTACTTTAGGTGATAGCAATGTTTTAAGAGGTAAATTCAAATAAAAATATAATTATATATGGAAAACACCCAGAAATATTCTAGCAAAGTTACAATGGTTTCATGCTTTGAAAAAAAGTTCTTAATTAAGAATTACTCTAAATTCATTTGCAAGGAAACTCATTTCTTTGGAGAAAGTCAAAGAAATAATGGGATAAGAAAAATATTATGAATGTAAACAATAGGTAATAACTGGAATCTCCAACAATTTTCTACTTAACACTAAATTTGAATAGATGTTGAAACAAATATATGTCACATTGAATTAGACTGATAGAACATCCATCCAATGTTTAAATTGAAGTTGCAAGGTATAGGAAATGACTACATTAGGAAGATTTGTGAGATAAGAGATATTTGTTGATGGATATATATGATAAAGTATTAATGAGCAGCCCCATGACCCATTTTGTCTATCTCTGGCCAATATCTCTGAATGAGGCCAAGCCTCATTTTCTTATACACTAAGGCAGGGGTGGGGAACCTGCAACCTCAAAGCTACATTTAACCATCCTTGTCCAGAAAGAAAGGAAGGAAGGAAGGAAGAAAGAAAGAAAGAAAGAAAGAAAGAAAGAAAGAAAGAAAGAAAGAAAGAAAGAAAGAAAGAAAGAAAGAAAGAAAGAAAGAAAGAAAGAAAGAAAGAAAGAAAGAAGGAAAGGAAGGAAGAAAGAAAGGAAGAAAGAAAGACTAATTTATATATTGGTAATTTGGTAATTAGGCATGGTGAAAAATAGGAACCTGCCCTAGCACCAAGCCATTCTTTTTGCCTTTATTACCAAAACTCATAATTTCAAAGGAATGTGTGTCTTGGGGAAGAACTAGTTTATCCACATAATTATTGAAGGTTAATTGGTCAATGCCCACATCTCCCTTCACCTGAGTCATATGTCCTTGTCCAGAATCTATACTTAACCTATATCTCTCATGCTACCTGCTTTGATCCCACGGTAAAAAAAGCAAAGAAGAATTCCTTCCCCACTTGGATCTTGGTTGTTGACTATAGAAAACCATAAATCAATATATTTTGCAATTATTAATTAGCAAGATGTGAATTCTACAACACAAAGAGAAATAGATATCTATCATTTTCAGGAGGAATTGGATAAGCATAAGTGCTAATAAATCTTTTCTAGCCTGACGAAATGGTAAGGGAATTTGAAGATCTTCCCTGCCCCTTAATGGATCTCAAGTGGAACCCAACAAGAGAGACTTGATTGGGGAGACCCTTGTTTTTGAGGAAGGCCCACAGCTTTTGTTACTTTGTAATTAGGTAGTGGGTTACAAAGGTTGTGATGTCCTCTGACCCTGAAGAAGGGTATATACACTCTAAGGTGAGGTTTTGCTTTGGGGCTCAATTATGGGAAGACTTGTTTGAGTTGACCAGATGAGACTCTGGGTAGCCATTGAGCCCCCAGATTTGAAAACCCAGATGTTGCTGCTTCTCTCTCTGGTAAATACCTATGTATGTTCATAATGGTCAGACAGGTAGAAGCCCTGTCTGTTGGTCTGTGGAATTGTTATTTTTTCTCTGTGTACTTTTTCTCAGCTTGTAATTTCTGTTTGTATTTTCTGAAGTTCAGGGTGTTGACTTTTTCCCCTGAACTAAGTGAATCTCATATATACATGCATATACATATATATGTGTGTGTATATTATATATGTATGTGTGTGTAAATATGTATTTGTGCATGTATATACATATACATATACACACACATATATACACACCCATGTGTGTATGTTTAATTAAAGATTGTTGACCCCTTTAAAGTCACTTTCCTTTAGTAAAGCAGATCAAAGAACCTGTACTAGCACTCATCTTGGGCATGCTAAGATGGCTGCTGTAACACCTTTGTGAATGATTTATCTCTTCTGAGATGAACTTATAAAGAATATCTTAAGAATGACAAATGTTAGATAAAGGTTATATCTCTGAACGATCAAAGTCCTAAGAAGCAGAGACTTAAATAGAAGAGCAAAGTTTTCATAAATATATAACAATCAATAGGTTGTCAAAGTAGGTAAGTGGAACCACAATCTTCCAAAACCTCCTTCTATCAGATTCCTTTGATTAGGGTCTAATTACCTAATAATAGGCAGTTTGTTGAGTGGATAGAAAAATAGCCTTGGGATTCATAAAAAGTGCTGTAAGTACAACTGGAATTGCTATACATGTCCTGGGGAAACTTACTTAAATTCTAAATGATTCCATATAGCTGTTTAAGACTGTAAGATTTAGCTGGACTAAGATGGCAGAGTAAAAGCAGGAAGTTGCTTGAGCTCCCACGCCAACCATCTCCAATACATGTAAAAAATGACTCTATACAAATTTTAGAGCTACAGAGCCCACAAAGTGACAGAAAAAAACAAATCTTCCTCTGAAGGCAGATTAGCAGGCTTATAGGAAGGGTCTATAGCACCAAGCTGGTAGCAGAGCACAGTACTGCATGAACTATGTTGGTCCAGACCTGGGGCAGACTGGACCTGAGGCCCCATCAGATCAAACTTCAGGAGACTGAATTACTGGCAGCTATGGTGGTTTCCAATCCATAAACACCAAATAGAAAGTAAAAGGTCAGTAGGGAATGCTATTGGAACTAGGTGAGAGAGGAGCAAGGTCCAACCCACATCCCCAGGTGGTGGAGGTGGTGAGGACTGAACGTATGGCTAAATGGCTGACTCCTGAGCCCCAGGCTTACTAATTGTAGGGGGACAAATCAACTATTCAGAGGGGAATTGCTCTTGCTTTGACTTGCTTAGATCTAGGTCACAGTCTTGGGTAGAGTTCTGGGGGAAGGAGTGCTGGCATGGAGGAGCTTGTGGCAGCTGTAGAGGGGGTTACCTCCTCATAGTTATGAAAATAGCTGGGCAAAACACCAGCAATTTGGGACACAGTATTCTCTACTCTGGAAAAAGAGTTCTACCGTGGCAAAGAGATCAAAAGACAAGTAATTGACTGGCAAAATGAACAAACAGAGGAAGTGCCATCAGACTATAGAATCTTTTTGGGGACAAAGAGGATCAAAACATAGAACCAGAAGAAGAAAACAAAGTCAAAACTCCTGTATCAAAAGCTTCCAAGAAAAATATGAACTGCTTGCAGGCCATGGAGGAGTTCAAGAAGGATTTTGAAAATCAAGTAAGACAAGTGGAGGAAAAATTGGAAAGAGAAATGAGGACACAAGAAAATCATGAAAAACAAGTCAACAGCCTGACTGAAGAAAATAACACCTAAAAAACAGACTAACTTAAATTTCAAAAGACATCCAAAAAGCCAATAAGAAGAATACTTTAAAAAAGCAGAATTTGACATATAAAAAAATAATTCCTTCAAAATTAGATTGGAGCAAATGGAAGCTAATGACTTCATGAGAAATCAAGATACTATAAAACAGTTCCAAACTAATGAAAATATAGAAGTCAATGTGAAATATCTCATTGGAAAAACTGCTGAACTTGAAAATAGATCCAGGAGAGATAATTTAAAAATTATTGAACTACCTGAAAGCCATGATAAAAAAAAAAAGAGCCTAGACATCATCTTTCAAGAAATTCTCAAGGAAAATTGCCCTGATATTCTAGAACCAGAGGGCAAAAGAGAAATTGAAAGAATTCACCAATCACCTCTTGAAAAAGATCCCAAAAAGAAAACTCCTAGGAAGATTATAGCCAAACTCCAGGGTTCCCAGGTAAAAGAGAAAATATTACAAGCAATCAGGAAGAAACAATTTCAGCATTATGGAAACACAATCAGAATAATGCAGTTTCTACATTAACAGATAGAAGGGCTTGGAATATGATATTCTGGAGTTCAAAGGAGCTAGGATTAAAACCAAAAATCACCTACCCAGCAAAACTGAGTTTAATACTTGAGGGGAAAATATGGAATTTCAATGAAATAGAGGACTTTCAAGCATTCTTGATGAAAAGTCCAGAGCTGAACAGAAAATTTGACTTTCATATACAAGAAGCAAGAGAAGCATGAAAAAGTAAGCAAGAAAAAGAAATCATAAGGAACTTATTAAAGTTGAACTATTTACATTCTTACATGGAAAGATTTTATTTGCAAATCATGAGACTTTTCTTGTTATGAGGATAGTTGAAGGGGATATACATGTGTACATACATACATACATATATGCATGTATGTATAGGTGTGTGTGTCAGTGTTCATGTATATATGTATATATATGCATGTACATGCATATATAGACAGAGGGCACTGGGTGAGTTGCATGTGAAAGGATGATATCAAAAAATAAAATTAAGAGGTGAGAGAGGAATATATTGGGAGAAGGAAAGGAGGAGAGATAAAATGGGATGCATTATCTCAAATAAAAGAGACAGGAGAAGGCTGTTACAATGCAGGGTAAGAGCAGGAAGGTGAAAGAGAATGAATCAACCTTCCTCACATTGGATTTGGCTTAAGGAGGGAATAAAATACACACTCAATTGGGTATCTTACCATATAGGAAGGTAAGAAGAAGGGGACAAGAGGGCGGGGTGATAGAAGAGAGGGCAAACTGGGGGAGAGGGTAGTTAGAAGAAAACACTTTTGAAAAGAGACAGGGTCAAAGGAGAATATAGAATAAATGGGGGGTGAGATTGTGTGGAAAGAAGTATAGTTAGTCTTTTACAATATGACTACTATGGAAATGTTTTGCATTACTACACATGTATTACCTATGTTGAATTGCTTGTCTTCTCAGTGGGGGGGTGTGAGGAGGGGAGATGGGAAAGAATCTGTAACTCAAAGTTTTAAAAACAAATTTTAAAAAATAGTTTTTTATTAGAAAAAGGGAAATAAGATATACAGGCAATGGGGTCTAAAAATCCATCTCACCCTACAAGAAAATAAGGGTGGGGGGCATATAAGAGAGGGCATATTGGGGGAAGAGGTATTGAGTATGCTTGCCATCTTGGGGTAGGGAGTATGGAAGAGATAGGAAGAAAATCTGTAACTCAATATCTTTGGAAAATGAATGTTGAAAACTAAAAATAATTTTTTTAAAGACTCTAAGGTTTAGAAGAGATGATAATTTGCATTGCTTGAAGGACTTTCTTCAATAGAATTTCTCTATATAAAATCCAAAACAAATAACTTTGTGGATCAACACTCAAAAAGCTTATGTATAGATGTATAATAATGGTTACTTCATTCTAATCCAGGCTAGTCAAAAACACATTACAAGTATAAACATTGACATAGTTTTGATGTACTGGGATTCAATTAGAAAAGTTAAGTTAACTATATCCTTCCCCACACCCTTTCTGCAAACAAAATTTCCAAATACTTAGAATTAAAACAGCAGGTACATCACAGTAAACTTAGCAAAACCTGATGAATCTCAAGGTGTCAATAGCTAGAAGTATATCTTACTTTTTTTTAATTGCAATTGCATTAGAATTGCAAACCATTGACAAGAAATTTGTCAAACCTCTTAACTTCTTGTTGGTTGTATGTTGACTAGTTCCTTCGATAAATGTATAGAAAATTCTGGTTTTAAAAGATATTTTATCATACTTTCAGCACTAGAACATATTATTAAGTGGCCTGAAGATATTAGAATAGTGAGAATGATACTGCGTACAACAGTTGGCTACTAAGTCTTTCATTGCAGTGAACAAGGAAATAGCTGATAACCACAAAAACAGCTGTGATGATTACACATAGATTTGGTACTTATTGTGTTGAATACAAAGAGTAAGCATACTTTACTCATCGCAGGCCCTTACTTGCAAAGCCTGATAATTGCGGTAAAATGTCAAGGTTTTCTGATTTCCATTTTCTTTTCTCCATTTTTTTCCCTCTTCGGTGAAATGTGCATGTTGACCTCAAATGCTCAAACACTTTTTGTTTTGGTCAGGATCTTAGAAATAATATGGAAATTATTTAAGAAACATAAATTTTTATTCCTGTATTTTATCTTGTGGACTCAATTTTGCTGAGAGCATAAAAATGCTGTTTTCCCATCACATTATGGCTATTATAGTTCTCCCATAGTTTCACACTTAGTACTGGTGGTTTTTATAATCTGGAGTAGAATAATTTATTTAAAAAAAAACATACAAGAGCACTATTTTTAACACAAAAAAATAACATGACTCTAAAATGTTATGTCTAATCAAGAGTTATGGTGGAATCATCTAAAATTACTTGCAATTTTTCTCTGAAATATGCCACTTATAGGCAGTGTTTTCCAAACAATGTACTTGACTTCACCATACGTATTAGACTTGAAGCACCAATTCTAGCAGATAGGAAAAAAATCAACATAAAATCCTTTTGGTTCTATTAAAGAGAAAGTCACAATAGCAAATATCACTTTAAAAGGAACCAATGATATTAAAAGGATTTTATAGCTTAAGTTGATCATTTAAACTGTAAAAGCCCTGCTAAGAAGACAAGAATAAATGTGGTTTTACAGAGACTATTAGTGACCACTTATGTTTATGGGATATACTTAACTCACCTATGGGGAAATATGATGGTAGCATAGTAAAAAGGGGGAAAAGGCTGGTCTTGGAATCACAAAAACTTGGGTTCAGACTTATCTTAGTCATGGTGAATATGTGGCAAAATTATATAACATAAAGAATATTAAATTGTGGGGGAAAGGGCATTTCATGCATGCCTCTTTCATTTGAACAGGATAAAAGCATATCAAAGACAATTGTTTTTGCACAAACAAAAGCATGCATAAAGACTTTCATTTAAAAATTCATTAACCTTAAAAGGGAAATAGGGGACAGGGAGAAGAATAGACTGGTTTAAAATGGAAGAAAGGATAGGAGAGGGAAATCATAAGTAAAGCAAATTCAAATGTGCTTGTAAAATATGGAGAAGAAATTTAAAAGAAAAGAGGAAGAGTAAAACCTGGTGTCAGGGGTGGGGTCAGAGGAAGAGAAGAGCTGTAAGAAAATAGAAATCAGTGATGCCATTTACAGATTATGAAGGCCACGCAAACTCTTTATCTTTTATAGTCTTCTTATTTATAATGGAACAAGGATAGGAAAAGTATGAGAGAATATAAGAATAAAATACACAATTAACAACCATAATTGTGAACATGAATGGAATAAACTCATCTATAAAATTGAAAGAAGACAGTAGAATTGATTAGAAAAGTGAATCTAAGTAAAAGTTTGTTACAATATACTCATTTGAAACAAAAAAGATTCATATGAAATAAAGTTTATAACTGTAGGAAAATCTTTTTTTTTCCTTCAGTGAAATTTGAAAATGAAGTTGTGATTTCAGATAAGTCTGAAATATAAATATATATAAACCTAATAAAAAGAGGTAAGTGGAGGAATTATATATCACACCTAAAGACTATAAGAAAAAGCACCAAAATTTAATGTATTCAATAAATAGCATAATAGTTGGATATATAAAAGCAAATTTATTGGATTTGGAGGGGAAATAAATAATAAAACTATAGTATTAGGGAGCTTTAATGTAGCCCTTTCAAATACAAACAAATTTAACCAAAAGATAAACAAGAAAAGTAGTTCCATATCTGAATAGAACTTTAAAAATTAGTGGTGATAGATTTTTTATTAATAAGAGGTTATAGAAAAATATTTATATAACTTTCAGCTGTAAATGAATTTTTTTAATTGTTCATGTATTGTGGCAAAGAGACCTAAAGAAAATATGTAGAAAATCAGAAATTTAAAATGTATAACTTCCTGATTTCAGTTCAATAGTACATGTTTAATAGATATCCTTTGAAGGAAAACCCTAAAAGTAATTGAAGACTAAATGGCATGATTCTAACTAAATGGAATTATTCTAAAGACCTGCTAGGTCAAAGAACAAATTATAGAAACAATAGAAAATCTCATCAAAGAAAAAGAAAAGAATAAAAATAAAAGGAAAAACTCATGGACTTTAGCTAAAATAGTACTTAGGGAAAATATACATACATAATAAACACAGACATTTCTAAACTTCTATAATTCTCAATGCTTTTAACAATAAATGAGAGTAATTACAAATCAATTAATTGGTCAAACAATTAATAAAAACTTAAATTTGACTTTATCCAGTAATTTAAGGTATAAATCAAAGATGCTTAATATCATCACTATTTAGTATAGTTGTAAAAAGGCTAACATTGAAATAAAAAAAGGAAAAACAAAACTTAATATGAATTGTGAGCAATGAAACAAAATCATAACTTTTTAAAATTATAACAATACCTATTTAGTAATTATTGTCAACCAAAAATCGGTTGAACCAATAAAAATAAAATTCAAAGTTCTTGAATGTTAGCAATGACAATAAAGCAGGAAGAGCTATAAAGAAAAATTCTAATCAGACTAACTATGGGAGGAATAAAATTTTGAGGAGTGTATAAATCAGAATATATCTAAGAGCTACTTCAATCCAACTATCAAATAGTTTTTATACAAACATCAAAAAAATTTTCTCATAGATGAACTGAGACAATAGAAAATAGTGACTATAATAGCTATCTTTTTGTTAGAATACATATTCAGTATTTTATCATTTTGAGTTAAAATTTTATCTTGTTCTGTTCCCTTTATCACACTCCTCACATTAGTTATTAATTACCAGTATAAAGTGAAAGGAGCATAAAGTAAGATTACAAAGAGGAACCTAGAAATCACATACAAACTATCCCAAAGATCAATGGAGCAAAATTACAAATTGTATGATGCATTAACTAAAAATGCTATCCTGGTTGTTTGTGCTGAAGCAGGAGAAGTCACCTAATCTTTGCTGTTAGGAGCTTCTCATTCTATGATTTATGAATCTCAGAAAAGTTCTAGACATTAATGGTAAAATCAGCAAAGCATCAAATGTTACTGATAACTTTGAGAGGACATGGATTTATGAACTTTAAAGTTTTACTGGCAACTTTGAAATACTTTGGAAATGTTAATGAACTAACCTCAGGGTGACACATATAAAAGTTAGTGTATTCCACTCAAAACCCTATAAAAATGGAACCTCGAACTCCTGCCCAGCCCTCCTGAGCTCCTATTTCCTTCAGGTCCTGTAAAGACAAGCACAATCAGCTTTCCAGAGAACTGCTGCTGTGAACGGCTTTTCAAGATTCTGATTACACAGTATAGTGAGCTCTCTATTTATTTAGTAACAAATCAAACCAAAACATTCAGAGAAATTCAAAATATAGCATTCACAACTCAATATAGCAGTCACAACTCAACAATCTAACAATAAAATGGCCACATAGTTTTCACCAAAATGGTCACATAGTTTTAAACAAAGTACATTCATAAACTAAATCCTTCATTTAGTAAATCCTCAATTCAATCATCAAAGTACAAAGGTCAAAGTCCTTCACCTAGGGGGTGCAATCAAGTCATAATATCATCAGTTACTACTCAGTACCCTCTTAAGGGTAGTGGAAAATACAAAGGCCATCCACCCCTAAGTCAGAAGTAAGTTACAATTTCATCAGTCACTACTCATTACTCTCTTAAGAGGTGGTGGAAAGTACAAAGGCTGTCCACTCCTAGGTCACAAATAAGTTACAATTTCATCAGTCAGCATTAAATAACCAGGGAGAGTTCTTTTCATCTTGACTCGAGGCAGGCTCTCAGCTTTCTTGGTTCCTCTTTCATGGTCCCAGCTACTGCCCAAACCTAACCAATTGCCACCTAAGTTCAAAAGCAGACAGCTCCCATTTCTTTGTCCAGTTTTCCATGGAGTTCCTGCTCGACAACGAAGCTCACAGTGTCCAGTCCATCTCAAGTCCTTCACAGTTTCTGTTACTGGGAAGAGAAAACTTAACAGAGCCACAACAATATTTACACACATGAAACTTAGCAGAATTACAACAATATTCACACACAGCTGGCATTATTTTCTCAATTCACTTTCTACCTGTGAAATCAACATAGAACTAAAACAGTCCAAGTCATGTTTCCTCTGTCAGCTCCGGCTGGCCCTCAGCAGTCTTTGACAGCTCTGGCTGGTTCTTGGAAGCTCTCAGCAGGAGTTTGGCTGGCTCTCAGAAGAAGCTCCACCACCACAAGTTCTGTTATCAAAATCAGTTCCTCCAGCTCCCTTCTCAAAATCAAAATCACTTTCTCTAGCTATGTTCTTAAAATCAAAATCATTTTCTCCATCTTGGGCTTCTCCTTCCCAGACTATAGCTGCTTTCTCCAAGAAGTTCTATTCTCAGTTCTCAGTTCTCTTCTCAGTTCTTCTCAATTCTCAGTTCAATCCACAGGCCAGCAGTAGCAGCCCAGCCTACATATGCTCACTGAGAGGATTTTTCTCTGTCTCTCTCTGTCTCTATCTGTCTGTGTGTCTGTCTGTCTGTCTGTCTCTCTTTGTCTCTCTGTCTTTGTGTCAGTAGCTGATCTGCCTCCATGATGCTTGCCCCAAGAAGTTCTGACTCTCCCAACTAAGGCTATTCTTTATATACAGTATTAGCTGGTCCCTGTTCAGCCCCTTCCTGTTACATCAGCAACAGGGGTTCATACCTTCTGTTTTTTAACAGAGGCTTGATATAATTAATTTGAAACTAAGTGCTAAGTACCTGTTAGCTTGCCAATACAAAGGAATCTTCTCATTTTATTACAGGTCCATAATGCCAAGTGCTCACAACTCTAATCCATGGTTATACAAATGATATTTCCTGCCTCTCCCCCTCCCCTTCCTCACTGTACCCACCTTCCTTCAAAATCTCCTTCCCTATCCACACACTCTCTGCTTCTGTACTTCCTTTGCTGTTTATCACTGTATTTTCTTTGCATTTTGCCTCAGCACCCTCTGTGCCTTATTAAATATTGCAGCCTCACTACCCCCTGCCAGTGTACTCTTTTATGGCAATTACTCAATGAAACTAGCATGCCTGCCCCATTTTGTAATGTCATAAATTAATTAGCAATTCACAATTATAGTATAAAAGGGCTATTTATAGAGCTAGAAATGTAATAACAAAATTTATGTGGAGAAAAAAGATTATTATAATCTCAAGTGAAATAGAAGAAAAATTGTGGAAAAAGAGAGAGTCTCACACTACCGAATATCAAACTATGTTGCAGCATGGTGATCATTAAAATGATACAGTAATGAATAAAAATGTAAAGTTTAACTAATCGAACAAACTAGGTACAAAACATATAGAAGAACAAATAAATGTCATAGAATAGTGATCAATAAATACAGAAACTCTAGTTAATGGGGTTAGGATTAATTTTTCATTTAAAAAAGAGTTTCATAAAACTCTTAAGTGGTTTAACTGAAATTAAATTAGAACCAAAATCTAAACTCCAAATGGATGCATGACTTAACTGCATAAATTTTGACATAGAAACAGATTGGAGGAATAAGGAAGAAATTACCTTTCATATCTATAAATGGGGATAAGGTCATGACAAAACAAGCAATAGTGAGGATCCTACAAATTAAAAGGGACAATTTAGGTTCTATGGGATTAAGATATTTTATAAAAACTAATCTAATATGGTTAAAGTTTGAAGGGAAACATATAACTAGGAAACATGTTGCAGAAAGTGTCTCTGATAATTATCCTATATCCAAGAAATATGAGGAATCAATCCAAATTTTTTAAACTAAATGCCATTCTCCAATTGAAAAATGGTCAAAGGATATACAATAAGAAGTTTTGAAAAGAAATTTTAAAAAATATCAAGAGCTATTTGAAAAATCCCTCCAAATGACTAATAATCATTAAAAATAGTTTTGAGATTCCACTTATACCTACAAGACTGGCAAAGATAGCAAAAGAAGAAAATGACAAATATTGGAGGGGTCGAGGGAAAATTGTCACACAAGCACACTGTGTGACATTAACAGGGATGTTTACATAAATAACTGCTGTGATAACATGTTTTATTGTAACATCTCTGGAACTATGAATTAGATGAGCCATTCAGCAAAACTATTTGAAATTATTCTACCAAAGTCACTAATCTATGTATATAGTTTGGCCTCCCAATAATACGACTAAACTTATACACTGAAGAAATCAAAGAAAAAAGAAATGGTTCTGTATATAAAAGAAATACTTATAATTACTCTTTGTAAAGTAGCAAAAAACCTAAAAGCTAAAAATGTTCCCTCCTACTGGGAAATGTCTACACAAATTATGAATATGAATAGAATAGAATATGATAGCACAATAGATATACTGCTGTATCTGGAGACAGGAAGAATCATCTTCCTGAGTTCAAATATGACTACACACTTACTAGCATTGTGATCTTCAAAAAGTTATTTAATGCTCCTTGCCTCAGTTTCTTCATCTATAAAATGATATGGAGAAGAAAATGGCAATTTACTTCAGTTTCTTCACCAAGAAATCCTCAAGAAGAGTCACTAATATTTAGACATAACTGAAAATAATTCAGCAAGAAGAAGAAATACTACTTTTGGAATTCTTTGAACTTCTTCCCTATTCTGCTGAACTGGGAAGCTCCCCCTCTCCCCCACAATATTTTCAGTTTCCTTTTGTATGTTGTCTTTCCCATTAGATTTTAAACTCCTTGAGTTCAGGTACTGTCTTAATATTTTAATTAATATTTGTATCCATAGTAGTTAGCATGGTATTTATTGACTGACTGACAGAAGAAACTTGACAGTTGTACACTAGAGAGAGCAAAATAAGAAAAAAAAATGTAAAAACAACATCATAAGGAAAAAACAACTATTAATGACTTTACAACACTAACCAATGCAATGATAAGGCAGAAGTATAGAAAATAGTAAAAGAAACATACATCTGCCTCCTGCCAGAGAAGCAATGGACATAACAAGCAGATTGGGATATATATTTTTGGAAATGATCATTGTGGACATTTGTTTAAATAAATTTTGCATATTTGTTAAGAAGATTATTTTGTTCATCTGTGGAAAGATAATATTAAAAAATTATAAATGCTAATGAAAATAATCATTTCTAAAACAATTTGAACCAGTAAAAAATAATACCTAACATTTTTAAAGACTAACAGAATGACTACAGTATTAGTCAAACTGATCAATAAAAAGAGAAGAAAATTAAATTTCCAAAATAAAAAGAATAAGATTATTTCATAAAACAGGAGAAATTGAAAAAGTGTAAGATTATTACATAAATAATTGATCAGGGAAGCTGTGAAGTCAAAATAACGTAATGAGCACTTCTAATTTTAAACAATAATAGAGGTCTTAACAATCAAATCTCAGAAAAATAAATGAATTAAGCAATAATAGCCTCACATGGAGAGCAGGGTTACCCTGGGTTCATATATTTACAAATGAATTTAGTAACATATCTCTAATATTTAAGTTGCATTCAATAATTATACCATTAAGATATTCTCAAAAATGAAGACAAAAGGCACTTTATTAAATAATTTTTAAATAGATGTCCAAATTTAGGACCTCTACGAAAACCATGAAGAGATAAAATAGAGAAAGGGAATTAAAGTTATCTTATTAAAGACTTAACTCAGAGATTTAAAATAAAATTTTCAGAAGGAAACTACAGATACATATGAATAAAATAATTTGCCTCAACAAAGTGCGATTTATTTCAGACAAGCAAAGTACAAATTGGGGAAAATGTTATTAAAATGATTATTCAATTAAATACTGGACAATATTTTTTTAATATAGCACTTATTTAGTTTAGCATCCCTTAAAAACATAGAGAAGGGGGCTCCTAGGTGGTGTAGCGAGTAAGGCCCCGGAGTCAGGAGGACCCAAGTTTGGTTCCAGCCTCAGACAACACCCACACACCCACACACACACACACACACACACACACACACACACCCCCACACACACACACACACAAATACTAGCCATGTAACCTTGGGCAAGTTACTTAACCCAATTGCCCTCCAAAAAGCAAAAATAAAACATAAGTAAGAAAGCTCCCTCTTTTAATATATCCTATGATTAAAACCAAGACTTCTCATTGTTTACATTTGAGGAATGCTAGAATCTTAATAAAGAACAAAATGATGCAAGGATGTCTCTTCTCAATATTGTTTGAAATAATGCTGTCAGTCCTAGAAGAAACAGTGTAATAGGGCAATAGAATTTGACCTATAAACATTGACAAAGAAATTGGAAATCAATCCCTATGTACAACTATAATAATGGTGTAATTTTCTTTTAATCAGCAATTTTTTTTCAAATGTAATGGATTTAGTAAGGTAGTTCAAAATAAAATGAACACACACACATATACACAAATCTGCCTTTCAAAACAATAACAAAAACAATGCAGAAACAACAGTAAAAGTCCCATGCAGTATGAGTATTTATATATATATATATGTATATATGCATATAATCATATTTTAAATGCCAAGATATACCTACTTTACAGAAATAAATTCTGAAAAATATTTTAGTACTATTTATTGCTTATTATTTGATCATGCTGATAAAACAAAAAATGAGTTTAATACCAAAATTAGTTTTTAAATTTTGGTATAAAAGTTTATGTAAATTATACCAACCCATTAACAACCAGTAGACACTTTGTGGATCTACCCAAAACAATAAAGGAATTCATTCAAAAATATTTCACATGTCAAGAGAAGTAATTAGAAAAAAAGTATAAATGAAGGCTTCATTGAAAGGTCTCAAACTATATGACAATGAAAGTGTTATCACCATGTTTAGTAATGATTAAAAAACAAAATTGTAGGGGTGGCTAGGTGGTGCAGTGAATAGAGCATCGGCCTTGAAGTCAGGAATATCTGAGTTCAAATCCGGCCTCAGACACTTAACACTTATTAGCCTGTGACCTTGGGCAAGTCACTTAACCCCAATTGCCCTGCCTTTCCCCCTCCAAAGAAAAAAGCGAAAAAAAAACTATCTGTAAGGTATTAGAAGAAGTTAAAGAAGCAAAAATCAAAATTATGATAAACCATACTCCAGTGTTTATTAATCCAAAAGCACAAATTACTAATGGAAGGATTTCCATTTTAGATAGAAAAGCAGAGAAAACCAGCGAAAAATTTGGCAGAAATTAAGTTTAAACTAATATTTTGAAGCATGTGAAAAAGCTTAAAATGTGTGAACCATGAATACAATTACTGTACCTGATTTCCCATAGCTTCTCCAAATTTTACTGTAACTACTTTGTAAAAAAAGAAAAGAAAAGAAACCAAATTACATGGTTTGAGACTAACCTGCATTTCTTTTTAGTTTGGACATAATTACCAATAATTGTTTCCGTATATTGTGATATAGCTATTTAGAGTTTGTAATTCTTTTAAAAATTATTTATTTACATCTGTGTACTTCATCTATTAGGGGTTGGATTTTTTGTTGCATGCATACACACATGTTAAGTGGGAACATTTATTTATATTATACATGTATGTGTATATTCATATGTATATACATATGTTTAGCTTTTCTAATATATGAGATAATCAATAATGTTTTGTGCAAATATTATTTTTCCTACTAAATGGTTCTTTTTTATTGTATTCTTATACTTCCTGACAGTCCACCATTCTTTTCCTTTAAAATTTCCTTACTTTTGAGTTTTCAAAATTCATTTCCACAAGATTTTGAGTTACAAATTTGCTCCCCATCTCTCTCTTACCCCCCCACCCCAAGATAGCAAGCATACTGAATACCCCATCCCCCAATTTGTTCTTTCTTATGTCCTCACCCATTCCCCCTCCTTATTTCTCATAGGGCAAGATGGATTTCTATACTTCATTGCCTATATATCTTATTTCCTGGCTGCATGTAAAAAATAATTTTTAATATTTGTTTTTAAAACTTTGATTTCCAGATTCTTTCCCTTCTTCCCTCCTCACCCACCCCCACTGGGAAGACAAGCAATTCAATATAGGATGTACTTATGTAGTTATGCAAAACATTTTGATAGTTGTTATATTGTGAAAGACTAACTACATTACCCTCCATTCTATCCCATCCCCCATTTATTCTATTTTCTACTTTGACCCAGTCAATTTTTGAAAAGTGTTTGCTTCTAACTACCCTCTCCCCCAACCTGCCCTCCCTTCCATCATCTCCCCTCTTATTCCACTTTCCCCTACTTTCCTGTAGGGTAAGATACCCAATCGAGTGTGTATGTTATTCCCTCCTTAAGCCAAATCCAATGAGAGTAAGGTTGACTCATTTTCTTTCTCTTTTCTGCTCTCCCCAATCCACTGTAACAGTTTTCTCTTGCTTCTTTTATTTTTTTATTTTTAAATTAAATTTTATGTTTATTTTTTGTTTACATCATTCATTTCCAAAAGATTTTGAGTTGCAAATTTTCTCCCCATCTTTCCACTACCAACCACCCCAAAACGTCAATCCCACTGTATACTCCCTCCCTGAATCTGTTCTCTCCTATATCCTCCCCCATCCCTGCTCCAACTTACTGGTAGGGCAAGATGGATCTCCATACCCCAGTGCCTGCATATCTTATTTCCAAGTTGCATGCAAACAATAATAATAAACATTTGATATTATGACTTTGAATTTCAGATTCTTTCCCTTCCTTGTCACCCACCCTTACTGGGAAGATAAGCAATTCAATATAGGTTATGCATGTGTAGTTACATAAAACATTTCCATAGTGGATATATTGTGAAAGACTGACTATATTTCCCTCCATCCTTTCCCTCCCCCCACTTGTTCCATTCTCTACTTTGACACTGTCCCTTTTCAAAAGTGTGTGCTTCTAACTACCCTCTCATGCAGTCTACCCTCTCCTCCATCATCGCCTCTCTCATCCCCTTCCCCCCTATTCTCCTGGAGGGCAAGATGCCCAATTTAGTGTGTATATCATTCTCTATCTAAGCCAAATTCAATGGGAGTAAGGTTGGCCCATTCCTTTTGCCTTCCTGTTCTTCCCTCCATTGTAACAGTTATCTCTTGCCTCTTTTATATGAGATAATTTACCCTATTCTGTCTCTTCCCATCTCCTCTCATTATATCCCTCTCTCACTTCTCAATTTCACCTTTTAAATATCATCCTTTCCTATTTAATTGAACCTGTGCTCTCTGTCTATGTATACATGTACGCATATATATACACTCGCATATGTATTCATAAGCACATAGACCCTCTTATATAGGCATATATATATGCATTTATATTTCCTTCAACTATCCTTATACTAAGAAAAGTTTTATAAATTACAATTATCACTTTCCATGCAAGCATGTAAAGAGTTCAATTTTCATAAGTGCCTTGTTATTTCTTTGCCCTGTTTACATTCTCATGTTTTTCTTGCTTCTTGTATTTAAATGCCAAATTTTCTATTCAACTCTGGTTTTTTCAGCAAGAATGCTTGAAAGTCCTCTATTCCACTGAATGACCATATATTCCCCTGAAACATGATAGTCAGTTTTGCTGGGTAGGTGATCCTTGGTTTTAATCTTAGCTCCTTTGGCTTCCAGAATATCATATTCCAAGCCCTTTGGTCCCTTAATGTAGAAGCTGCCAGATCCTGTGTTATCTAGATTATGTTTCCACAATATTTGCATTTTTTCTTCTTGGCTGCTTGTAATATTTTCTCCTTGATCTGGGAGCTCCAGATCCTGGCTATAATATTCCTAAGAGTTTTCTTTTTGGGATCTTTTTCAAGAGGCAATTGGTGAATTCTTTCAATTTCTCTTTTGCCCTCTGGTTCAAAAATATCAGGGCAAATTTCCTTGAGAATTTCTCGAAGGATGATTTCTAGGTTCTTTTTTTTGATCATAACTTTCAAGTAGTCCTATATTTTTTAAATTAACTCTCCTGGATCTATTTTCTAGGTCAGTGGTTTTGCCAATGACATATTTCACATTGCCTTCTATTTTTTCTTTTGTTTGGATCTCTTTTATGGTATCTTGATTTCTCATAAAGTCATTAGCTTCCATTTGCTCCAATTTGATTCTGAAGGAATTATTCTCTTCAGTGAAATTTTGAAATTCTTTTTGCATCTGGAAAATTTGGCTTTTTAAGGCATTCTGCTGATTGGTTTTTTGAGCCTCTTTTGCCATTTGAGTTATTCTATTTTTTAAGGTGTTATTTTCTTCAGTCAGGTTGTTGACTCTATTTTCATGATTTTCTTGTGTCATTCTCATTTCTCTTCCCAATTTTTCCTCCACTTGTCTTACTTGATTTTCAAAGTCTTTCTTGAGCTCCTCCATGGCCTGTAATCAATTCATATTTTTCTTGGAAGCTTTTGGTGCAGGAGTTGACTTCAGTTCTGTCTTCTGCCATTCCATGCATTGATCCTGATCCATCCCCCTCACTCCCATCTTCCCCTCCACTTCCTTTTTGTCCCCAAAAAAGAAATCTAAAGTTGGATTGCTGTGCTTGCTTTGCTTTCCTTGCTTGCTCTTGTTGCTGCTCAATTACTTGATTTTGAGCTCTTTGCCACAGTAGAACTCTGCTTTCATAGGTTAGAGCTTTGTCCCAAATTTCTGGGGTTTTTGCAGCTGCTAAAGCTATTAGGAGAGTGCCATCACTGTATCCCCCACAAACTCTGGCCCATTGGTCACACACCTCAGGACCACCCCCCAAGACCATGATCCAGATCCAGGCAGGTTAAACTAAGAGTGATTACCCTCTAAATGTGCACTTGGCCCCTCTACAATTTGCAGGCCAGGAGCTCTAAAGAAGCCACATGGATGTGGCTGCATGGCCACCACATCTCCACCACTTCTAGCTCTGGGGCAGGGGCCAGACACACTCCTCCATCCCTCCCCCCCCACAAGTTCCAACAGAGTTCTACACTGACCTCTCACTTTTTCTTTGGTATTATGGGTTGATAATTCTGGAAACCAACACAGCTTCTGGTGATCCACTCTCCTAAGGTCTGCTCAAGCTGCTACTGGTTGTGGCAGCCCTGGGGCTAAATGGGCTCATGTGGGGCTGGGTTCAGCTCCCAGCATGCTGTGATGAACCCTTCCTGCTGGCCTGTCAGGCTGCTCTCAGCAGATTTGTTTCTGTAACTTTGTGGGTTCTATAGTCCTAAAATTTGTTTAGAGTCATATTTTATACGTATTTGATGTGGTTAAGGGGAAAACTCAGGGAATTTTCGTGCTTCTATGCGGTCATCTTGGCTCCACCCCCTCTCTTCCCTCTTTTGTGTGAGACAATTTACCTTAGTCTATCTCTCCCTTTCTCCTTCTCCCAATATATACTTCTCTCACCTCTTAATTTTATTTTTTAGACATTATCTCTTCATTTTCAACTCATCCTGTGCCCTCTGTCTATGTATGCATATACACACATATACCCTCCTATACATACATACATATGTATGTATACATGTATACACATGTATTCCCTTCAACTCTCCTCATACTGAGAAAAGTCTCATGAGTTACAATTACTGTTTTTCCATGTAGGAATCTGAATAGTTGAATTTTAGTAAGTTCTTTATGATTTCTTTTTTTCTGTTTACCTTCTCATGCTTCTAGTATTTGAAAGTCAAATTTTTTTGTTTGCCTCTGGTCTTTTCACCAAGAATTCTTGAAAGTACTTTATTTCATTGAATATACATATTTTGCCCTGAAGTATTATATTCAGTTTTGCTGGGTAGATGATTCTTAGTTTTACTTATTTTTTTTGCCTTTTGGAGGGCAATTGGGGTTAAGTGACTTGCCCAAGGTCACACAGCTAGTGTTAAGTGTCTGAGTCTGGATTTGAACTCAGGTCCTCCTGACTCCAGGACCATTGCTCTGTTTCCTGTGACACCTAGTCACCCAGTGATTCTTAGCTTTAATACTAGCTCCTTTGACCTCTAGAATATCATATTCCAAGTTCTTTGATCTCTTGATGTAGAAGCTTCTAGATCTTGTGTTATCCTAATTGTATTTCCCCAATATTCAAATCTTTTCTTCCTGACTGCTTTTAATATTTTCTCCTTGACCTGGGAACTCTGGCATTGGTTATAATATTCCTAGGAGTTTTCTTTTGGGGAGGTCTTTTTAAGCAGTGATTAGTGAATTCTTTCCATTTATATTTTGCCCTCTGGTTCTAGAATGTCAGGGCAATTTTCCTTGAGAATTTATTGAAAGATGATGTCTAGGCTCTTTTTTTGATCATGGCTTTCAGGTAGTCCTATAATGTTTAAATTGTCTCTCCTGTACCTATTTTCTGGGTTAATAGTTTTTCCAATGAGATATTTCACATTGCCTTCTGTTTTTTCATTTGTTTGGATCTATTTTATAGTATCTTGATTTCTCATGAAGTCATTAGCTTCCATTTGCTCCAAACCAATTTTGGAGTAATTATTCTCTGCTTGTTAACATGCTTTGACTACTTATAATTTGGGGAATGATTTATATTCTCACAAATTTGACTAAGTTTTCTATATATTTAAGAAATTAAGCCTTTATCAGAAACATTTGGTGTAAAGATTATTTCCATTTTCTCCTTTCCATGTAACATTGGATGCATTGGTTTTATTTGTACAAATGCTTTTCAATTTAAAATGATCAAAAGTATTTATTCTACATTTTGTAATTTTCTCTGTCTCTTATTAGGTCACGAATTCTTCTGGTCCCCATAGATCTGACAGTAGACTATTCCTTCTATTTCTAATTTGATTGTTTCATTGTCTATGGTATGTTTTAGAAAGATGTAGTTTCCTTCCTTATCTCTTTTTATTGGGCATTTTTTTGCTTTTACTTTAAGATAAGGATTACTATTCCTGCTTTTTTTTTCACTTCAGGTGGTATAATAGATTCTGCTCCAAACTGTTACCTTTATTCTCTGTGTGTCTCTCCTTCAAGTGTGTTTCTTGTAAGCAACATGTAGGCTTCTGGTTTTTGATCTACTCTGCTATCTCCCTCAATCTTGTGGGAGAGTTCATCCAATTCACATTAATAGTTGTGATTACTAGCTGTTTATTTCTCTCCATCCTATTCCTTCTGTTTCTCCTCTCTCTTTTCACCCTTTCCCACCTCACCAGTGTTTTGCTTCTGTCTACCACTTCCCCTGCTCTTCCCTCCCCATATGTCAGTCCCCACCCCTTTCCTTAATCTAATCCCCTTCCCGCTTCCTGTTGGGTAAAATAGATTTCTGCATTCATTTGATTGTATATATTAATTCCTGCTCTGAGATACTACTGATGAAAGTAAGGTTCAAGTGATACCCATCTCCCTTACTCCCATCTTCCGCTCCACTGTAACAGGTCATTTTTACCTCTTCACATGAGATAACTTACCCCATTCTACACATCTCTTCCTTCTGCACCCTGTGTTCTCTTCTTATTCATCACTTAAATTTTTATGTTCCCTCAACTTCACCTTACACCTGTGTCCTCTGTCTATGTATATTCCCTTTATCTGTACTATTAGTAATACAATTTTTATGAGTTACAAGTATCATTTTCCCATGTAGTGATGTAAACGATTTAGTTCTATTGAATCCCTTGTTTTCTTTTCCCTTTTTACTTGTTCATGCTTCTCTTAGGTCTTGATATGAGAGGTCAAATGTTTTAGATTAGTTCTGGTCTTCTCCTTATGAAAGCTTAGAATCCTTCTATTTCATTTAATAACCATTTTCCCCCTTGATGTATTATGCTTAATTTTGCCAAGTTAGTGATTCTGGGTTGTAGTACTACGACAGGAGTGATCAACCTGGAGCCCTGAGGCCATATGCAGCCTTCGAGATCCATAAGTACAGCCTTTGAACTGAATCCAAATTTTACAAAACAGATTTTGATTCAGTCAAAAGGTCACACTTAAGCATCTAGATGGCCACATATGGCCTCAAAGTCATAGGTTCCCTACTCCTCTCCTAGCTCTTTTGACCTCTGTAATATCATGTTTCATGACCTCCAATTTTTTAATGTCACAGCTCCCAGGTCCTGTGTTATCCTGATTGTGACTAACCAATATTTGAATTGTTTTTCTGGCCACTTGTATTTTTTCCTTGGCCTGATAATTCTGAAAGTTTACTATACTATTCCTTGGAGTTTTTATTTGAGGATCTCTTTCCTAAGGTAATCAACACATTCTTTCAATGCCTATTTTGCCCTCTGGTTCCAGTACATCAGGGGAGTTTTCCTTGACAATTTCTGGAAAGATGCTGTCTGGGTTCTACTTTTGATTACGACTTTCAGGAAGTCCAATCATTCTTATATTCCCTCCTGGATATATTTTCCAGGTCATGTTTTTTTTCCCATGA
This sequence comes from Petaurus breviceps papuanus, assembly GCF_028583685.1. Lineage (NCBI taxonomy): Eukaryota > Metazoa > Chordata > Mammalia > Diprotodontia > Petauridae > Petaurus > Petaurus breviceps. The sequence continues at coordinate 4,217,861 of NW_027187309.1, forward strand.
GGTATTTTATATTTTCTTCAATTTTCTCATCCTTTTGAATTTGTTTGATTGATTCATAATGTTTCATAGATTTATTAGCTTCTACTTGTTCAATTCTACCTTTTAAAGTATTATTTTCCTCCATTAGTTTTTGTACTTTTCTTCCAATTTCACCCATTGTAGTCCTTAAGAGGTTGTTTTCTTCAGTGTATTTTTATACCTCATTTTCTATTTGACCAATTTTACTTTTTAAATAGTTTTCCAGTTTGTTAATTCATTTTTCACAATTCTCTTACACCACTCCCATTTCTTTTCCCAATTTTTCTTCTACCTCTCTTATATGAATTTTAAGCTCCTTTTTGAACTCTTCCATGATGTTTTTCTTGGCTTGAAACTACTTCCTGTTCTTCTCTGTGGTTTTGCCCATAGGTGTTTTCATATTGTTGTCCTCTTTTTAGTTTGTGTCTTGGTTTTCCCTGTCACCATAATAACTTTTTATGGTCAGATTCTTTTTTGTTTTTGTTTTCTGCCCATATTTTTTTTTCATTTTCCTTTTTCTTCTCTTTTAAATTTGAGCTCTCCTCCCAGGGTGCAAGGAGCACTATCTCAGGCTCCTTGTGCTAGTGGCTACAGGCCCTGGTTTACCTGGCTGCTGCACCAATACAGGCTACAGTTTACCTGGTGCTGCACAAATGCTGCCCTGAGTTCCATGGGGGAACCTCATATCTGGTGCTGCACTGTGAAGAAGATATGGGAGTTGGTTGGCACTGCTAGAGGCCATAGGGGTCTGGCACCTTACCTGGTTCCTATGAGGAGTCTTAGTGGTGGTGTATTGTATGTGCCAAGGCCCAGTGTGATGTTTCTCTGTTTCCCAGTGCCTACACTGAAGCACATGTTTGTCTGGCCTCTGGAGGGTGTCTTTTTGCCCAGGGCTTTGCTGAAGCATGTGGGGTCCTGGCTGCTAGAAGCTACCTATTTGACTGGGGCTGTACTGAAGTATGTAGTGGTTCTCTGGTTGTCAGAACAGGAATCTGCTAGTTCCCCTGGCTTTGCTAAGGTACATGAGGTGTACTGGTGGTGGTCTGCCTACTCCACCACACTGGGGCTCCATATCTCCCACTCCCACTGGTTTGCTGAGGTGAGACTTGTTGCTGGTTTCTTGGGATGCTTCCTATCCTAGGCTGTGCTCTCCTTTCACCTGAGTAGTATATTACCTTCTTGCCAATATTCCAAGTCTTTTTGATTAAAATATTTTTTCACCTCATCTTTTTGCTGGTTTTCCTGTTCCAGGATTTGTTTGGGAGCTCTATTTTATAGTTATTTGGAGGTGAGTATGGGAGAGTTGTAGCAATTTGCTGCTTACTAAGTCTTCTTGAATTCCAACAAGATATTGTTAAAAAAAATAAAATACTTCCAAGTCCTTTCCCCACCTCTTCAAGTAATCTTACAATTGCCATTCATTTAAAGAGATAAAGGAAAATAAACCTGGAGAACGAATTTAGTTTTGCCACTATAAAGAGTAGAGAAGTATGAATTGAGCTCGTTTCCCAGACACATGACAAATCTTGTAGTATCAAATAATAAATGATCATTGGTTTGAATCATTGTGCTTTGGGTTATAATCATGATAAACAAAAAGAAGGGTATGACTATATTGGTGATAGCTTACAGTGCTTTAACTCTGGGGAGAAAGTTTCCTGTAATTACTGTGAAAATTCCATTTTTTTCTAAATTGACTAGATGTCATCTGTGGTGGGAAAAATCAACAAGTTATTCTTTGACAAGATCAAGTTCATATAGATATGATCTGTCTCTCTGTATTGATTTCTCCATACAAAAATAATGCCTAAGTGAACCCTTCGACCTGGAATAAAAATGCACCCCTTGTCCATCTTTAATTTCCTGAGACTTTTCATAAAGCTAACAACAACAACAGTAGCAGAATCTCACAGTCCTATTTGACAATAAAGCTGCAACTGGGAATTATCTTCATGGTGAATGTCAATCTCTTATAAGATATATGGTATAACCTTAGTTTAAGAGATGTGGAGATGCCATGTCCTGTTCATGACAGGGAGACAGAAACTCTAGGATAGGGATGGGAAACCAGTTTGGATTCCATCAAATGGCTACAGTTGATGACCTATAGGGTCATGTTTGACCTTGAGGCTGCAGGTTCCCCACCCCTGCCCCAGTACAATGGGGTATGGACTAAGTTAGGGATAGAATCTACATGGGAACAGGAAGAGAGAATAAGACAGAGCACAGAGGTACTTATCTAGCTTGTCATCTCTTAGTTTCCAAAGGTTTTTGATAACTGTACACAAAATTTCATGATTTATATGATTATTAAGGATTGCAATTGCTGTCAATGCCCTAAATTTGATGGTTTCTAATTTTATCACCCAAGGGCAAAGTCTTGGTAGAGGACTGGAAAGATGCAATAAATCTATATGACCTTTCTGACAGTGGTTACTAATTTTGCAAACAGGCACTGGTATGGAAACTACATGTTCTTATTTGCTCTAACAGAACCTCATTTTATCATTTATAAACTGTCATATACACATGAGCTGTTGTTACTTCTCAAAAAAAGATTTTTTTTATCATTAGATTAAATTAGCTTATACTGAAATTTATAGTTATTTAATCTCATCAGCCTTTAGGCTAAATTAGTAAATGCAGGAATACAAAAATAATATTGTATAGATAATATGTTGAGAGTTGTTTTCTTTCAAGTTCTGCATGCTGCATTTTAGAAAGGATACTGACAAACTAAGATTGTCATACAGAGGAAAGCTATTAGGATGATAAAATGACTGGATTCCATAACATACAAGTGATAATTGAAGGAACGTAATATTTTTGGCATGGAAAAGACAAAATTTAAAGTTTTTGGAAGTGATTTAAGTATTTAAAGGACTATCATATAATAGAGGACTAGACTCAATTTTTTGAGTCTTAAAGGATACAAAGGTTAATGCTTGCAAGTGATAGAGAGTCTGATTCTCTCAATATTAGAGGGGGAATTGCTTAGGTATTAGAATTGTCCAAAACATAAATGTGGTATCTCTTGAGATAGTATCTTTAGGACAATTTGGTTGACTACTTGTCAGGTGTATTGCATATAGGAAGGATGGCTGCCGAGGTCCCTCCTAATACAGAAATCACTGGATTTCAGAACTTTTTTATTAATCAAGAAATAATAACTAAGAACTGATGTAGTCCAAAAAATGTAGTACACACTGTAATTATTGTAAAGAACAAAGAAGAAATACTTCTTGACCTTGGAAAAGTCAAATAGTTTGGATATGGCATATGCATGATAAGTATATATTTAAGAAATCTGGAAAAAATAAGATTAATATATTTTATTTTATTGCTTTTTGGAGGGCAATTGGGTTAAGTGACTTGCCCAAGATCACATGGCTAATTTTTGTGTTAAGTGTCTGAGACCAGATTTGAACTCAGGTCCTCCTGATTCCAGGGCCATTGCTCTATTCACTGTGCCACCTAGTGTAATGTAATGCCAAAAGAAAGGCAACTTCCCAAGGTTCAGAATACCAGCATAGGTGCTCTCCATTTTATTCAGTAACAAACCAACAACAGAGAAGATCAAAACATGACGTCATTCCAAATACAGCATTTACTAAAAGTGATTAATCTCCAAGGACTACCCCACCCCAGGACCTTCCAATCATTCAATCAATTACAAAGTCTCTGTTCTAAATACTTCTCCACCCCTAGGCTATACCTTAATTAAGTCCACCACAAAGCCCCTCTTCTCAAATGGAGATTAGTTTCCAAACATAAGGTCAAAAGTTCCCCACCCCTGGATCACAATTGAATCTACCCCAGAGTTACATCAAGTTTAAACACAGCACTTAATACCCAAATGGAGGTCTTTTCTTCATCTTGACACAAGGCAAGTTCTCAGCAATCTTAGTTCCTGGGGAGACAAGGCTTAGCAAGGCCATAAGATACATTGCCAATCCCTTCATGAATTTATCCTCTGTCTGTAGAACAGTCCTAGAACCCCTGAACACATTAGCAAAGCCCTCTCCCAGGATTTCTGTAAACATACAACAAGAAAATCCTTCTTCAGGGCTTCTGAACCAACAGAAAGGCTCCCAGACCCCTGCGACAACAGCACTGTCCTTCACCAGTGGACAGTATTCACTCTGTCTGCAGGACAGTCTCCAGACCCCTGCAACAACAGCACTGTCCTTCACCAGTGGACAGTATTCACTCTCTGTCTGTAGGACAGTCTCAGGGCTTCTTAGTGAACATCCAGGTTCCAGGACTTCTTCAACAAAAGGACTGTCTTTCACCAGTGGACAAATCTGGCAAAATAACATCAAAACAGACAGACAAAGTACCAGCAAAACAGCCATGTCTCCTCAGTCCTTGGCAGCTCAGGGGGCAGGTCTCAAAAGTCCAGGGCAATTCAAAGCGGCCACCAGCAATTCTCTTAGTCTCTCTCTCTCCACGAGGTGCTGCTTCCAAAAAGATCTTCCGCCTCTCTCTTGTCTCTCCCAATCTATGTCACCAGCTCCTCCCAGTTCAGGACTTTCTTTTCACATCAACAAGTCCATCCCACAGGTGGGATTAACAAACTCTGGGTTTTAACACAATCAATTTGAAAACCAAGCCAATACAAGGGAATCTTTAATTGCCATTACTATCACACCTAGCCACCCCAAATTAATATATTTTAAAGGAGCAATAATAGCATAGGAAAGACAGACACCAAAGTAAAATACAGTAAGAAAAAGGCAAATTTGGTTTGTGAGAATAAAATTAAGAAAGCTAAGTCAAACCTCTTCTTTGTTGATCTTCATAAATACTAGAATGAAACCTTCAATAAGAATTTTCTCATTTCCTTTCATTGAAATAGCAATGTCAGGATCATAAATTTAGCACTGAAATGAATTTATAGTTTAATCAGTAAGTTTTGCAGATAAGGATCTGGAGAAATTAGGTAGCTTAAACTGCATAACATTGGTAGTAATTGGGAGAGCAATTTTTTAAACCTAGACCCACCAGAATCCAAATTCAAGACATTTTACTGCACAATGCTACTCCCGATCATCCCATTAGAATGAACACATACAGAGGGCCAGGGCTGTTTTTGCTTGTCTTTGTTTTCCCAATGCTTATCACAGTAGCTTTGCACAATGTAAATGTTTAATAAATGTTTATTGATTGGTTGATGCCAGAACAGAAGTTAAATATACTTGATAGAAAAACTAAATTAAAATCAGTTTTTCTCCTTTAAAAAGACAGCTGTTTTATTTTAAATTTTATCATTTTGGGGGGAAGTATTTTGAACATAAAATTTGAACATATATTTGAACATAAAAATAAATCCCTATAGATATTTAAATTTAATGACATTTGTATCAAAATGAATGCTACACATGAATATATCAGAAAAATGGTTATATAATTTTATAATAAATATTTTATTACCTACTTTCTAGGAAAGTACATTGTCTGGAACCCTAGTTTTGATAGTTTTAAATATCTGTTAGTGAAAAGTTAGTACCTCTAACTGGTAATCCTTTAATATGACCTTCTTTTGTGTATTTAAATTTATAGTTATAATAACTGACATTTATTTAATACTTTGCATTTTATAAAGTATTTTCATTACACCCATTTTATGGATAATGGCATTAAGGCTTCTATTGATTATATGACTTGTGAAAGGTCATATGTAATAATTTACTCATAAAGCAAATGATCAAGCTGGAAATTGAACTCAGTTGTCCTATTCCCAGCTGAGTGATTTTTCTACTATCCCTCTTCCTCTTTCCAGCTACAAAATTTTACAATCCATATATATTTTTAAGTACTGATGATCCTAGTATGCCTGTGCTCATCGATTTAGGTTATTATAGTAACTTTTCTTCCAAGAGGTTCCATCACATTGCCATAGGGCTCTCTTTTCTTCTTTTGCCTAGACTTATTAAATCTATTCCAGCTGTGGATCACAAAAGCAGATGAACAACTTAGTGATATACATTTTGCAAAAGCAATACCAGTATTAATTTATAATTCATGCAATAGGAGTCTGAAAATTGAGGCAACTGTCCATGCACAGAAACAGGGCAAATAACAAAATGGTCTGGGTAGGTGACTGAACAGGATGAGAATCATGATCTGGTCTGGAACCAACTAGCTGTATAAGTTAGATAAGTATGTACTCTCACTAATCACAACAGCATAGTCTCCAGGTGGAAGTTACACAGCTGAATACAATAACTGAAAGGGGTCTGGAAACCTGCTTTTTTCAATTCCGAACAGGAAGGTACAATTCCATATAGGGAGAGAATGGCAAGGCAGATGGCAAGATGGACTGGGGGGGACAGAGGGATAAACTATGAAGTTGCATGAAGACATTCAACTTTCCTCTACTCCTTTAATGAAGCCAGTAGGACTTCATAAAATATTTTGGTAGATGTAGAATTTCACATTCTCCTAAAGTATGACATATGGCAGTCAGATTTATAAGTGTGTTCTAAAACTAAATTGGTTAGGAAGCCCTAGAGAAAATAAATAAATGAATGAATGACTAAATGAGTTAATGAATGAACAAAACAGAAAGTGGAAAAAGAGAGGAAAAAGGAAGAAACAAAGAAAAAAAACAAGGATGCTAAGAAAGAAAGCAGTTGAATTGATGCTAATTTTTATTTTCAACTTTTTATTTGGCTGACATGAAACATCATAACTCCTGTAAAGCCTAGCATGAGCAGCTTTCCAGAGGACTGCTACTGTGAACAGCTTTCAAGGTTCTGATTACACAGTATACTGAACTCTATTCAGTAAAAAACTAAGACAAAACATTCACAGAAAATCAAAATATAGCATACACCATGTTATGGCATAACAACTTATCACTAAAATGACCACGTAGTTTTCACCAAAGTGGACACATAGTTTCAACAAAGTGCATTCATTTAATAAATCAATCATTCTTAAGGAGGCAAGCTCCTTAATTCACAAATAGTACAGAGATCAAAAGTTTTCCACCCCTAGGTCACATTGTCTTAATCTCTTCAATCAAAAAGTCTTCTTTCTTCTTGGTTGGAGATTAATTTCCAATCATCCTTAATTAATAAGTCCCTAACTCAATCCTCTAATTGTAAAGGTTAAAGTTCTCCATGCCTAGTAAATCATGATCTTCTCAGTTTGCATTAAATACTCAAGGAAAAGTATTTTCATCTTAACTCAAGGCTTCTTCTTTTTAACTCTGCTTCCATGGTTCCCTTTCCATGGTCCCAGCTCCTGCCAGCTCCTTGTTGTCCAGCTCCTTGTCCAGTTTCTATTCCATACTGAAGCTCAGTGTCTAGTCCACCTCAAGTCCCTCACAGTTTCTGTTCCTGGGAAGACAAAGCTTAACAAAGCCACAATAACATCCAGGCATGCTGCCGGCATCCTCATCAATTCACTTTCTTCCTGTGAAATCAACATAGACCCAACAACATGGTCTGAGAAATCAGCACAAATCATCAGAATAGTCCAACAACCTCTGAAAACATCAGCAAGACCCTCCTCCAGGATTTCTGTAAACATACAACAAGAAAATCCTCTTTCAGGGCTTCTGAACCAGCAGCAAGGTCCCAGGGCTTCTGTAACAACAGCACCATCCTCTATCAGCAGACGAATCTCACAAAGTAACATCGAAACAGGCAGACAAAGTACAGGCACCACAGTCATGCTTTCTCCCAGTTCTCCTCTCTTCTCATTTCTCAGAAGTTCTCAGTTTGGTTCTCAGAAGAAGGTCTCAGTTCTCTGTTCTGCCACAAGTTCTGATCTGATCTCCATTCTGTTCTCAATTTGTAGCAGTTTTGAGAAGTTCTGAGGATCCTGCTCTCTTCTTCTTCTTCTTCTTCTTCTTCTTCTTCTTCTTCTTCTTCTTCTTCTTCTTCTTCTTCTTCTTCTTCTTCTTCTTCTTCTTCTTCTTCTCTCTCTCTCTCTCTCTCTCTCTCACACACACACACACACACACACACACACACACACACACACAGCAATTCTCATTCCCAGCAGTTTTCTCTCTCTCCAGCAATAGCTTCTCTGCCTCCACAATGCTCACTCCCAGAAGCTCTGGCCTCCCTCAGCTTGGGATTTTCCTTATATATGGTATTATCTCCTCCCTGTTCTGCCCCTTCCTGTTATATCAACAAGTTCATCCTACTGTGGGATTCCCAAGTTCTGAGTCTTAATACTTGATACAATCATTAACTTGGAACAAGGTGCTAAGTACCTGTTTGATTGCAAATAAAAGGGGCAGGGAAGATCTTCAAATTCCCATTACACCCCCCACTCCTACCTTCCTCCCAAAAAATATAACAACACAATTGCAGGTAAACTCAAGACCAAGGAAGAAATAATGTTCATTGTAAAGTGGCTACCACAAAATACCCAAGATGAGTTTCATGTTGTTCATTGCATAAAAGATTAATGGGAGATATTTATTTGGTCCAGACCCAAAAGTTTCATTGGTGCAGGGAATTCTCTTTGTAGAAAACTTCTCATAGGTGCAGAGCCAAGATGTGGAGTAGAAGCAGGAAACTGCATGAGTTGTCACACCACCCACCTCCAAGACCTGTAAAATATGACTCTAAACAAACTTTAGAGCTACAGAACCCACAAAGTGACAGAGAGAAACAAATCTCCCTCTGAAGGCAGCCTGGCAAGATAACAGAAAAGGTCTATCACACCAGACTAGGAGCTGAGAACAGTCCTGCATAAGCCACAGTCTGAGACTCAGGGCAGCACCCAACAGCAACACAGACTGGCCAGAGCAGACTTCAGGAGAGTGAATTACCAGCAGTTGTGGCAGTTTCCAGACTTCTCAACCCATAAACACCAAAGAGAATGTAAAAGGTCAATAGCGAACTCTGTTGGAACTGGGTGGCAGAAGAACATGGTTCAGCCCCTGCCCCTGGGGATGAGAGGTGGAGGAGACGTGGTTGCTGCAGCTGCTGCCAAATAGCTGGCTCCAGAGCTCCTGGCCTGTAGTTCATAAGGGGACCAAGTGACCATTAAGAGGGCAATCACTCTTTCTTTGACCTGCTTAGATCTGGGTTGCTGTCATGAGCAGTGGTCCTGGGGTGAGAAACCCCAGTGTTCCAGAGCTTGTGGTGGCTGTTGATAGGGTTCCCTCCTCAGACCTCAGACAACATTTATGAAAATCCCAGCAATTTGAGACAAAACTTTCTCTACTCTGGAAGCAGAGTTCTACCATGGCAATGAGCTAAAAAAAATCTAGTAATTTGTTGGCAAGATGAGCAAGCAGAGGAAGTGAAATCAGAACACAGAATTCTTTTTGTGGGACAAAATAAATCAAAACATGGAATCACAAGAAGTCAGCAAAGTCAAAACTCCTGCATCAAAAGCTTCCAAGAAAAATATGAATTGGTTACAAGCCATGGAGGAACTCAAGAAGGATTTTGAAAATTGGGTAAGAGAAGTTGAGGAAAAATTGGGAAGATAAATGAGAATGATGCAAGAAAATCATGAAAGGTGGGTCAACAGCCTGCTAAAGGAGACCCAAAAAATACAGAAGAAAATATAATACCTTAAAAATAGACTAACTCAAATGACAAAAGAGGCCCAAAAAGCCAATGAGGAGAAGAATGGCTTAAAAAGTCAAATTGCCCAGATAAAAAAGGAATTCCAAAACTCACTGATGAGAATAATTGCTTCAAAATTAGATTGGAGCAAATGGAAGCTAATGACTTTATGAAACATCAAGATACTATAAAATAGATCCAAACAAATGAAAAAATAGTAGGCAATGTGAAATATGTCCTTGGAAAAACCACTGACTTGAAAACTAGATCCAGGAAAGAAAATTTAAAAATTATTGGAGTACCTAAAAGCCATGATCAAAAAAAAGGAGTCTAGAAATCATCCTTCAAGAAATTCTCAAGGAAAATTGCCCTAATATTCTAGAGCCAGAAGGCAAAATAGAAATTGAAAGAATTCACCAATCACCTCTTGAAAAAGATCTCAAAAAGAAAACTCCTAGGAAGATTATAGCCAAACTCCAGAGTTCCCAGGTCAAGGAGAAAATATTACAAGCAACCAAGAAGAATCAATTTGAGTATTGTGGAAACACCATCAGGATATCACAAGATCTAGCAGCTTCTACATTTAAGGGATCAAAGGGCTTGGAATATGATATTCTAGAGGACAATGCAGCTAGGATTAAAACCAAGAATCACCTACCCAGCAAAACTGAGTACAATGCTTCCGGGGAAAATATGGATATTCAATGAAATAGAGGTCTTTCAAGCATTCTTGATGAAAAGACCAGAGCTGAACAGAAAATTTGACTTTCAAATACCAGAAGCAAGAGAAGCATGAGAAGGTAAATAGGAAAAAGAAATCATAAGGAAATTATTAAAGTTGAACTATTTACATTCCTACTTGGAAAAATGATATTTGTAACTCATGAGACTTTTCTCAGTATAAGGATGGTTAAAGGGAATATATGCATATATATACATATATGTATATATATGAATACATACATGTATGTGTATATAAAGGAGGGTTTATGTGTGTATAAATACATATGTCATTGTGTGTATATGTGTGTACATGTATACATAGAGAGATGGCACAGGATCAGTTGAATATGAAGGGGATGAGTTCTAACAAATAAAATTAAGTATTGAGAGAGGAATATAATGAGAAGAGAAAGGGATAGATAGAATAGGGTAAATTATCTCATATTAAAGAGGCAAGAGAAACTGTTACAATGGAGAGGAAGAACAGGAAGGTGAAAGGGAATGGATCAACCATAGTCTCATTGAATTTGGCTTAAGGATGGAATAACATACATACTCAATTGGGTATCTTACCCTATTGGAAAGTAAAGGTGAAGGGGAAAAGGGGAGGGGGGGTATGGAAGGGAGGGCAGATTGGGGAAGAGGTTAGAAAGAAGCACACATTTTGAAAATGGACAGGGTCAAAGTAAAAAATAGAATAAGTTGGGGGCGGGATAAGGTGGGGGGAAATATATGTAGTCTTTCACAATATATCTAATATGGAAATGTTTTGTACAACCTATATTGAATTGTTTATCTTCCCAGAGGGGGTGGGTGAGGAGTGTAGAAGAGAAAGAATCTGGAAATCCAAGTTTTAAAAACAAATGTTTAAAAAAATTGTTTTTTACATGCAACTGGGAAACAAGATATACAGGCAATGGGGTGTAGAAATACATCTTGCCCTACTAGAAAGTTAGAGGCTGAATTGGGAAGGTTATAAGAGAGAGCAGATTGGACAAAGGGATATTCAGTAGGCTCATTTTTGGGGGTGGAGGTAGGGGAAAAATGGGGAGAAAATTAGTAACTCAAAATCTTGTAGAAATTAATTTTGAAAATTAAAAATAAAAAAATAAAAAAACCCTCTCCACCCATTCAGATAGGCAACAGTTGGTCTTAGAGAGTTGACTCAGGCCCTGAATTAATGTGTCTTAAGCAGAATCATACATTATATATGTCTGAGTCTAGGACAGGTATGAGAAGAATAGAAGGTAGCCTGTTTATACAGTGAAAGTGAAAGATAGTAGACTCAGCAGACAGTAAACAGACTGAAAGTAAACTATCACCAACAAAAGTTTATCACAACTATAGAAGATCATGTGGGGTGGATAACTAAGGAAGGATTTATGGAAGCATATGGATAAGAATCAAAGAGAATGAGAAGGCATAAAGAGCATGACAGTAGAGTTTGTTTACATCAGTGCAGGGAATACCTACACCATTTAGATTAATTTAAGTATTGCTGTCTTTTCTTCACTTCTAAGTGATCACAAATTGAAGTCCTCAGGAGGTTATTGAAGACCCTTTCACTGAAGGTTCTCTAGATAAGAGAGGTGTCAAACTTGCAAACCGCAAAATGTAAATGGGAAATTTAACAAAATAAATAAAAATATAATAAAACATAGATAATGTTAATTTATGGTTTTCTAAGTCAATGTTTGGCCTGCAAGAATCCATTTTTATGAGAGTTTGACACCACCACCTCAGGTTATTCCTGCTTCCTTTTTAAACAATCTTGTTCTTTTGTAATGATTTGGTCTTCAGAATTTATGATGCAATGTGACACTAGGAAAGAATAGACAACTGATTATAGGCCTATATACCAAAGATACAAAAAAAAAGGGAAAAGGATTGATTTGTACAAAAGTATTTTTAGCAGCTCTTTTTGCAATAGCTGAGAATTGAAAATCAAAGGGATACAATCAGTTGGAAATGGCTAACCAAGTTGTGGTATATGATGGTGAAGAAATATGCAGTAGCACTTTAAGAAATGACAAGAAGGATGATTTCAGAAAAACTTGGGAAGACTTACATGAACTGATAGAAATTGAAGTGAACAGAACCAGGAAAACACTGTACACAATAACAACAATACTGTACCATGAAGACCTGTGAATTACTTAACTATTTTCAGCAATACAATGATCCAAGACAATTCCAAGGACTAAGGATGAAGCATACTATTTGCTAAAGATAGGGATAGAATTTGAAACTTAAAACTTTTTTTACAATGTCTAAAAATTGTTTTAACATGTAATTGAGGAAAATAGAATATATTTTTAAAATATTGGTCCATTATAAATCTTGTTTAGTACTTGAATGTCTAAAAATTTAGATGAAATAGGGTCACTTTTCATTAAACTTACATTTTGGTTGGGGAGATGAGGCACAAATACAGATAACTATATGTATGTATGTTGTAAAATGTATATGTATATTTATTTATGCATATAAATATGCATGTATATAGGCTTATATACATCAATAAATATATGGCATCATATCATCAAAGAGATACCTACTGAAATATAGAAAAGGTTTTTTAAGACAAATTCTTTACTTTACTTTATTAGGTATATATCCAAAACAACACATATTACAATGATTTGATATGAAAATAATAAATTATTAAATTTTTTAAATAATGAAAAATCCCAGGGCTAGTTACCAGCAGTAATCATTCTTAAGTTCTTCAGCTATTGAGATGTTCAACAGTAAGTCACTAGTAATAGAAACCTCAGAATTGTTAGGACAGGAGGAGAAGTCACTCTTCCCATCTTCCTGAAGCCTGTCTGGTACTCATAGTGAGGGTCTGTAGTATAGAGGGATCAGGAACAATGTATGTCATACTACCAAGGTGGACAGCAATGTCCTCAAAGTTAGAGGTAACCCCCCCCCAGTTCTTTTGCCTTTTCATCTTTCAAAGCACTCAACAGTATTATGAGCATACTAAGTATTCAATAAATATATTGAAATAAATTAAATTATTGGTTCCATTAAGTTTTTACTTGACCCCTCCCTGCCCCCAGCCATTCAGTCTCTCATTCAAAGACAGTTCTAACTATATCCTAAATGAAAGAGTCACCTTTTGACATAGCCCATCCATACCCCCAAATTGATTTCACTTCAATGCAAATGTATAGGAGGCATTGTAGAATACTGGAAACTGTGCCTGAGTTGGAGTTTAAAGAACTAGATTCAACTCCCAATTCTGCAACTTACAAACTGCATGACCTTGGGCAATTTATTTCACTTCTTTGTCACTCAGTTTCCTTATCTGCAAACTTCAAGGATTAGACTAGATCAACTCCGATGTCCTATCTCACAGAAAATCTATGTCCCTATTTTCGCTATGTCCAACTTCAGCTAACCAGGAATGAACATGGACTTTTTTTTACTTGTAATGGCCCAGGAAGATAAAACCTGTCCAGTAAATTCCCTGAGATAAAGTAAACATCTAATCAAAGAGAGCCTTACAATTGATTCACTTTTTTGAAAATAATTTCAATAGTTTAAACAAAAATGATAGTTTTCAAAAATAATTTGATCCATGAGATAGTAGAGTACAGGTAGCTACCCTGCTGAACTCTCCTAACAATTCCCCTCTAAACAATTTTAAAGTCATTCCTCAAATAGAATTTTGGAGCAGTAGAGCCAACAAAGACATTTTAGAGCCTAAGACAACTAAGGAACTTATGAGGTCAGCAGGAGAGGTCAGTGACGGAGGACTGGAGGTCTACCGGGGCAGACAGCAACACCAGTATGGGGCTTAGGATATTGCTGTGATAGCAGCAGAGACAACATCAACTTCAGGAGCCTTCAGCCCAGAGACAGGAAAGGGCTTGGACAACTGCTCAGAAGGCAACTACAGGTAACACTTTCCTGGCACTAACGGCGACTTTATTGCCCATACACAGTTCTGGGTTGCCGTTCCAGGGTGCAGAGGAACACTGGTGTTTAGTGACAAGGGAGAAAGAAACATTGCCACAGGCTCAGTGCCAAGAGGAACACGAGAACTTGTAGCTGCAAGGCAACAGGGGTGCCTCCTGTGTAAAGACCAGCAAGCAGAGGAGGAGAGCAGTGACCACACCTCTCCTGGATCACACCACCTTCAACGCACCAAAAACTTGCAACCCCCAGAACTAGATCAGAAAATAACAACGTGAAAAAAATCTGAAGTTTGGCACAGAGCCTTCTCATTCTTAGTTGAGTAGAGCTAAATTTTAACATTAAGTTCAAAGTAAAGAAATAGGCTGGAAAAATGAGCAAAGTACAATGAAAAGAATTTAACCGTTAAAAAAAAAAAAAAACTACTGCAGTGATAGGAAAGACCAAAACAGTCTCAGAAGACAGTAATGTAAAAATAGTCACAAGCAAAGTCTCCCCACTCAGAAGAAAAATTCTAATTGGACACAAGACAAACAAGAAGTACTGTAAGGGTTAAAGAAATATATAAGCATGGTAGAGGAAAAATTGGGAAAATAAATGAATATTACAAGAAAATTATGAAAAGATAATTAACATCTTGGCAAAAGAGGCACATAAAAATACTTTTAAAATAACACCTTAAAAATTGAATGGATGCAATGGTAAACAAAGCACAAAAATTCACTGAAGGAAAGAACTCTTTAAAAAACAGAATTGACTAAATGGAAAAAATAAATTAATTCCTTCAATATTAGAAGTTGCCAAATGGAAGGTAATGACTTCATGAAACTTGAGGAAACTATAAACAAAACCAAAAGAATAAAAAAAAAATAGAAGAATGAAGTAGCTAATTGGAAAAATCAACTGACCTGGGAAATAGATTGAGGAGAGATAATTGAAGGGTTACTGGACTACTTGAAAACAATAATCAGAAAAAAAGGCTAGACATCACATTTTAAGAAATTATTAAAACTTCCCCGATATCTTAGATGTAGAGAGTAAAAAAAAAGTGAAATAACTCACAGGTACCTCCTGAATAAGGTCCCAGAGTGAAAATTCTCAGGAATATTATAGCCAAATTTCAGAGCTCCCAGGTCAGGGAGAAAATATAATAAACAGCCAGAAAGAAACAGTTCAAATATCATGGAGCTACAGTCAGGATGACATAAGATTTAGCAGAAGATAAAGGAACTAGGATTACATCCTAGAATGGCATCCCAGCAAAACTGGGGGGAAGTGGATATTTAATGAAATAAATGCTTTTAAAGGATTCTTGATGAAAATACCAGAACTCAATAGAAAATTTGGCATTCAGACACAAAACTCAAGAGAAGCATAAAAAGTCATGAGTCATGAATCATCAAAAGGGACTCAAAAAAATTAAACAGCTTATATTTCCTATATGGGATGATGATGCATGTAAAGCCTAAAAACTTTATCATTATTAAGGCATTAGAAGGAGACTATATAGAGGACACGAATGTGAGTCAATTATTTTGGGATAATCTCCAAAAAGTGAAAGAGAAATAAGGATACATAGAGAGAAGGGGGAAGGGAAAGGTAAAATGGGGGAAATGTTCTCATATTAAAGAGTTGTATAAGGAAGAGCTATTATAATAGGGAGAAAAATGGAGGGGGGTGTCATGCAATGCTTGAACCTTTCATTGGAATTGGTTCAAAAGAGGGGTATAGATAGATAGATAGACAGTTTTGTAAATGTGTATGTATATATGTGTATGCATGTGTGTATGTGTATGCATGTGTATGTATATACTTATGTGTATATGTGCATGTGCACATATATACTTTCGCATGCACAAAGAATATATGTGCATATTGGCACATCGTGTGAACATATATATATATATGGAGTATATGCATATATTATGTGCATATATGCAGACAAATACAGATAAACATTCAGTCAGATATAAAAATCTAATTTAACCAATAAGGAAACAGGAAGGGAAAAGATAAATGACATATATTGGATGATAAAAGGGAGGATGAGTTTAAGGAAGCACTTGTCAGAAGCAAAGCAGATTTTTGAGAAGGGGCAGAACAAAAAGAAAGGGCCAAATAAATAACGAAGCAAATGGATGGAGGCAAATGCAAAGTAATCATAACTGTGAATGTAAATGAAATGAGCTTGCCCATAAAACAGAAGCAGATAACAGAATTGATTAGAAGTCAGAATCAAACAACACCTTTTTTTCTGAAAGGAAGAAAAATTGGATAGAGTAAACAATTTTAGTATACAATGATTGGAGAGAAGTATTTTCCTATTGGAAGGGTACTCGACCCATATCATAGAAGTGAATCTCAGTTTAGGTAAATCTAGTAGAAATTAATTTAAAAGGTATTGCTATCCATGCCTATAACTTTTATAATTAATGAAAAAGGAATAATAGGGCCTGGGCAATCTATGCAATACAACTTTTGCTATATGTTTCTATTTGACAAAAAGAAAAAAAAATATGTATGTATACACACATACTTGTATATATATACATATATACCTAAATACATATTGTGTATATAATATGTAGATTTATATATACACATGTGATACATGTCTGTGTGCATATATGCAATCATTGTTAACAATGACAATTTTGTTATCCAGAATAGGGGCATAAAATGCACTTTCTGTTTCTTCTAAGAGCCTAGCTCCATTTTCCCAGAGTCAATTTGACAAAAATATTGATCCTGCAATTGTTGAGAAGACTGGAGTGAATTTGATAAAACCTTCAGCAATCTAGCATGATATGAGCCCATTAGACACGCTGCAATCTGACAAATTGCAATTTAATGAGAGGCATCATATGAGAGAAACATGTTGGTAATTATTTCTGATCATATGCTACCCAGTTGCTAGCATCTGTGAATCCTCACTACCACAATTGCTCAGTTATCCAGGGACATGTCAGATTTTCTGGTATCTCTTTGTAGCTAACTGAATTTGGTTAGGTTTTTTTGGTTGATGTTGGAAATAACTAATTGAAATGTTTATTACTTTTTTAATATTTATTGCTATTTGACTGCTTTGTTTGCTGTTTCTAAGAAATAGGTGAAGAAATTCACTTTTTCTCCAAACCAGGGGTTTGTCACCCTTTTTATTATCACAGACCCTTTTGGCAGTCTGATATAAACCCCTTATTGGGGAAAGGAAAATGCTTTTAAATGCATAAAGTAAAATACACATGATTACAAAGGAAATAAATTATATTAAAAGTTACCAAAAAAAAATATATATATATATATATATTTTTTTTTAAGATTTTAGACTCCCTGAAATCTCTTGTCCTTTTTTTTGGTTCAGTAATTTTTCATTCATATTCAACTCTTTGTGATCCCAGTTGGGGTCTTCTTGACAAAGATACTGAAGTGGTTTGCAATTTCCTTCTCCAGTTCATTTTACAGATGAGGAAACTGAGGCAAGTGAGGTTAAGTGGCTTGCCCATGATCACACAACTAGTAAGTGGCTGAGGCCAGATTTGAACTCAGAAAGATGAGTAGCTTCTGACTGATGGCCTGGCACTGTATCTACTGCACCACCTAGCTGCCCCTGGTCCACAGATCTCAGGTTAAAAAGAACCTTGCCAACACATTATTCAGATATAAAGATTTCTATTTCCATGATCTTTATTACAATGTCCAATTGATTGCTTTCAACAGTCAAAATTCATCTTGTTCCTCTTTGACTGGCTTATAGTTATTTTTGATTGGCATACAGTTGATAGGTATCACTAAACTATTTTGTAACTGTCAAATAATTTTTGTGTTTTTAGTTTAATTTTGCCTATTCTCAAGATTCTTAACAGTATATACAAAGAGAGAAATATGCCACAGACTTTGCTAGTTGTGCTACAAATTGTATGGAATTTACACATGCATTTGCATGTCCATGCATTGCTCTTCTCCTACAATATGCCACAATTCTCTTGGCCAGCAATAATGCCACTCCATGTGACCCACACCCCACCAAAAAAAAAAAAAAAAAAGCGAAGAACCATTGTCCTCAACTCTTTATCCTTCTTCTTATATAGTAGTTGAAATTAATGTATAAATCAGGGATTTCTCTGTGTGGGAAGTCAAGCCAGGATTCAGGTCCAGATGATTCAGGTGCAGCTTCCACTGCCACTATTTAATAACCATGTCAAACTGGTCCATCTGTGAGGTAATAAACAGGTAATAAATCTAGGAATATCTATCTTATAGGTTGTTTTAAGTGTAGCCCCTCTCTCAATATTTGACTCCCCCCTTCTGCAAGCGACACACAGAGAAGAGCAAAGGGGGATTATATACATGGAAGAGATCATACACAGCAATGAACAGTCTGTTCTGTGCCACAGACAGAATTTAAGACAGGAGGAACAGACGATGTGGCATAGTTCTATGTATGCTCATATGGAATATTGCTAATAACCTCTTTGTTGGGACCTAATGTACAATTTACTTTCCCTTCTCCAGAAGTAATAAACTGGCCACAAAAGAAACAGAGTAAGGGTTATTATAAATGACCAGAGAAAAAAAATGAAAGTAGGCCATTAGTTTCAATGGAGTCCTAAGTTCATCTACCTTTTTGCATTTGAAGGAGCTGGGATTTAAGACCAGCATTTCAGAATCTTTATTTAATCACACACCTCATTAGATGACATGATCCAAACATTATTTGGGAACACTATTATATTTCCTGCACTCCTTTGCCTAACTGTAAAAAGTTGGCCTGGGAGTCATAAAACCAAATTAACTGTATCTTTCCTAGAACTCTTGAATTCCATATTCACTGTCTGATCAGGGCCCATATCTAGTAGTAGCACTGAACATACAGTTATGCAGTAGATTTTTTGGTTAAATTACTTTGTTGTGCATATTAATTTCATGGAAAGATTAAATTGTTATATGTTTATCATAACCAGGCTCTATCCCTATGAAGAGATGGCTCCCTAACCCAAGGCCATGTAACCTGACTCACTGGAATATAGTGAAGAACAAAACTGACGACATCTTAGACTTTGACACAATCAACATGACAAGCATAGTCTTATAAAATTAAAAGGAAAGCTATGAGGCAAAATGTTTTAGAATGTAAAACATAGATATTATAAGTTAAGAATATAAACCTAGAAAAAAATACTATTACCTCCTTGGCATGTTTTCACTATTGCTCAATCCATTAATCCTTTGAGCTTATAAAAATGTAGAATTGGAACAGTGTTCGGAACACTCTGGCTCTCTTTCCTCTTGTTTAATCAAGGAAAATCTCTCAGCCTATGTGAATCTACTCAATGTGATTTTTGGACAATTTAGGGGCTTCTTTTGAGATAAGCCCTATGTAGTTGCTGTTGAAGAATCAGATCAAGATGATAAGAAACGTATCTCAAGGGATGTTTGTGGCCAACGGGATTCTTTTATCCATGTTCTCTGGGAGTAAGTACCAATGGCAAAACTAGTGAGGTTTTACTCTCACTAAATTCTAGTTATGCAGTTACTGAGCTTAGCCTCTGTGTCAAGCTCTGTCAGCCTCTGCATGAGCCTCTGGGAAAGACATCTTTTATATCACAATCAAGAGCATAAAACTCTGAGCCAAGATATATCTATTTCTGCCTAAATGGAAAGTAAAGGCAATAAACCCATGCTGGCCTCCTTAAAAGAGAATCCAAAGCCATGGTAAAATATTCTCTTAATCCTCTGAAATAGGAAGTTTAACCTCTTCAGTCTTAAACTAAATTCAAACTGTTATGCAGAATAGGCATTAGTAGGGTTTGTATTTTTGCCCTGGTCATTTGTGCAGAACTCCTTGCTCATGGTGTTTGATAGCCAAGGGAAAAAGCATGAGGGTTTTTTAACTAGAAGCTCTAAATCATTGAAAAGGTATTGTCTTCTATCTGTATTCTTAATTCCAACCATTTGAGAGTACAAAGAAAGACACATAAGAAAGATTTTTCTTTCCCCATCTTCTGAAATTTATAATATTTCAGAATAAAGATGAATTTTATGATTCAGTTATGATATCTTAAAGCATATTTCCAAATCTTGATTTTCACAAAAGCTTTCTGTATAGATCACATTTTTAAAAATCTCTCTTGTTAAGACTACCTGGAAAGCATCCCAGCATCAAAGTCCCTTGTTGAGGTGTTTAAAGGGGGAAAAAATCAGCTTTAATTTTCTCTTGATACTTCACTGAGCTCCTTGTAGTCTGGCTTTCCAATTATCTCTCTAAATAAAAAAAAAATTTTTTCATAAATTATTTTGAGGAGCTCTAAGTGAGGAAAATCTCCATTTTTGTACAAACTGGATAACTTTTTAAAAAGACTCATTTACTGATGAACAAGGAATAATAATAATGTAACTTTTTTTCAGAAAAAAAAAGTGTGATTCATTAAAAGCCAGATAACTTTATATGTGATAAGAAAATTGATCCATGTTTTAAGATTGAAGAAATAAATATTTGTTAAGGGGATTTTTAAAATGTTTTTACAGTATGAAATGATTTATATGGTGACTTATCTGACTACTGGTTATGGAACCTATGAAGTTAACTAGAAAAATATTCAAATACACCATAGTTTCCTACTAATCATTCTAACTACTTAGTTGGATGAAATTGCAAAAGAAAACAAAATAATAAAATAAAAGATATTTATATTTTATATGATATATGTGACAATTACTTAATACTTTTCATGTTTAAACTATATATATTTAATACATTTATATATTATATATTAATATAATCATATATTAGTTAATTAAATATATTAATATGTTTGAATAATTATTCTCTTGAGCATGGTATCTTTCTACTTTAGGCCACTGAAGAAAAAAAGAAACTCCTGAACCCTGGTAAAGAAAGTGCCTCATCAGAGACTCAAGAGTTTTAACATTGCTCTTGAAACAGGGATCCATAGGCCCTAGCAATTTAGGATACCTGTAAAGGCTTTCTAGTTTTGAGAGGCCTAGTACACATTTACTTTCTGTGTAAAATACAAGAATTTTATTTTAAATAATTATTAATTTCTTGGATTATATAAACTAGAAAGAACAAAAGCTTTTAGAAATACTTTGCATCTGCATAATATGCATAAATTTTCAGTTACTACTATTTATAGGAAACTCACTGTTAACTGAGAAATCAACACAGCTTGCTCTAATTTTTAAGCAGTATAGCCTCCTTTATAAAGTAAAAGTATATGTAAAATGGATATAGTAATATCCCTTACCTCCCAGAAATATTTTTAGGATCAAAATAAATAATTGTAAAGTGCTTAGCATACTGTTGGGCACATAGTAATTGCAATATAAATGCTAGTTATTATATTAGAACTTCTTGGGATTGTAATTTTCTATTTGACCTCAGGTATGATTATCTAAAACAACTGTTAAGTCAGTAATCTACCATTCCATGTGAATGCAGGGAGTCTGCTTTTGCATCTCCAAATGTTGTGATAATCCAGGAGGAAGTAGATTACTGGGGAGGTTGGGAGGACACATTTATAAAGGAAATAGAGTGTACCTCTGTAGCACCAATGCAATATTACAGTGCCCACAATCACGATAAAGACCGTGACTATAAGCATTGCATGACATTTAATCACAAAATATACCAGACTCTCCAGGTAGACAACAGAAATGAAACATTTACTTGGACACCAGAAAACCGAATCCCAAAACCAGTAAGCCGATTCCATCATAGTACCAAAGATATTAAGAAGCCATAATAACACTGAGAGTCACAGCATCTTTCAGCCTTCCCACAAACCAAAACAAGATCAATATTTACTCATGAGCCTATCTGACTCCTTGTCTGAGGCCCTCCTCTCTCCCCTATTGTCTAGCTTGCTCTCAATAGCTTCCTGTGGGCTCTGCTTCCATTCAGCAAACTCCTCCCACCACAGGCTCCATGTGACTATATTTAACCTATTAGAGGGCAGAGTTTATCTTCACATCAGGACAGCTTCCTGTAGGATCTGCTCCACCCTTCAGCAAGTTCCCTCCATTACAGCTCCATGTGATCACATTCATCCTATTAGGGAGCAGAGTTTACTTTCAAAGCAGGGAAGTCTTCAAACTCCCCCCTAGGTCTATTAAGGGGCATGGAACATCTTCAAATTCCCATTCCCATTACATTGGGCCCCAAGATCTTTCACATCCCTTATGTAGCAAAAATACCTTAAATACAAATGAGAGTTTAGGGATAACTGGTGGAAAAAACTGGTGTCAACAGAACTTTGCAACAATATAACAGGGATAATAGAAAAACTTTGCACATGAAACAATAGGTTAAAGTGGGGACTTGGGCACAAGAGCCCTATCCTCTCCCCTCAAGTAAACAGGGCTAAGAATCTTTGGGTAAGGGGCAAAGGTCTCTTCTGCAAAGCTACTTCAAGCTGAAATTGGATGTGTGAAGATGTCCCTGCCCCAAGAGGTACCGTTCGAGAGTTCGGTTCTTTAGCTGTCATCTGAGCTTGGGCAATGCCAGGTCATCTGGAACTTGGTTGACACCAGCTTCAGAAGTGGCACATCACAGTCATGGACAGGGGATGACGCACAGGGGATGACATCCAGCTTAAACAATAAGTCATCTGAAGGTGGAGGGTACCAATCCTGCAGAAAATATATCTTGCAAATAAGTTTAACAGACAAAAAGTCAAAAAGAAACATAGGGTCAGCTGTGCCTCTGGAGTCCAGGAACTAACTATCCTAACCTCATTCACAGCAGAATGTATGACACTGTCCTCCATTTCAATGGCTTGATATACTGCCAGAAGTTCAGCACATTGACCACTTCTACCTATCCCAAAACTTTCTTTAATCTGAGTTTCCCTGAAGGTGTGACAAACTTGGATACAATGGTTCAGGAAGATCTTCAGGGGCAGTTCTCACTTCCCTTTTCTGTCTAACATCAAGTCCATTTTCTTGATATATTTTGTATAGTTCATTAGTTGGAATACCATCAATTTTTCTAAAAATCAACCCGAGCACTCAATAGAGCAATTAACAGTTCTTATCTTGGCAATCTATTCTGACTTTGAATCCACTAGCTATTTACTCTTCTCTCTTGAGGAAACTAATCTTTTTTCCCATTCTCCTAAGTCATTTAGCTGTGAAATCTTGTCCAGCACCTCTGACAGAGGGTGTCCTATTTCACCAATTAATAGAGTCAGAAGTATGTGTTTATAAGCAGGAGGAGCTGTTTTCACCATGATATTTCTATGAGGAACTGCTAAGGGGATTCCATGATACATATCTGCATCTCCAACTGTGACAGCAGTTTTCATTACTTCTTTCAACTTTCTCAGGCTGTCTCTAAGTGAGTACCAGGGTCTATCTCCACTGGGCTACATAGGATCAGTGGGATACATTCTATTGCATCCATCAGCGACTAAAGCTAACAGATTGGTCATATTGTTACCTCCTGCCAAATTAAAGTCTCTAAAAGTTTGCTGAACAAAAGGATTCTAGTAAATATTTATAAATTTCAAACAGTCCACTATATCTATCACTACCCCAGCAGCTCCTTCATCAGGCATTCTTACCATCCAAGACACTAAGGATTCTCTCATCCTTGGGGTGAATCTGTTCAAAATATCAGTAATCTACTGTTGA
Organism: Petaurus breviceps papuanus; assembly: GCF_028583685.1. Taxonomy (NCBI): domain Eukaryota; kingdom Metazoa; phylum Chordata; class Mammalia; order Diprotodontia; family Petauridae; genus Petaurus; species Petaurus breviceps. The sequence goes on from NW_027187309.1 coordinate 4,241,722, forward strand.
GTGAAATCCTCAAGTATCTCCTTAAACACGGCTTTCCTTCCCTGACTGCCTGCCTGCTTCTCAATTTGGGGCAAGCTTCTGCCTCTGTAAAAGCTTCAACATAAAACAATGTATCGTGTATTACTCACTCCCATTGCACTCTCTTGGGATTTGTTGTTATAGCAACTAGTTTCAGACTCTACCAAAGTTACATGAACTTTCCTCCTGTTACTTTTTTGCTGCTTTTTCTGAGCCAAATTTATAACAGCCCTCTCTGCTCTCCAGTACTCTCCTTCCACCTGAGATTCTCCAGGCTGCTCTTCTAAAGGAGAGCACAAATGCTGGCACTTAGCCAACTCTTATAACACCTTGTAAATACTGCTTTTACACACAATTTGGTAGCCTGTCAGCAAAACCCAACGTCTTCTACTCACTGCCTCTAGCTGTCTCCCAGGTTTTATTGGTATTCTTTGCAAACTTGTTACTACATCTCTAGCTTCTCCCAGCTATAGCCTCTCTTCCCAGTTTTCACAGAGCCCTTTACTTTTAGACCACTGTCTTGCTAGGGAAGCATAAGGCAAATCCTCCCATCCTAGGATACCCATTTCTTCTTCTAAATCCCTTCTGCCTCCAACTAGAGGTCTGATATTTCACAATCCCATCCTCATTGCCAAATGTAGCTCCAATGCAATATTTACAGAGCCCACAATCACGATAAAGACTGAGACTATAAGTATCACATGATGTTCGATCACAAAATATAGCAGATTCTCCAACTAGAGGACAGAACTGAAGCATTTACTTTGACACCAGAAAACAAAATCCCAAGACCAGTAAGCTGATTCCATCGTAATACCAAAGATATTAAGAAGCCATACTAACACTGATAGCCACCGAGATTTACCTACAAGCCTATCTGACTACTTGCCTGAGGCCCTTCTCTCTCCCCCACAGTCTGGCTTGCTCTCACCAACTTCCTGTGGGCTCTGCTTCCCTTCAGCAAACTCTTCCCTCTACAGGCTCCATGGGACTATATTTACCCTATTAGGGGGTAGAGTTTATCTTCACAGCAGGGCCACTTCCTGTAGGATCTGCTCCACCCTTCAGCAAATTGCCTCTATCACAGGCTCCATATGATTACATTCAGCCTATTAGGGGGCAGAGTTTCTTTTCAAAGCAAGGGAAGGAAGTCTTCAAACTCTCCCCTAGATCTATTAAGGGGCATGGAACATCTTCAAATTGCCATTCAAATTACAACCTCCTAGGTCAGTTTCCTCATCGTGTTATTTCCCCTCTAAGCAAAAAGGGTCCCACCAGAAAGATCCCAATTTTGACTATGATATCCCATGAATGATGTGAAAGTCTCTTTTATGAATTTGTTGTTCCAATATGTATTAAAGAAATTTACTAGAAGTCAAATAGAGTTGAGGAAATTGTCCAATGGAATCTATAATAGTTCTATCTATGACTTTCAGACCCAGGACTAATGGAATAATTTTCTTGTTACCACCATATGGCTTCACCTCTTTTAATAGCTAATTACAAGAGAATAATGACAGGATAATCACAAAAATTTTATAGTATATCTTATGGGGACTACCATTCAATATCCTTGTGTCCTAAAAGATGAGGATGCAGAGTAGAAAATCCTGTTGCCTATACAGTATTTCTACTGCTCTGAATTTGTAGATGCCATGTGTTAATGTAATATATGATTAATTCAATATTTAACCTAAATTACTGATTGGTTTCAGTACAGCTTTACCTCTTTTTTTTACATTTCTTTTTTTTTAATATTTGATTTTAAAACTTTCAATTCCAGATTCATTCCCTTCCCCCCTGCTACCCACCCCCACTGGGGAGACAAGCATCTCAGTATAGGTTGTACATGTGCGGCTAATGCAAAGCAATAACATAGTAGATATATTGTAAAAGACTGACTATATTTCCCTCCCTCCTATCCCACCTCCCACTTGTTCTATTCTCTACTTTGATCCTGTTCCTTTTCAAAAGAGGGTGCTTCCAACTTCCCTCCCCCCCAGCCTGCCCTCCCTTCCATCATCCTCCCTCTCATCCCCTTCCCCCCCATTCTCCTGGAGGGTGAGATCCCCTTTTTAGTGTGTATTTCCCTCCCTCCTCAAGCCAGATTCAATAGGAATAAGGTTGACCCATTCCCTTTTGCCTTCCTATTCTTCCCCTCCATTGTAACCATTTTCCCTTGCCTCTTCTGTATGAGATAGTTTGACCCAATCTGTCTCTCCCCATCTCCTCCATTATATTCCTCTCTCACCTCTTAATTTCACCTTTTAAGTATCATCCCTTCCTGTTAAATTGGTCCCGTGCCCTCTATCTATGTATACCTGTAAACATATATACACACATTTACATACGTATTCATATGCCTGCATACCCTCATATAAAGACATATATATATTTCTAATCCCTTCAACTACTGAGAAAAGTTTCATAAATTACAATTATTGTTTTTCCATGTAGGACTGTTAATAGTTCAACTTTGATAAGTTCCTTATGATTTCTTTTCCCTGTTTACCTTCTCATGCTTCTCTTGCTTCTTGTATCTGAATATCAAATTTTCTATTCAACTCTGTTTTTTTTCAGCAAGAATGTTTAAAAGTCCTGTATTCCACTAAATGACCATATTTTCCCCTGAAACATGATGCTCAGTTTTGCTGGGTAGGTGACTCTTGGTTTTAATCCCAGCTCCCTTGACCTCAAGAATATCACATTCCAAGCCCTTCGATCCCTCAGTGTAGAAGCTGCCAGATCCTGGGTTATCCTGATTGTGTTTCCACAATATTCAAATTGTTTCTTCCTGGCTGCTTGTAATATTCTCTCCTTAATCTGGGAATTCCAGAACCTGGCTATAATATTCCTAGGAGTTTTCTTTTTGGGATCTTTTTCAAGAGGTGATCGGTGGATTCTTTCAACCTCTATTTTGCCCTCTTGTTCTAAAACATCAGGGCAGTTTTCTTTGAGAACTTCCTGGAGGATGATTTCTAGGTTCTTACTTTGGTCATGGCTTTCAGGTAGTCCAATAATTTTTAAATTGTCTCTCCTGGATCTATTTTCCAGGTCAGTGGTTTTTCCCATGAGATATTTCACATTGCCTTCTATTCTTTCATTTGTTTGGATCTGTTTAACAGCATCTTGATTTCTCATAAAGTCATTAGCTTCCATTTGCTCCAATCTAATTCTGAAGCAATGATTCTCCTCAGTAAGCTTTTGAAATTCTTTTTCCACATGGCAAATTCGACTTTTTAAGGCATTCTTCTCCTCATTGCCTTTTTGAGCCTCCTTTGCCATTTGAGTCAGTCTGTTTTTTAAGGTATTATTTTCTTCAGTCAGGCTGTTGACTCTCATTTCATAATTTTCTTGCATTGTTCTCATTTCTCTTCCAAATTTTTCCTCCACTTCTCTTATCTGCTTCTTAAGGTCCTCTATGGCCTGTAACCAGCTTGTATTTTCCTTTGAAGCTTTTGGTTCAGGACTTCTGACTTCACTGTTTTCCTCCTATTCCATGCCTTGCTCCTTCTTATCCCCAAAATAGGAGTGTAATGTTGGAATCTTCTGTCTGCTTTGTTTCCTTTGCCTGATCATTTTGCCACTCAATTATTTGACTTTTGGGCTTTTTGCCACAGTAGGACTCTGCCACCAGACAGGGGAGTTTTAGTCCCAAATGCTGGGGTTTTCTCAGCTGCCAGAGGTATTAGATGGGTGCCCTCTCTGAGGTCTCCACATGCTCTGGCAAGCTGGACACACACCCCAGGACCTCCACCCTAGACTGCCATCCAGATCCAAGCAGGTTAAAGCAAGAGCGATTACCCCTCAGACTGGTGCTTGGTCCCCCTACACTCTGCAGGCCAGGAGCTGAAGCTGCCAAGTGGCACTGGCTGGCTGTGCAGATGTCTCAGAGCTTTCTCGCCCTGGGGAAAAAAGGTATGAACTCCCACTTACTAGGTGCCAAAGTCCAGACTGCACTGGCCTCTCACCTTGTTCTTCGCATCTATGTATTGATAAATCTGGAAACGGCCACAACTGCTGCTGATCTGGAGTCCCTCTGGCAGCTGGCTGGTCAGGCCCGCCCTGGGGCTAAAGCCTCGGAGTGGGGCTGGGTTCGGCTCCCAGAGTGCTGCACTGGCCGATTCCTGCCGGCCTGCCAGGCTGTTCTCAGCGGGAGGTTAGCTTCTCTGTGTCATATTGTGGGTTCTGCAGCTCCAAAGTTTGCTTAGAGTCCCTTTTTTACATGGATTGGGGAGGGTGGAAGCCGGAGCCGCGGGAAGGTCATGCTTCTACTCTGCCATCTTGGCTCCACCCCCCACAGCTTTACCTTTTGATAATTATTGAGAATACCCCTCCCAAGAGGTTTTGTTTATATAACTATAAATGTTTCACATATTCAAAATTAAAACACTTATCATTATTATAAATAATGTTTTGACTTTATCGATTATCTGAAAACATCTTTGGGACCTCTGGGGGTCCCTGAATCATACTCTGAGAACCACCTCCTTAAATCATAGATAACTGATTAGAATGTTCATAAAGTGCGTTCCTGTGAATGCTCAAAAGACAAAACACAACAGTAAGTAAGCTAATGTGTTTGGATCAAAGTGTTCATGAATGGATATAAAGTATAAGCATAGTGAAAAGGAAAGAAAGTGTTCAGCATGTTTTAATTATTGTCTGTAAACTCTCAGAAAGAATTGCAACCTTTCTATGTGGAATAGAAAGAGTAGTTGTTTCAGTACTTCCAAAGAAACTTTAAATCATAGGTTTGGGGGTTTGGGTTTTTCCCCCTTCTTTGGGGACTCTCTGTTAAAATGCCAAGTGACAAAGGGACTTTATTTCACTATTCCAGCATTCAAATGTATTTTTTTTTTGTTTTGCGTTTTCTCTACTGTTCAACTCTGATCCCTGATATGTAGGAGTATTCCAAATGTGGGAAATTTATTATTTTTAAAAAAACATCTCTTAGTAAGGTCAGTTAATTGGGAAGGGGAATGAGACAACTTAGCCAGTGTGTGTGTGTGTGTTGTCTGCCCTCTCTGAAGAAATACAAAACAAATTTCAGCTTGAGAATTAAAATAATAAGAATTGATGAAATTCAGTAGTTTGAAGTCCAAATGATTAATTTTGTTATTCCCAAAAGTGGAAATAAATATTTTCTATTCCATTTGGCTGCATTTCATAATGACTAATGCATAGTACTAATGTATTTTGTTGTATTTATGGAAATATTTCTAAATGTTATGTATGATTCAGTATCCTTTAGGTATCCATACTATGATTGGGGAAAAATTCTTATTACAATTACGTTCTTACAAAAATATATATTTGAAACTTTGTAATTAGTAAAAGTGGAACATTTTTTCTTAGCTTACATTATTTCTTCAAATAGCAAACACATTTATTCCTACAAGTTCCACATGCAAACATTATTTTTACAAAAGGCGAAGAAAACCATTTTTATAATTTTTTATAATAATAGATGTACTTTTACCTTAACATTAAAAAATGTATTTTAAATGTATTGAGGTATAATGGAAAATTGTAATGGACTTAGAGTGAGGACAGCCCTGAACATGAATCTTAAATCTTAAATTTATTCACTATTTGACCACGGACAAATCTCTTGAGCTCCCTCGGTCTCAATTTTCTCACCTGTCAACAAATGGGAAAAAATGCCAACTCATGGGAGTATTATCCTCATGAAGATAAAATAAGATAGCGATATGTATATATGTATTGTGTTTATGTATAACATTTTGCTATTATCTTTGTCATCATTATTATTAAAATGAGAGATATTTTAAAGGAGAAATGTAACATGTGGATAGATTAAAATTCAATCGGGAGATTTTTAACAAAATAAATAAACAGACAATATAACAAAGACAATGTCAATTTTGAATTGGTACCAGTGCTCTGGAGAATCAATGCTAAAGGATGTTAAATATGACTGGAAGAGGGAGTAGGGTAAAATAGTGATCCAATAATTGGTCAACAATCAAGAGAGCTGGGCCTTAGTGAGGAAAGTACCATTTTTGGAGGTAGTTGGTGAGGAGGAAGAAAAGAAGTCTAGATAGTCGAAGTAGTCACATTTTGTGTGTCCACAGACTGCTGAATAAGGAATTCTCTTTCACATTAGACCTGCACTGTGTCCAAACAATTAGCAGATGGGTTGAAGGGCTGAAAACATCTACATCCTCTCCTTACCCTACCTTTCACTATGATGTGGATCTAGTCCTCTTGCTGCAGTGGTTGCATTGGGCATCTCCTTCCTTCTATAAATGGCATACTTTTGAGGCAATCTTTGCTCTAGGAGGGCTGATGCCCAGGTATTCAAATGTAAGAACTCTCACTTGGTAAATCTCAAACTCAAGATTATTTAGAAAGTAACTACAAAGCTAAGAAAGTCTGCTTTCAGAATCTCTCCTCTCAGTCCATGTATAACTGTGGTTTCCTCTGTTATGTTCTTCTGTGGTGACACATCATGGCCCTGGCTCCCCTTGAATTATGGGAATGGAAAGATCATTCCCAGCAACTCTGTCTTATCTGTACCAAGAAAAAGAAATAGTAACACAGAATATAGTAAAGAAGCTATTTACCACCTTCTTCTCCTGTAAATTGCCATTTTGTCCCCAGAAGAAAGGAATAGATGGGAAAGAGAAATTCTACTGCCCCTTCTTGTTCCTATGTAGTTGGAAGCCCAGAGAAAATAAAGCATGTGAAAAAAACTTCATTTCCCAGTTCATTTTTATATATCATGAAGGAAGGTGGATCTTCTTAAGTCAGTCAGTCATAAGAATGAATCCTATTTCTCTAAAAACCAGTCAGTGTGGAGCCTGTGAATATATTGACTAATTCCTTCTTACATTAATTTTTATTGCTATTACATACTTTGTGATATACCATAGCTTTATTACCCTGTAAATCTTCTGTGGTACTGAAATATTCAAATTGACTGGCTTCAATTACCAAATAATAATTATTTTAATATGACTTCTCTGTGATTGTTTAGTCTGTAGGAGTTCCCTTCCCCTTGCTTTTCTTTATTTCTTTTTCAAAGTGGTAGTAGAAAATTTCTGATTTCCTTTTATTCTCTAACATTGTGTGACACATTGGTAAAATGTAAATGTACTTTTAAGCCTACTCCTTCTTGCCCCTCCATGTTGTCACTTGCAACAGATTTTCCCTTGAATTCTCTATTATCCGACCTAATTAAATTGTTTGTTTTTCATTGTGGGAAATCATTATCACAATTCACTCTTATTGCTGACTCTGGAATTCTAGAAACCTTGCCAATAACTGGTTGGGGTAATGCCCATGTTATTGAAATTTGTTATTGCCCTTGTGCCAGACCTTACAAACATGTTCCCCTCCCTTGGTGATTTGCAGCAATAATTTCACAAAATATAATATGGCTGAGTCTAAACAACTGTTCTCAATAACACTTTCTCACAGAAAACATTTTGTTTTCCTCAAGTAGAAATAGCCTTAAAATAAACAGATATTTTCAGTGTGATTTAACGCTTTCCCTCTATTGTACATTAGAAGATTCAAGTTACCCAGAAAATAGATCTGATCATTGGAAAAGGTCAGACAACCCCTGGAAGAGATTCATATAATGTATTAATTTATGCAGGATGGGGTCACAGTAAACCACAGGGCAAGAGAACAAAACTGTGACTAATGAGTTTACAGACTTAACCTTCATCAGCTTGATTTCCATCTCCTTTACAATACACTAAAATTATCCCTGTGTAACTTCTGAGAATCAGAGAAATTCAAAGTTGGAAAAGACCTGAGAGGCCACACAGTCCAGTCTTAAGAAGGGTACAAAATATCCATGATAAAGTTAAATTAACTTCTACAATAAACCTTACAAATTCTAACATCTTTTTAACAACACATTTAATATACAATATATCTTTTGGCATAAACCATTTGTTTTATACGATATGATGTTGAGTGCAAAGTTTTTCACAAGATATTCTTTAGTTTCTTGTAATGAAACTTTACTCTTATCACATCGTATATTAAATGTATCTTTGAGAAACAATACATTATTCCAAATCTAGTCTTGATTATAGTCCATAGATTTTCAATGCACTTAAAAAAAATGAATTGCTAGGCTACTGAAGAATGCTGGTTTCTATATCTGATAATTTTCATACATTTTCATGATTTGTGGCATGGCATAAGGTCATAAAAAGATACTAATTTGCCTTTTGGGAATTTCTATAATTCATGAACAAATTTTGCTTTTCATTAAATCAATATATTTGTTAGCAATGATCATTCCCTTAATGGGAATACTTGAGATCCACTGTAAATTTTGTTTAATCCCTCAAATTGGGGGCAAAGGGAGTGTAGATGTTTTCTAATTTTGTAAAGTTACCTAAATTTTTGAAGGTTTAGCTATAGTTTTTTTTCTGACAATCATTTTGTTACACTGATCCTCTAATTATAAAACACTATAGAAGTCAATGTTCAAAGATATTTGGGGAAATGTTACAGAAGTTCAGAAACAAAATTCACATTGGCTACCTGTGGAATCAATTCCACTGCTCCCGCCTCTGAAGATTCCAAGTCTTGGCTTAACTGGTGCCTTTTCCTGATTTTAAGCTTCCACTGATTCTCCTGCCTTAATGGGGATCCGGGACCTTGTCTTTTTTTTTTTTTAAGCAATCGGGTTTAAGTAACTTGCTTAAGATTACATGGCCAGTTATTTCTGGGTGTGGTGCTAAGTGTCTGAGCCCGGATTTGATCCCCAGGTCATTCTGACACTGGAGCCGGTGCTCTTACTCCACCTGGCCTCCCCTAGGACCTTACATCTTCTAGAGATAAAAAGAGCCCAGATAAAACCACTAATTCAATGTTATGTTGCATTAAGAGAGGCATAAATTCCAGGACCAGTGGATTGATAATCTGTTGGTTTCTCCATGGTCAGACCCTGCTGAAATGCCAGGGTCATTTATTGGCTCTGCATTTTAGGAAGAGTGCATCTAAACTGAAGATCATTTACAGGTCAATGAGGTTGTTGAAGAAAGAGCCTCAAGTGCATGCCATGTGAAACTTGGGAGAAAAAACTTTGGAAATTTATCCTGAAGAAGAGTAAGGGGGAAAGAGAGGCAAAGGATCACAGAATCTCAGATTTAATAGTATTACTCCAAAACAATTTAGCCCAAACCATACCTGATCCCTATTCATTTTTTATGCTCCTTAGATACTAACTTTCATAGTTGTACTTTCTTAGTCTGGTCTTTAATATTTACACAATTCTAATTCCACAGCCATAGAAACAGACTTGGACAGTTAGAGCTGGCTCTAGCCAGTTGACTCAGACTCTGAAGCTGGCCTCCAGAATAACTCCTCCACTACTCAATATGCCTTCCATGAAGGCAAGCAGAGATATCATCTTCCACTTTTTCCCCAGTTTCACAATTCTGTTTTCTAATACTAAGTACATACATGGATGGCCCTTTACATTTTTCTTTCCAAGGATTGCCTAAGTAACTGGAGAATTTGCTGAACATGGAGCCTAATTCAAAACTCACCTCTTTCACTTACTAGCTATAAGGACAGTGGAAGTCATTTAACCACTCTGAGGCTTAATGTTCACATCTGTAAAATGGGAACAATAGCACTTGTAATACAGCAAATCATTAGTAGAGTAAAAGCAAAATACCCATGACAATTACTGAGGCTAGCCCTAATGCAGCATCAAAGAGTTGTTGGGAACAGAATCCCAATGGCACATGGCTTTCATTTGCTACATTTAGTGGAGCCCAACAGTGTCTGCGTTTAGTATCCTAGCACTATTCCCATCAGCCATTCCCACTTTCTACATTTTTCCATAAAACTAAACAAAAAAAATCTATTGCCCTGGAGATTACTGTTATTCTTCAGTGACTCATTTCAACAATGCTACAAGTTTCCATTATTTCTGACTAAAGGATCTTAGGTTTATAACTGAATAGAATCTTTAAGACCACCTAAAACAACTTCTTCATTTAACAGATGATGGAAGTAAAGCATGAAGAGAGTATAAGACTTCCCCAAGGTCACATGGGTATTATGGTATTTTTATACCTAAGGTCAAGAGGTAGCAAGAAGCAGAACTCAAAATCAAACCATTCATTCCCAGACCCAGCATTCATTACACTATTTTTTCCCCAAAGAAGCAAGCTGGAGAGCAGAAAAGAGTAACGTTAGCATATAGCCCATCTTTCTTGGAACCCTATCAGGTGCTGAACCTCAAACAATGGGTCACTTTATTTTTCAGGACATTACCTGGGAATAGGGCCTCTAACTCCTGACCCAATCTTCCTTTTCTCCTTAGATTTGAAAAACAGCGACTGGTTTCTACTACAGGCAGCTTGAGAGTATTATTCCCTTCCTTGAGGCATTTAACTGAAGACTTCTAGTCCTCCTTCTTTCCTTATAGAATTCATTACTTATCTCACAGTCTTCCTCTCCTCCCCAATCTACCTTTATATTTATAGACTTCAATTTATGTATTTCTCATCTCAAATGCCCTGTTTTCCAATTTCACCAATTTCATTGATAAAGTGACCTTTAGGGGTGGCTAGGTGGCACAGTGAGCTGAGCACCGGCCCCAGAGTCAGGAGGATCTGAGTTCAAATCCAGCCTCAGACACTTAACACAAAAACTAGCCATGTGACCTTGGGCAAGTCACTTAACCCCAATTGCCCTCCAAAAAAAAAAGCAAAAAAGATAAAGTTACCTTTACCCATATTTTGTCTTAGGTATATGTAGACATGGCAATATTCTTAATCTTGTTTTCACCACAAATGCTTGACAATTTTCATATAGAAAGGCACAATGCTTCAATCTGACCATCATCTTCTATCCTTCCTTCAATCTTTACCTCTACCTCATAAAACCCCTTTTCCAACTCATTCTTTATCATCACAATGAACTCCAGTTACCCTGACTCTTATTCTTCTGGGATATCACTTTGGTTCTAGCCTCATTTTCTTTCCTTCCTAATGTTGACCATATAGTCAATCAGTTCATCTGCATGCTTCCTCAAATATCTGTAATGGTAAGGGAATTTGAAGATCTTTCCTACCCTTTTATAGGCTCAAGTGAATTTGAGGACCTTTCCTGATTTGAAAATACACTGTCCCCTAATAGGCTGAATATGTTTACATGGAGCCTGCAGTGGGAGGTTTGTTTTTCAGGAATGCCCACACCTTGTTGCTTTCTGATTGGGCAGGGGGCAACAAGGGTTGTGATGTTCTCTGACCCTGGAGAAGGCTAATGTGATGTTTTGCTTTGGGGCTCACTCATGGGAAGAGTTGTGTGATTTGGCCAGATGAGACACTGGGCAGCTGTTGAGGCCCCCAGCTTTGAAAACACAGATGTTGGTGCTTCTCTCTCTGGTAACTAACTAGGTGTGGATGTAATGGTAACACAGCTGGAAGCTCTGTCACTTGGTCTGTTTCTCTGTCTACATTTTTTGTCTGCTTGTAACTTCTGTTTGCATTTATCTGAAGTACAGGGTGCTGACTTTCCCCCCTGAACTAGGTAAATGACATATGTTTGATTAAAGTAAGATGGTTAACCCCTTTTTGAGTTGCTTTCCTTTAGAAAATCAGGTCAAAGGACTTGTGCTAGCGGTCATCCTGGGTATGGTAGGGTGCTTGCTGCTACAATAGCCAACTTGAATATTTAACTTACTACTCATCAAAGCCTTGCCATACCTCAATTATAGGATTTTCCCATTGTATACCTCTTTTGTTTGTAGTCAAATGCTACTGAATGTTCTTGGAGGAATTTACATAATCTTAGTGACTATGAATGATTTAAAATTAAGTCACATAGCCTCAATTTGGTCCTTGATCCTATAGGACAATTATTTTTGCCTTGCTGAATTGCCTTATTACTCCCTATAGTGGCTGTCCTGAACTCTCCTTAAGTCTCCTACCTTAGCCCTTAGCCCTTCCCCTATCCCTCTCATCAATGAGCCTATTATTTTATTGAAAATAACAGGATCTATCTATCCTAAGTTCCTCAGTCTCCATAAGTATTCTGCAATGATTCTCTCTCTCTCTCTGTCTCTGTATCTGTCTCTCTCTCTCTGTCTCTGTCTCTGTCTCTCTCTGTCTCTGTCTCTCTGTCTCTCTCTGTCTCTCTCTCTCTCTCTGTCTCTCTCTCTCTCTGTCTCTCTCTCTCTCTCTCTCTCTCTCTCTATATATATATATATATATATATATATGCATTCATTCATATAGAGGTAAAATATAATATTACACAGCAGATTTCTCTTTATAATAAAGTTTAGTCTTAGCAATGGCACATGCAATGTTTCTTCATATTTCTGAAATTGATGACCTGATTCCCTAGGCTGATTATTTTTTATATGTATTATTTTATTATGCCTCAGCTATATGGACCTACCCTTTTAAAGTCATTCTTTGTCTCCTATGGATAAATTTTAACCTCCCCAAATTTTTGGTTGGTATTTTTCAACAGACGTGACAAAAAGCCCCACAAATGAATGGTTATATCATGTAATTATTTTTTAAAAAAGAGTATTTAGAATTTCATTGGGGAAAAAAATTATAGATAAGTTGAGGCAAATCAATATGCATTCTTTCTATGATTTTTAGAAAATAATATTTGACCTGGGAAAATAGAAAATACACTTGCTAAAGCTGCTAGCAGATAGGTTATTCTAATTCAAAGTTTATTTTAAAGAGTGATAGTGTGATTAAAATCAAAGTTATTCTACACATGGATCAGAAAAAAATTTCATCAAAAATATTTATTGTTTGAACTAGAGCAAATAGATCAAATTGAGAAGCATTACTGCTTTAGAAATTTCTCAAATAATTGCTAAACTTAATTTGTGTGCATTTAGCAAAAAAGAAAATGAATGGAAGGAAGGAAGGAAGGAAGGAAGGAAGGAAGGAAGGAAGGAAGGAAGGAAGGAAGGAAGGAAGAAAGGAAGAAAGGAAGGAAGGAAGGAAGGGAAATAAAGAGAAAAATGAAACTAGACTTAATAAAATAACATTTTCTACTTCTTAATTTACAATGTTTATTTCTGTTTTATGTGGAAATTGTTGTCAACGCAGCATTGTACAATGGAAAGGACCCTGAAAAAGTGGTCAAGAAAATGGGTTTTATTCCCAGCACTGCCGATAACTAGCTGTGTGATCATTGGTAAATAATTTTAATTTTTTTTCCTCTCTGTGTGTCTCAGTTTCTTTATCAGTAAAACAAGAGACTTGAACTTGATAATATTTAAAGCCCCTTTACAAATGTAAGGTTCTATTTCTAGAAAAAGAATTTGTTTAAAATACAATGCAAAGATAACCAGCATTGAATTTTTTTGTTTCAAAATAGTATCTTCTCTCTATTGCCTTGCACAATGAGGAAATTTGAAAACATCCAATTATTTAAATAAAATCTATGTTTCTTTTGTCTTCTTTTCTGGTGAAATAAAATATTTCCTTTCTTTTTCTAAAGCATGATGATGTATTTCCCACACACATGTGTGTATGCATATGTTTATATGTATATATACCTATGTATAAATATATACATACACATAGGTATATATGTGTGTGTATATATGCACACACACGAGTGTATGTGTCTGTGTGTAGTAATGGATGATTTTATTTAATGCGTTTCCCAAAAGATTTGAAAAATGTGATGTGTTGTTTTTACACCAAGATGAAAAAATGTGCTTCTGACAGATTTCAGCAGCTTTCACCTCTGGGCTACGTATGCTGTAACTATTTTACAACTTATGAAATGGTTTTGCACTACAATCAGAGGCAACTTGGATGACAATTCAGACGTTACAAACAAAAACAAAAAACAGAATAGACTTGGGCTTGTGAAACTATTTTGTCTTTAAAGATGATCTTTAATAACTTATACACATATCCTTTATTTCCCCTGAAAGAGGAACAAAGATATGTGCATTCTGCATGGCATAAAAGGATGGAGTTTGAGGGCATGTGGGCTGCTGACAAATCATCTTTGTAGATGAACTATTAATACAACAGCATAAAATAGGTGAGGCTAGTTTCATAGCCATAGTCAAGTTCAAAACCTAACTCCACAACAAAACATCCTTCCCTATTACTCAACTGGATGTTGGGTAATTCTGTGGATATAGTGTTTGACCTGGAGTCAAGAAGGTCTGATTTCAAATTTAACTGAAGTTATTTACTAGCAGTTTGATCCTGGAAAAGTCACAACCTCCATCTACCTCAGTTTCCTTGCTATAGGATAGAATAATATTAGAACCTACCTTGAACAGCTTGAGGGAGGAAGAAATGAGATAATATTTTTAAAGCACTTAGCACCACGCTTGGTACACAGTAGTTACTTAATAAATTGCTTCCTTCAAATCCACATTTTTCTTGTGTTACTGCCTCCTGTTATAGCAATTATTGTCTCTATCAGTGAGATGAGAAATTACTTAAACACTATCGAATTTTGTTACTTAATTACTACATGTAATGGGGGGAGAATATAATGGAAGAAAGATCCATTGCCTGCATGACTTTAATTCTCCTCCAACCTCTGCCACTTACTTCACTTCCCCTTTCTGTTCCTTCAGTTCCACGTCTGCAAATGAGAAGATTACACCTTGTCTCTCTCTACCTCATTATCTTCAGCTGCTTTTTGTGGCATGATATCTTGGATCACATTAATGGGTGAGATACAATTTTTAAGAGGAGAAGTCTTGGAGTTTTCTTCCTTCTGAGGGCATTAAAAACAGTCCTTAGTCCTTGGTGTCTTGATATGTTCTTTTCTGGTTTAAGTGAAGGAAATAGAACATCTGCCTTTAGCAGTTTTGAGAAGTTAGAGGACGAGGTTCCAGGAATCTGGGAGGTGGAATATAGTCCAGATATTACAAATTACCTTTCTTTGATGTCCAGAGAAAAACAGCAAGATTTAGGAGTAACCTTCTGGATCAAAGCCAGTGGAAGGTAACAAGAGGGCTCATTCAAAAGTCATGTCATATCTCGACAAGAACTTGGTAGGCCTAAACTATGTTGTGATGAAGCTAAATTTTGAGCCAACTTCCTGAAGGCTAAAATAGTGTGAGGGAGATGATGTCCCTGAAGTATTAGGGGAAATGCTTTTCTGGTCATTTCACCAAAGTAAATGAACTTTGTAAAAGCTAAGTGAAGTGGTGGCTCTAGCAGATGGAAGTAAAAAAGAAAAATTTTACAAATTAATCAGGGTACCCTAGACTTAGATATTTGTTACCATTGAAATCTACTTTGATGGGAGATGTTCTGAAATCATAGCTCCCAGATATAGGCATACTAATTTTGTACCTCCCTGTTTTACAATGTAAAGGGGACTTAAAAGGAAAAAAAGCATGATTAATTGAATCAAAAGCAAATAGTAAACCCTTTCCTTGGTAGAAAAAAATCATATTAGGTAATTAATAAACTCTAGAGCTTGAAGGGACCTTAGACATTAGCTAAGTTAAAACCCACAGGAATCTTTATAGTTCAGTCATAAAATATGATTTGCCTAATATCACACAACTAGTAAGCATACTCAAATTCAGCAATTTCAAATACAGTGTTCTTTAGAACACACTATTAAGCCTTCATGGTCAGTAAGTGGGTCCCAGTGCCCACTATCAATCTTTACTACTAAAGTAGTAAAGTCATCTAATTATGTTTTTTCCCCTCTTTAATTCAGTCTTTCATTAAAATTAGGCCATCAGCATTATTTTAGTAATTTGTAGCTTCTCAGTGACTCAGGGTTATTATTAGAGTTAATTTGAATACTTATTTAAGAGGCAAGTAATTTGTCAAGGGTTTTCCTAGTAATTGATTTGCATATTTACCCACTGTCCACTGGAAAAGACTTGGTGTTGTTGTTATCAAGTCCTGTAGATACTGATGCTTGGGCCTTGTCCAAAGGAAATGTGTGTGTGGGTTCCATACTTTAATACTTGGGGAAAGTCTATTGTGGAGGATTTATTTTGAGCCAACTTAGTAATAATAATAAATAAAATGATAAATAAAGCCATCTTCTCATTAAGCAATGCCCTGTTAAAATATCCAGACCAAAGAGAAGTTGGGATTTGATGCCCCTACTTTTGGAAATGATCACATCATCCAGGCAAAATTCTAAAAATAAAAATGTCCCCTGACCTGAATGAAAAGAATTGATAATCATATTGACCTTTATAGCATATATCATAAGCATTGCTATTGCATAGTATTGAAAAACTTAAGAGAAGAGCAGTCAAATGCTATCAACTCATTCTGATTCAGTCAGGTCATCAAGTATTTATTACCCACTCTGTTTGAAGCCTTGTGCTAAGCTCTAAGGATAAAAATAGACAAGAAACTAGTCCCTGCTTTCAAGGAGTTCACAGTCAAGGATATATTAAGCAAACAGCTATGTACAAGGAAGATTTATACAAAATAAATTGGATAATAACAGCAAAGGTAAGGCACTACCTTTAAAGAGGTTGAGATTCCCTCCATATTAATGTCTTTGTGCTATACATAGGGGAAACAAAGGCAACTTTTTGTAAATCTCTGCCCTTAGGGATATTGAATTCTTCTGGTGGATAGATGTACCCAGATAAGTAAAGGTATTTTGAAGAGTAAATCACTAAGAATTGGAGGGATGAGGAAATTTCAGCAAGAAGTTGGTACCTCACCAGAACTTTAAGAACTCTGAAAAAACTATGATAAGGGGCTCCACTGCAATTATGAGTGATAGCCTCCACATTTCCATGGAAGTGAGAGAATGGGGATTTTTTTTTACTACTTATATTCCAAAGTGCTATGGGTAGAACCTGACCATGGTGTATGGGTACAGGCCAAGAGTATCTTCTTCATTTAAGCTGCCAGGTATTTTGACAATGTGTGCTTACTCATTCTGAAGGGAAGGATATGGGCTCTCTTTTGGCAGCCACCCAGTTATTATAAAACCCTCCTTAGACAGTCTCCTATCCAGATTCACTGGCCCTTTCTCACATATAAAAACTTTTAGTTGAGTATAAATAAATGATGGCCTTATGGAATTATGGTTAATGAGGCAAGAGATATATTTTAGTGCCCTAAATAAACTGTTACAACATTGCTAATATGACATGGATTAAGTGTGATTTGTAGGGTTACATTTTTTTAAAGCATGCATCCATTTTCCATCCAAATATAATTAGTTTGAATATAAATAAAATAGCATTTCAGTTATTAAGAGCTCAGTTAAATAAAACATGATTTATCTGTCATCTTGTTCTAAAGAAGACATTTTTATGAGAAAGCAAGGCTGCATTGACACATCCATTTACACACTGAGAAATGTAATAATTTTGATGTTGGCAAGAGAAAAAGGGGTTGAATTTGATTGGCTTATGATTGGCTTGTATGCGGTAGCATATCTTTCATAAATACTTAACATCCTATGAGGATATAACCTTTTTTTTCTTCTTAAATTAAGTTCTAAAAATATACAATTTACTCTTCTGTAAAAGAGTTTTGGAAAGATAATACATTATTATTTTTTTTCCTCCAATATTCTTTACATAGTGAGTTGACTTTTTTTAAAGGACATTCTACTTTTTGTAGCATTTTGTTTCTGTCACTGTAGACTCAAGCAAGGCAGAAAGGGGAGCTTCATGAAGGAGAAAACTCAGAGAGGTGAATCAACTTGATTAAAATCATAGAACAAGTTAGTGGTAGTGCCAAGACTACAACTCTGATACCTTTACTCTCTGGCTCATGTGCTTTCTATGGACCATGCCAAAAGCTCACTATAGTACTTTGTTGGGAGTCATTCCTTGGCAAAGTAATAAAGATGAAATATAATTATAGTGAGAGTTGTCTATTATTTAATAATAGAGGCGTATTGGTACAGTGAACATTTAATAACATTGAACTTTTAATTGGCAGAAGCTTGGATTTGAATTCTTCTTCTGATGTTTACTATTTATGTGACATTAGGAAAATCACTCAGCATCTCTTTAGCTGTTTCTTTATAGCTTAAAAATTACCCTATATAGTCATATATGAAATAATATGTATAAATTGCTTTGAAAACATTAAAGCACTATAAAAATCTATTATGATGATGATTACTATGTCATGGTTCATGAAGATTTTGTGCTAAATTTTCTACTACAGAAGATCATCTAAGGAAATGAAATGAATATGGTAGATAGACAGAAAGAGAGAGAGAGAGAGAGAGAGAGAGAGAGAGAGAGAGATAGATAGATAGATAGATAGATAGATAGATAGATAGATAGATAGATAGATAGATGATAGATAGATAGATAGATAGATAGATAGATAGATAGACCAATGGATAGATGGGTGGATGAAGTCCAACAGGTAAAATAAGACATAGACATTTAGGATGGTACATAGAGATGGACTTAGACATAAACATAGACTTAGATATAGACAGGCATAGACATAGACTTAGATGTAGACAAGCATAAACATAGACTTTTCTATCTATTGTTGAAGGCATTGTTATCTTCTTACTCACCCAGACTCACAAGATATGTGTTATACTTGACTCTTCACTCTCATACAAACTCCATATCCTATGAAAAGTCTTTCTTTCTTTAATTGATCCTGTACCTATCTTGTTTATACTGCTCTTTGAAAGTAATGACTGGCTTTTTTGCCAAGATTTTAGTACAAATGCCTTGGCACATAGTAGGACCATAATAACTGATGGTCGACTAAACAACATAGACATACCCTAGATAAATATATAGATAGATTTAGATGTAGATGTGAATTAAGATTTGGATAATAGAAAGATAGAAAGAGACAAATATTGAGATGGGAATAGAAGGGGAGGGAGAAAGAGGAGAGGTAGATAGGTATGTAGAGACAGAGGCAGATATAGAGGTAGATAAGGATGTTAGATATAGCCATAGTTTATATGATAGAGATAAAGGTAGTTGTGAATATAGATATATTTGTAAGTGAAGTAAAGATTCAATCATTTTCAGTCATGTCTGTCTCTCTGTGACCATGCTTGAGGTTTTATTGGCAAAGATACTGAGATGCTGTGCCATTTCCTTATCTGGCTCTTTTTATAGATGAGAAACTGAGACAAACAGAGTTAAGTGATTTGTCCAGGGCCACATAACTAGGAAGATTCTGAGACAAGATTTGAACTCATCTTCCTGACTTTAGAATTGGCACTCTATCTACCCACAATACCACCTTGCTGCCCATTATAAAGATATAGATATATAGGGGGCAGCTAGGTGGCACAGTGAATAGAGTCAAGAGGACTGGAGCCAAGAGTCTGGAGTCAAGAGGACCTTAGTTCAAATCTGGCCTCAGACACTTGACACAAAAACTAGCTGTGTGACCTTGGGCAAGTCACTTAACCCCAATTGCTCTAAGATAGATATATAGATACATACATACATACGAATAGAGTTAGATATAGATATTAATATATACATATAAAGATATAAATGAATTTTATATACAGAGATATTTATCTATATCTTTCTCTCTATCTATATATACTAGGAAAGAGGCCATTCTCTGACTCATTTCTTACCTAGCTTTAATCACCGAATGGGCATTGCCTCAGTCAAACTGAAATCTGTTAAAGACCTTAGCCTAAAAAGGCCAAGATCTCCCACTGCGTTTGGGACCATCTTTAGTCATTCTGATCCATATCTCACTTACCACTGGACCCAGAGACTCTGGAGGAGAAAGCAAGGCTCATGACTTTGCATAACCTTTCCTCATTTAAATTCATTTCACTTGCATATCTTGGCAACAGCTGCCTGATGTCACTGTCCTCTTAGAGAATGGAGGACAACACCACAATCATATATGTGTTTGTGTGTGTGTGTGTGTGTGTGTGTGTGTAATTCCAATGCAATATTCACAGTACCCATACCAGCTATGAATATGCTGGTGTAGTTGTGAATCACAAAATGTAACAGGCTCTCCATGTAGGGGACAGAATCAAAACATTTATTCAAATACCAGAAAGCCTAATCCCAAACCAGAAAACCTAATTCTTCATAGTGACCATGAAGTTGGTACACATAACCAATGCAGCAAACACCAACATTCCCAAGCCTTCCCAAACCTTTCCTCAATCAGGCCTTCAAAACGAAATAGGCTCCCTTAAGTAAGAATGCCCCTCTCTCATTCATTCTAGCTGCTCAGCCTCCACACTGCTTGCTCCCAGCAGTTCTGGCTCTCTCTCAGCTTGTGCTAGCTTTTTATTCTGATCATTAGCTCCTCCCTGTTCTGCTCCTTCCTATTGCATCAGCTAGTTCCTCTGACTGTGGTTTTCACAAGTTCTGTTTCTTAACAAAGACTTGATATAATCAAGGGCAAGGTTCAATTGAAACAAGGCACTAAGTACTTGTTTGCTTGCTATTACACAGAGCAAGGAAGATCTTCAAATCCCCATTACCATTACATTATTTGCATGTATGTATGTGAGTATATGCATGTATATGTGTGTAAGTACTATGTACATATAAATTGTGTATATTTATTGTTATATTTATATGTATATGCATATATGTACATTATGTGTGCACATATACATATATGTAAATATAGATATGGAAATGTAAGGTGTTCCATTGCTGTAGGGAACTTCCAATGAAGAAATTGCCCCAACAAATGACGAGATACCATTCTTTTTAATCTTAAAGCCTTAGAGATTTGCTTGGTGCACTGAGAAGTTAACTTACTTGCCCAAGGTCACACAGCTAGAATGCAAAGTATTAGAAGCAGGGCTTGAACTCAGATCATCTTAATTGTGAAGAGAACCCTACATTGACTAGGGAACACTGCTTTTCACTTATCATCACCATCATCATCATCATCATCTTCATCTCTTAGAATCATGCAATCCATTCATCTGGTTTCTACCTTGAAGTTTGAGAATTTGTAGGGAACTTCACATATCTTGTGAAGAGTCCTTGAATCCATAAACACTCCAGGCTTCAATCAGACTTCTATTCACAAAACTATAAAATATCATCAACTATGTCATGAATTATCACAGTATAATTAGCAAATATACCAGCTGTAGACTGCATAAATAATATACCTTTCATATAGTCATATGGTTATGTTTCACATGTATATGTATTGAGATAAATAAAATTCAAATTTATTTAAATTTATTTATTTAAAAGTGTTACTGAGTTCATAGTAGAGTTTTATCCTGTATTTTTTAAAATCATGAGTAATTAGTCAAATTTATGTCAAGTGTGTGTCGGGGGGGTCTACATTTTTTTTTTTATATTAAAAAGATATACTCAGGCTTTAAAGGTTTGGGAATCATTTGTCTAGTTCAGCTTCCTCACCTTACAGATGGGGACATTGAGAGCCAAAGAGGATAGTTAAGTGGTTGCACCGAGATCACATAGGTGTCAATTAGTAGAACCAGAATCAATCTCAGTTGTTATCACCTTACATTTGTACAATGTTTTATATTTTTCAAAAAATGTTTGCATGTTTTTTAGTTTAATGTTTCCTGTAAGGCAGTAAGTTAGAGATTGTTGATAATATTTTAATCATAAACTGGGGCTCAGATAAATGATTTACCATAATCCCAAGGCTGATAATTAGAATACCCTGGACTGTGAATACTGTCTTTACTATAATATACTATAACATGACAATTTAATTATACAACGCTGTTCTGAGCAGATTATTTCTCCAGTAAAAAATAATTATAAATCAGTAACTTTTAATTACAAACTGTTTTAAGTGCAAACTCCTAAGATTTGCAATCAAAATTTTCTACTTCTTGACTCCAGTTCTGTTCAAATAACTTGGGACTAGTCATAATTTTTATGTAGTTTCAACTTGTCACATCAACGACTATGTGTGTATATCTACTTAACATCTTTGACAAGTTTCAGAGGGACAGTGAGGATGGTGAAAGAACAGGACACCAGAGAAGAAGATGAAATGAAGTGACTAGGAATGTTCATATTAGAGCAAATAAAATTACGGGAGCATATAATAACTTTATTTTCAAATACGTGAATGGCTTACATTTGAAGAGCTGTTCAATTTGTTCTACTTGTATCCAAAGATAGAACTGGAAGATAAGCAGATTTTCATTCATTATAAGGAAAAACTTGATAATTAAATCTCTGCAAAAGTGTAATACTTTGGCAGGTAATAGGGTCCCCCTCAATGAACTTCTCTAACAAAAGCTGGATGATATCATGAGCTTTGAACAGTATTTATTGTCAAAGCACTTTTCATATAAGGAAACTGAGGCTCCAAAAGGTTAAGTGACTTGACCATGGTCACACAGCTAGCACGAGGATGAATCAAAATTCAAACCCATGTCTTTGTTTACTTCCAATTGTGCACTATATGGGTAAATTTGCTCTAGTTCAGAGCTATATCATGACCATGATATAGCAGAAATTATATATTTAGAAGCAGATGACTAGGGTTCATTCCAGAGTCACAAGTTATGTCATATTGGGCTTTGTCATGATCTGACTGAGTCTCAGATTTCTCAGTTATAAAATGCAAAAGACATAATGTTTGTACTCTGCTACCTCCATGGCTGGGTTGTTATAAGAAAGTGCTTTGGAAACTTTAAAGCACTATATAAATGTGGAATATCAGCATCTCCAGCAGGTTTTCAATAGTAAATGAGTGCTTTATGCTTTATTCACATATTGTGGCTGATTTTTTTCTTCATTGAACTTGAATCTGATCAATTCCAGGGTTTTGGAATCTGGCTGCATTTTTTTAAAAAGGTATATTTTCATAACCATTGAAGGGAGTAATATAAGTAAACAACTTTTAAAATTTTGTTAGAGTAGTAAACTTAGGAAATTTACCTATAAGATTTATGAAAATATTATATGCATTCTCTCTACACATTTTATACATACATTTGGGTGTATACCTATATACTCAAATTATATGAACTTTTGTCTATATATGCATTCTATACATTACATTTACACACATTTATATATGCATGTACATTATATGTGTTTTCTGTCTTCATATATACACACATGCATAATACACGTAAGTGTATTGTGTGTTCATAGATACAAATAAAAGTAGGTGCACAATTTTTAAACTTTACTAGCTTAAAATTGCACTGATTTTGAGAAGAAAGACACAAATGTGTATAAACACATATGTGTGTATGCACATTGCTTGCTCACATATATGTAAACTGGGTTAAATTCCTAGATTTTCCACTTACTGAGGATCAATTTTCACAAAAATAAAGTAAAATTAAGATAACAAATCTACCCAATTCACATCATAAAATGGCTATTAGGAACAAATACAAAAGCAAAATCATTAATGTTAGATTTAAAAGGAATTCTTAATCATCTAGACTCACACCAAGGATGAATCCCTCCTATATGTAACACATATGAAATACGAACTTACAGGCTCCGTGAGCATTTAGATTTCAGAAATTAGCAAACATTATAAATATGGTATTGAATTATTTATTATTTCATTAATTTACTAGACAAAGAAAGTGATAAAGTATTAATAATATTGTTTAAACTTAAAAGTATGCTGTACATACATTTCTTTTCCCTCCTGAGAACAAGTTGTTAAAAATGTGCCAGCAAACCATTGCCTCTTTGTAACTTCTGTAGATTGATCCCAAGTCATGCTTATAATATATAGCTTTTCAAATGTTTGAAGACAGCTATCATGTTCCCCCATGTCTTTCCTTTTCTAGGCTAACCACCCTCAGTTCTCTGAACTAATTCAGAAGGCTCTTATCATCTTAGTTGCCCTATGTAGTTTATCTTTGCCCTTTCTAAACTGTGGGTTATAGACCTGAACACAACAGGTGTGAAAATTCTTTGTAAACTGCAAAATAATTGTTCCAATGTAGAATATTAGTTTTATGCTTCTAAGTGGAGAAAAGCTTTGATTGTTCAGATTCATATAAACAGCTTCCCAGCTTCTTTGAATGAAGTCAGATCTTTAAATCACTGGGGAATTATATTTTATTCCTGTTAATAGATTTAAAATAGACCCATTGTGGGCTATTGTTTATATTTATATGACTTTTTTAATTCAATGAACTATCTTCAATGACTCTTCCTTGATATGAGACAGATATAAAAGAAAAATAAAATACATCTTAAGAGACAAGTGTCTGGTGATCTGGCAAAGGATGAGAAGGGGTAGATTCTGAATTCTAATCCCATCTCTGCTACTGTGTCTGTGAGAGAATGTCTTACATTCCTTGCTTTCTCTTTTAGCTGTCAAAGACAGATTCTAGCAAAAAAGGACTGTTTATTTCATAGAACTGTTATGAGTGACATTTATTGTTGGAAAACCACTTTGAAATACAGGGCTAAAAGGATCCATAAAAATCAAGAAAGGACTCTTAAATAATTCTCAAACAAAATTACAAAGCTGGATTTGAATACTGAATACAAAAGCTGAGCTATTTATTGGTACTTATAAATATTAATATTTACAGTGGAACTTATGGAGGGAAAGGAAGCACAGTGAGAAGCAAAGCTGTGAACCCAGCTCATTTCTTAGTAAAGACAGGCACAGGCGACTTTAAAATATTGAATTTTCTCCACTATACTACTGAGAGGCAGGAAGCCTAGATTCTGCTCTCTCTGACAGATATAACTGTTATGATATTGATCTAATATTATGGCTTGGTGGGAAAGATTCAGAAAAAGCTGAAAGATTACATATGTGTATACACATGTATGCATGCATGTATGTATGTGGGGCAGTTCAGATTTGTTAATAGCGTTAATTACTACTGGGGCTAGAAGTCATATAGAAAGTATTGCTTCATTAAGGAAACACATGTATATGCATAAATATACATGCACATATATGCACATGTTTTATAAAAAGTATATAATTTATACATATTATATAAAATGTATATAATACATTTTATGTATGACATGTATACATACATACAACTATGTATATATGCATATGCATGTTTGTACCTATGTATATGTATATGCATACACATGTATATATTTTTCAAATCCCAGATCACTGTATTTTTTAAATGGGAAATACCTTAGGTCATGAATATTCCAAAATAAATGTGTTTTAAATTTCCATTTTAAAGAAATAGTATTTTTTCATTTGGTCTTATAATATAATTGCGTTGCAAATGACCTAATGATAATGAATGACATCATTTTTGCCATAATGATAAGACTTGATGAAATAATGGAGAAGTAGCTCCCCTGTTGAAAGAAGGAAGTACTGAATCTTCTTTGCAGCTGGATAGAGGAATTGGTATTTTGCAACATTTTTATGAGCTGAAATTTAACAAATCATATTGGGTAGAAGGGATACAAAGGTTGGTATACTGGAATCAAGAAACTCCTTCCTTCTTTCCCCTGTGGAAAGAAAAGAACAGGAAGAAAAATTAATAAGAGGGGAAACATATTATAAACAAAGTATTATGCTAAAGGGATAACAAGTGAGTGCTATTTTAATTCCAAAGGACTATAAAGTTTTGAAATGCTTTCCTCACAACTACTCTGTTACATAGGAAATGCAAGTATTGCTGCTCCAATTATATGATTTGGAACACACAGTATGCTTTGAAGGTAAGTGGCTTGCCTGTGGTCACACATAGTATCTAAGGCAATTTTTGAACTTGTGACTCATACACTAGATATTCAGTGTTCTGTCTACTAGAGCATGCAGCCTATTTAGAAAATGTTACCAATTATTGCATGAGTATCAATGGAGAAAGAAAAATGTAACATCAAGTTTATATCAAAGATATTATTACTCAATGGAAAAATCTAAAAAGTATATATTAAATTGTAGATGTAACTAAAGAAGCTCAATAGGAAGGGGAACTTGAAAATGTCTATCGTCTTAGTCAGAAAATCTAATGTTACTTGGCTCTTTCTGTTTTGTTTTGTTCTTAAGGTGATCCTTGGACCATTGAGTAATTTATAGCATATAAAGCTTCCAAACAACGCAGTGCTTATGGGAATAGTTTTTAAATACTACCCTAGTTGCTACATCGTTATTGGCAGTTATACAGAAGTGAATACAGCCTGAAGGTGATTTCAGGAACTATCTATTCCAGCCTGTAATGGCAAGCAAAGAAGTATTTAGCTCCCTGTTTCAGCTATTTAATTGTTTATCACCCTGTTTCAGTGCAAGTTTCTTTTGAGCCTTGCCCATGATTATATCAAGTCTTTGTTAAGAAACAGAACTTGTGAACCTGCTGATGCAACAGGAAGGGGTGGAACAGGGAGGAGCCAATGGCCATATATAAAGTGGAGCCCAAAGTGGGAAACAGCAGAATTGAAAAGGGGAGCTTTGTGGTGGCCAGGCACTCTGTTTGTCTGTTCTGTCTGTGTTGATTTTTGTTTGTGATACTTTGTACAGAAGCCCTGGGACTTTTCTAGAAGCCCTGAAAGAGGACTTTCTTGTTGTCTTTTTAATAGAAGTCCTGGAGGAGGGTTTCAGAGGTCCTAGGACTGTACTGATGATGTGTGTTGAGTTCTCAGACCTTGTTGGTGGGTCTGTGTTGATTTCATACGCAGATATTGAATTGATAATACTGCTGGCAATGTGCATGAATGTTGTTTTGGCTCTGTTAAACTTTGTCTTCCCAGAAACAGAAACTGTGAAGGACTTGAGATGGACTGCACACTGTAAGTTTCAATACAAAACAGGAACTGGATGAGGAACTGGATGAGGAGCCGAGAGAGCTGCATACCTTTAAATACAGGTGACAGTTGGGTAGATTCAGGCAGGGGCTGGGACCATGGAAAAGGAACCATGGAATCTGAGAGCCATACACAAGGCAAGATGAAAAGACCTCTTCTTGGGTACTTAATACTGACTGAGATCATGATTTACTCTGACCTAGTGGTGGAGCACTTTGACCTTTTTACTTTGTTTCCCTTAAAGAGGCTTGCTCCTTAAGGATGACTGAGTTAAAGACTTACTGTGTTTCCCCAATAATAAGACACTGTCTTATTATTTTTTTGGACAGAAAAACACCAGAGGGCTTATTTTCAGGGGAGGGCTTATTTTAATGAACATTGACAGCAATTTTAATAAACAGGTAAATGTGAGCAAAAAAATGTACCTTTATTCAATAATGATCATGTCATCTTCTTCAACAACATCGTCATAAGTGTCCATACCCTGAATTCCGTCCTGGATGTCTTGCGCCTCCATTTCCTTCAGAAGAAGTGGACCCAATCTGTCATATCCAGCAATATAGCTCCTTTAAATGAATATGTCTTGTCCAGGTAACCTGCTCGTAGTGCCTTGGCGACACAGCTGTCAGTAATTTTATCCCATGACTTCTTCACCCAAGTCACGACTTCTTGCAGACAGGGCTTCACAAAGTTTCCACGCTGATTTCTTTCCATTCTATTTTCAATGTAGTCATTGACTTCCATGCGCAAATGGTCCTTGAATGGCTTGTTTATTGCAATATCAAGGGTCTGGAGATAGGCAGTCATTCTTGCAGGAATCATTACTTGATCTATTCTTCTCTCTGCAAGGAAGTTCTTCATTTCTTTAGCGCGGTGAGTGCTGGATGAATCCCAGATTATCAGACCTCTTTGGTTACCTCACATAACAAGTGGCAGCATTAAATCAGCCCACTTTCTTATAACAGCTTGTGTACACCAGGCTTTTTCGGTTTCAAGAACGTAAATGCCAGATACACGTTCAATCTTATCTTTCTTACCCTTACTGATGATTAGAGGTGTGGCTTTCTTTCCATCCAAACGAATTGCCAAAACACAGGTGACCCGTGCACTTTCATAGCCAGTGGTGGGAATGTAGATTGACATTGCACCCCTGTGAGGAATTGTTGTTTGAGATCCTTGTCCCATAAACACTGCAGTTTCATCCATAGCAATCATATTGCAGGTTTGGTACTTGGAAATGTCGATCCTATCAATAAAGGACTTGAATGCAAGTGCACGTTTAATAACTTCAGCATCTTCCAGCTTAAACAGTGTTGTTGATCTTCTTAGGGACAGTTCATACCTGTACCGTTGAAGGAAACCGTCCAACCAGTGTTGTGATGCTTTGAATCCTTCTGAGACCATTTCAAACTCTGGTGCCATTGAAAGTGCAAATGCTTGAATATCAGCCCTGCACACAACCAAGGCCTTTGCTCTCCTGTCAGCAATCCATTCACCAATGAGGATCTCCAAGTCAGGATATAAGGGCTGCCGACCTGATCCAGACCTGCGCTTTTTCCCTTTTCCCTCATCCACCTGTTGATTGAGGTTATTATAATCTGCTCTCCATTTTCTGACCATTCGAAGATCCAAAAGTTTTTCTTTACAGAAAACTGCAAGATTCTTGCCATGTGACTCCTCTACAATTGCTTTCTTATACTCAACAGTAGAGCTCTTCCTTTTTGTACTCATGTCTGGCGGTCAAAACAGACAGAATAATAAAATTATGACCATCAGTCCTTCTTTTCACTCCATCATGCCCCCTGAGTTCTTCTTTTTTCTTCCATCATGCCCTTTTTATCCTCCATCATGCCCCCTCACTCCCACTTACATACTGGGTTTTTATGTTGTCCTGCCTCAGCTCTCCTCCGCGGCACTGCTCTCAATGGCGCCAGCAAGCAAATCACTGGGGAAGAACAGGATGACACGCTCACTGCTGCAGCTCTGATTGGATGCAGCTCAGAGCGCGGCGTGCGTTTCACCCGGGGGGGGGAGGACGGTGCATACAGAGGGTACCGTAATGTAGCGTGTAGCGCAGCAGCAATCTCAATAGGGCTTATTTTCGGGGGAGGACTTATTTTAGAGGAATCTTACACAGTAAGGGGAGGGCTTATTTTCGGGATAGGTCTTATTATCGGGGAAACACGGTACTGAATGATATCTTTAGCTTAAAACTGTGTGGCTACTTTGGTGAAAACTATATGGCCACTTTAATGATGAGTTGTTATGTTATAACATTGTGAATGCTGTACTTCAGTTTCTGTGAATGTCTTGTTTTAGTTTACTGCTGAATAGAGATTTCACTATACTATGTGATCAGAATCTTAAAGCTGTTCACAGCAACAGTCCTCTGGAAAGCTGATCATGCTTAGCTTTACATAGCCATACAGGCAAAAGAAAAGATTTAGCTCATTCCAAAGTTTACTTCTATCTTTTTTGTTATTTGTTGTACTAGAAAGAGAATATGGGAGTCATTAGGGAAAATATGAATACTCTTTTATAACTCATTATTATGTAACTCAGGTGATCAAAAAAATCATTGACTTAAAGTTGGAGCTACCTATCACTTAGAGGTCATCTAGTCCAACCCCTTCTTTTCACAAATAAAGAAACTGATGCGCAGTGAGTTGAAGTGACTTGCCTTATTTCATACGAGATAGCAAGTGGAAAAACTGGCATTCAAAAACTAAATTGAGTGTTCTTTTTCATTTGGCCATGCTCCCCCCTCTGTCTCTCTTTCTCTTTCTTTCTCTCTCTCTTCATCCCTCTCTACATATAGCAGTATGTAGCAGAGCAGCAGAAGTAGGAGTGGGAATTTCTTTTAGAACCATTTTAATTTCTAGCAGCTCTGGTGGGAGGGCTTGCAGAGCCCTTTTCAGGGCTATTCATACACCCACTTTTGATATCCACCTTTCACTAACTCATTCGTGGTTCCAAAAAGCCATAGCATTTGCAGCTACCACACCTTGGTAAACCATCTCAATAGCTGGGCTAAATAAACCAGGTTGAGAGTAACTGACAGGCCTCAAACTCACCAGTGAGTTAGGGCTATGTCTACTCCAAGCATGTGAAGACTGCCTGGTGGAATGGATGTGCAAGAACTTTGTTCTACTGTGAATCACTTAGACTTTGGTCAGGCATCAAAGCCAAAGTCATTCCCTATATCCTGGGCCATCACCAGTCATCTTGACTTTTGCTTTGCCACTGGACTTCATTGACTCTGGGGGAGAGAGTGAGGCTGTTGATATTGTGTAACTCTGCTCACTTAAATACAATTCACACATAAGTCAAAACATCACCCCATGACATCATTGGTCCTCTTCAAAAAAGAAAAAAAAATAACATATATTGAGCTGTTGTTACTTAAATGTTACATGTCTCAATTGTTTGGATGCAAAGGGGAAACTTTTCAAAAGTGTGAATTATTCCAAACCTTGGAGGGCATTCATTATGACTATAGGAAATACTTTAATAAAAAGATTTTCATTCCATAAAAAACTGGTATAAGTTTTGTTCTAATCACATAACACAGTATTTCTAACATACAGTATTAGTATATGAATATTTGTTGATTTACAAAATATATGCACATGTTACTTTACTAATGCATTATGTGCATTATAAAACAAAATGATTTTTTAAATAATGAAAAAAGAAAATATTTGAATAACCTATGTATCACAATTACAAATCTTTTTCTCATTAGTACTATTGTTAATATTTTTTAGTGAGATAAAGGTCTTTGGAGGTTTCATTTTTTAAAAAATCTTGATCTATAAATTTGTAAGTGATTTGAAAATTTGGTTCTAAGTTCAGTTTATTTTCATACTTGTTTTTAATGACTTTCAAAGCTGAAAATTATGCTGCAAAGATATGACTCTAAATGGACAAATTACATTGTTGGCCATACTTAATATACCATGATACTCATTGTTTTCTATTTCATCCATCAGTTATGCATATTTTTTTGAAATTCCAATGGAGAGAAGCGTATGGTCATTGGAGATTAGGTCCCAGTTTCGAAGGGTAGCTGTTTCAGCTTGGTAGAAGGTCACAATAGCAAGACAGATGACAAAAGATCAGGCAACTTTAGTTTCCTTGTAGTTGATGGGTTTCTTTGTTACTGATTTGAACATAGTCACTGGACCAGGAATATAAATCTGAGGGACTTCTGTGATTAACTACTTAGGTCCAAAGCTAATTGGTATCAGCATCCATTGGCTATTTCTCAAGGCTTACTAGTTACCGTTGCTATGCTTGCTCATCTCTAACTCTACTTACTGTAGCTCCTTCTTGGATGAGTACAAACCTCTATTATTTTCCTGGTTTTAAAGGGAGAGAGAATTCCATTCAGGAAGCAAGAAGTTCATAGGCTATTCCTGTGCAGACCATTGGTGAAGTAACATAGAAGAAGTGTGCTCCTGCTATATTGGGAATAAAGAAGGGGAGGCTTTTGTTTCATCATAGAAAGAAAAATTATGACTGCTACTGGACTGACAGTCTGACCGACTGCCATGTCTGACTGTCCAGTGAAACCCATAGTGGGCAAACACAGGAGGAAAGCTGAAGAGGCAGGAAGGAGCTAAAAACTCATTAAAGAAATGTTGCTTTCCTTAGTTCTATTTTTTTTCTGCCCCATAATCAACTTTTGTACATCTTGGGGTTAATATGCTCTGTTTTTGAAACTGATGATGTAGATTAGGACTCAGGAAAGAATAGATGAAGGGTAAATACTGCTTTCATGATGAAAAGTAAAAGAGAAAATAAAAAAGAAAGAGAATACAAGGGACAAAATGAAGATGAATATAAAGGAGAGAGAAGAAAAGAGGGAAGAAGAGAAGAGGGGAGAAGAGAAAGAAGAAAAAGGAAGGGAAGAGAAGGGCAGGAAAGAGAAGAGAGGAAAATAAAAAAAGAAACAAAAAGAAAAGTAAAAATGAAAGAATAGGAGAGGAAAGTAAAAAGAAAAGATAAAAGGAAAAGAAAAAAATGTGGCTGGCTACTATTAAGGGGAGAAAAAATTTAGGTAGAGTGTTACCTTGTGGTCAATTCCAATATTGCATTCTGATTTACTCCAAATCTTTTGACTGGATTTTAATGTATGCTATAGCTTTTCCCCAATATCTATGAAGGAAATTGCTGGAGCAAGCAAAACAAAACAAAACAAAGCAAAAAGGTGTTATGTCTACATGTAAAACTAATTCTAGCATGCATTATGGTTAGGAACTATTTTTGAGATTGAGAGATGTGAGATTGAGGACCATAGATTGTGTTGGATGGGAAATTAGAAGTCATATAGTCTAAATCGTGTGTATTATAAATAAGACACTAAGGCCTGAGAGATTAAATTACTCAAATTCATGCAGTAGTACATGGCAAAGCTTAATCTTGATCTCATGTCTCATTATTCAGATTCTGTGTTCTCTGTCAACTGCACCATTGGGAGCCTGCCATTCTGTGCCTTTGGGAAGCAAATTCCTTGTGTGTCATTTCAATGTTTATTTATGGCAAAAATAAGGAAAGAGACTATTCTCTACGGTAGGTAAAGTTCAGAGCTTCAGAGCCCCAGGTATGAATTGGGCATGAATAATGGGAAATATAGGAAAGGTAGGTACACTGGGACTATTTTTCCTACTATATATTATATGCTAATGAATATTTGCTTTAAGTTCAGAGTGGGCCTCATACTCTCTAATAGGTTCATGGATTTCTGAGCTCCTAGTTTCTATTTAAGAAGAAATTGTGTAAATCTGTCTACGATGATCTAGTTCAGGAGTCTAGTGTGACAATATAATCCAAAAAAGCATCTTTGATTCTGGTGGTTATTCCTTATTTTCCATCAGCTCTCTACTTTGAACATGATGCTCCTTCACTAGGTATCCCAGGTGTCCCAGTCATGTCCATTTATGTATTTTCTTCTCTCTCTAGATTGTAAACTCCTTGAGAGCAGGGACTGTATTTCATTCTTTCCTTATTTGTATTCCCAGTGCTAAGCACATTGGCTGACACATAGAAGATGATTAATAAATGTTTATTGACTAAGACTAATTATTGTGGTATAGAAAATGCACACTAGATTATTTACCAGTCTTCAAGGGCTTAGGTGACTACAATGTTTATAACAAGATCTGTCCAAACAACTGCAGGGCAAGTTATTGATGAAACTTCAAGTAGAGGATATATTTGTAGACATCGATAGGCCAGTGAGACATCACAGTTTTAGTACCTCAGTCAGGCTTAGATTGGAGTTCTGGGGCAGAAAATTCTGTCTCTGTTGTTAGGAAGGACTCGGGTACCAAGGAGGGACTTGATTATATTATTATTTGGAAACTGAGCTAACCAAAGTCAGTGCAACATTAACTGCTTGACAGTAGTCTGAATCAATTTCAAGCCAATGACCTACTGGCCTAAAGCTTTTATATTTCTCTTGCCTAGGGACAAGATTTGCCCTAGATTCTGACTTGGTTCAGAAACTACAAGTTGGGGTTAAGTATTCCCAGTGACCAAAAAAGGAACAGGGCAAAGGGAAAAAAAATATTTATCGAATTAAATGAAAACAAAGTAGGTTCATCTTTCTATAACATCACTAAGAGTTTTGTCAGTCTTCAAGTTCTACAGAAATGAAAGAGATTCATCTTTCTATAATATCACTAAGAGTTTTGTCAGTCAAGTTCTACATGAAATGTAAGTTATCCATTTCATTCTCCTGCTTAGCAATAAAGGAATATGTATTGACTTTTGACTGCTAATTGGACTGAGCCCATTTTCCTCAAGCCAGATGTTTAAGACTCACCGGGAACTGGTCTACCTTACCCTTCCAAATAATTCCTAACATGAATCATTTACTCTTGTCAGCATAGTAAAGAGTTATAAATTGCAAAGGGCAACTGGGACTTTTGTTTAGGTGCTGTTATCTGATTTTAGGGGATACCATTTCCTCCTCATGATTGTTTAGAGATCACCACTATTCTGCCTCAAAGTCCTCTGCTGTCAGATTGGAGGAAGGGAAAAGGGTGGAGGCATCCCAGGAGAGAATAGCATGTCTTATTAGTGCAGGAATTTATGGAAATTGAGGGAGATAGGTTAGGGGAGGACCTTCATAATCCTGGTAACTCCAGAGAACAGGGTCTAGACTTCTCTGGGTGATACAGAAGGACTTTCCTTAAACAGGTGTTGACCCCAACGAGGGAAACTCTGAGAGTAAAAACAACATGTGTACTTGCCAACTGTAGTACTGAAGAGAAGAGAACACTTTAGGTAATCCCTTACAGTACCTTCTGTGGGAATGGTGAAGACAATTTAGACAGGATAGGGTCAGGAAATAGAGATAGATTCAGTTCCTGTTGAAATGCCCTATCTCTCTTATCCTAAGATTCCCCCCCCCCATCCTACCCCCAATCAAAGATTTTATTGCCAGGATTCAAAAATTTTCCTGCAGACTGAATCCTGAGGAGGAAAGGTGAGCATTAAAATGAAGAAGAGTTGAATGTAAATATTTTAAAGTATTTTCATGAGGAAGACAGCATGTTAGAACAAATATTGACTGGTCTTTTGAAATTCCCAAGTAGGAGGGTATGGACTAGGAAAGACAGGAAGATTGAGCCAAGTTCTGAACTCCTGAGAAAGGAGAAAGAACATCCTAGGGACTGATAGGTAAGCGCAACTGGAGTGTACTAGGATACCATATTTGCAGAAAATAAACCTTCATGGAGAGGTTGCTGATTGATACAGTAGAAAGAATGTCTGGAAATTCACAATACAGAATGAGAAGAATGATTATTCATTCTATTCCTGGCTCAGTATATCAAAGAACTTGACTCAAGTCAAATCAAGTCATCAAAATTTTAACAAGGGTGTGTGTGTGGGGGGGGGAGGGGCAGAGTCAAGATGGCAGAACAGAAGCAGGAACTCCCTGCTGCTCCAGCTTCCACCTTCCCCAATCCATGGTAAAAGAGGACTCTAAACAAACTTTGGAGCTGAAGAATCCACAAAATGACACAGAGAAGCTAACCTCCCAATGAAGACAGCCCAGAAGGCTGGCAGGAATCAGCCAGCATTCAGTGCTCTGGGAGCTAAGCCGAGCCCCATGGTGAGGCTTTAGCCCAGTGCAGGCCTGACCAGCCACTGGCCAGAGGGACTCCACATCTACAGCAGCTGTGGCCTTTTCCAGATTTATCAACACATAGATGAGAAGGACGAAGTGAGAGGTCAGTGCAGTCTGGACTTTGGGACCGAGTAAGTGAGAGTGTGTGGCTTTTGCCCCTAAGGCGAGAAGCCGCTGAGATGCCAGGACAACCAACCAGCACCACGTGGCAGCTTCATTTCCTGGCCTGGAGACTGTAGGGGGACCAAGCACCAGTCTGAGGGGTAATCACTCTTGCTTGAGCCTTTTTGGATCTAGATGGCAGTCTAGGGTGGAGGTCCTGGGGTGTGTGTCCAGCTTATCAGAGCATGTGGAGACCTCAGAGAGGGCACCCAACTAATACCTCTGGCAGCTGAGAAAACCCCAGCATTTGGGACAAAAGCTCCCCTGTCTGGTGGCAGAATCCTACTGTGGCAAAAAGCCCAGGGGTCAAGTAACTGAGGGGTGGCATGACCAGGCAAAAGAAACAAAGCAGACAAAAGATTCCAACATTAGACTCCCATTTTGGGGACAAAAAGGAGCAAAGCATGGAACAGGAGAAAGACAGTGAAGTCAGAAGTCCTGCACCAAAAGCTTCAAAGGAAAATACGAGCTGGTTACAGGCCATAGAGGACCTTAAGAAGCAGATAAGAGAAGTGGAGGAAAAATTGGGAAGAGAAATGAGGACAATGCAAGAAAATTATGAAATGAGAGTCAACAGCCTGACTAAGGAAAATAACACCTTAAAAAATAGACTAACTCAAATGGCAAAAGAGGCTCAAAAGGGCAATGAGGAGAAGAATGACTTAAAAAGCTGATTTGCCAGATGGAAAAAGAATCTCAAAGGCTCAATGAGGAGAATCATTGCTTTAGAATTAGATTGGAGCAAATGGAAGCTAATGACTTTATGAGAAATCAAGATGCTGTTAAACAGATCCAAACAAATGAAAAAATAGAAGGCAATGTGAAATATCTCATGGGAAAAACCACTGACCTGGAAAATAGATCCAGGAGAGATAATTTTAAAATTTTTGGACTACCTGAAAGCTTTGATCAAAGTAAGAACCTAGAAATCATCCTCTGGGAAGTTCTCAAAGAAAACTGCCCTCATGTTTTAGAACCAGAGGGCAAAATAGAGGTTGAAAGAATCCACTGATCACCTCCTGAAAAAGATCCCAAAAAGAAAACTCCTAGGAATATTATAGCCAGGTTCTGGAATTCCAAGATTAAGGAGGGAATATTACAAGAAGCCAGAAAGAAACAATTTGAATATTGTGGAGACACAATCAGGATAACACAGGATCTGGCAGCTTCTACACTGAGGATTGAAGGGCTTGGAATATGATATTCCAAAGGTCAAAGGAGCTGGGATTAAAACCAAGAATCACCTACCCAGCAAAACTGAGTATCATGTCTCAGGGGAAAATATGATCATTTAGTGGAATAGAGGATTTTCAAGCATTCTTGCTGAAAAAACCAGAGTTGAGTAGAAAATTTGACATTCAGATACAAGAAGCAAGAGAAGCATAAGAAGGTAAACAGGGAAAAGAAATCATAAGGAACTTATCAAAGTTGAACTGTTAACATTCCTACATGGCAAAACAATAATTGTAACTTATGAAACCTTTCTCAGTAGTTGAAGGGAATAGAAATATATATATATATATATATATATACATATATATATATATATACATATGTCCATATATGAGGGTTTATGGGCATATGTTTACAGGTATACATAAATAGAGGGCACAGGACCAATTTAACAAGAAGGGATGCTACTTAAAAGGTGAAATTAAGAGGGGAGAGGGGAATATAATGAGAGGAGATGGGGAGAGACAGAATGAGGTAAACTATCTCATATAGAAGAGGCAAGGGGAAATGGTTACAATGGAGGGGAAGAATAGGAAGGCAAAAGGGAATGGGTCAACCTTATTCCCATGGAATTTGGCTCAGGGAGGGAATTAAATACACACTAAATAGGGTATCTCACATTACAGGAGAGTAGGGGGTAAGGGAATGAGAGGGGGTATGATGGAAGGGAGGTTAGGCTGGGGGAAGGGAAGTTGGAAGCACTCACTTTTGAAAAGGGATGGGATACAAGTCAAGAATAGAGCAAGTGGGGGTGGGATAAGATGGAGGGAAATATAGTCAGTCTTTGACAATATATCTACTGTGTTATTGTTTTGCATTAGCCACACATGTACAACCTATACTGAACTGCTTATCTTCCCAGTAAGGGTGGGTGACAAGGGTTAAAGTGAATGAATCTGGAATTCAAACTTTTAAAATCAAATGTTATATACATACATACACATATATGTATATGTATACATATATATACTTTCATTAATACTATTTTACATGTAGTTGGTAAATAAGATATACAGGCACTGGGGCATAGACATCCACTGGAAAACTCGAAAGGGGTATGGGAGAAAATATGGCAGAGAGTAGATTGGAGTAGGGGATATCCTGTGGGACTGCTATTTTGGGGTGGTGTGTAGGGGAAAAATGGGGAGAAAATTTGTAACTCAAAATCTTGCAGAAATGAATGATGTAAATCAGAAGTTTATAAAGCATTTGAAAAATTATATATAAAAAAATTAACAAGTGCTTGCTATTTGCCAGATTAAGTGCTAAGCACCAGGGAAATATACAAAAAAAGGCCAAAAGACAATCCCTACTCTCAAGGAGCTCACAATCTAAGGGAGGATACTTCATGCAAGCAACTGTATATAGACAGGATATACACAAACAAGGTGAATTGAAGATAACAGACAGATGGAAGGTACTAGAATTAAGAGAGATTGGGAAAAGTTTCTTGTAAAGGGATTTTAGTTGGGACTTGAAAGAAACCAATAAACTCATGAGTTGGAAAGAAGGAAGAGCCTTACAGGCATGGGGAACAGCTAGTGAAAATGCATTTAATTTGAAGATGGGATTTTGAAAGCAAAAAACCTTCTCTCACTACTGGACTCCTGAGGTGGAAGGGAAAGAGGGGGAAAGAACTCTGGTTTCTTTGAGTAAAGAATATAAAAGAAATCTAACTGAAAGGAAAATAAGATTGAGACTTTTTTTATTATTATAG
The DNA here is from genome assembly GCF_028583685.1 of Petaurus breviceps papuanus. Lineage (NCBI taxonomy): Eukaryota > Metazoa > Chordata > Mammalia > Diprotodontia > Petauridae > Petaurus > Petaurus breviceps. The sequence continues at coordinate 4,279,660 of NW_027187309.1, forward strand.
AAAGGGTGTTCCATAAGGCTTAATGGAAGGGGAGAGCTGAACTAAAAAGAACTGGAAATGGAGTGAGCTGAAGTGGATAGAAGTGGCTGATTGGATGTTGTTGCTAGGGAAGAGACTGTCACTTTACTCAGATAGTAATTTGGAAACACTGAGACTTGGAGAGAGTTTTCTAGTCATAGAATAGTGAATTTTATCACCCTACTGAATTTACCTCCAGGTTACAAAATTCTGACTTTTACTTATGTGCAAATAGCTTTATTTTTATAATTGCCTTCCCCCCAAGGCTGTGAAATTGTTCATATAGTTCATGGCTCCTCTTGTTCTTTGACTATTGAAATCTTATTTCCTCAAGGCTATTCCATAGACTGTCTCTAATGATATTTTGCCATATCTGAATTCTTCTGGTAGCATGATTTCTATGTTTTTTATATCTGTCTCCTACTGGCATGTCATCTTATTCTGCAAGTTCCTTGATGGCAAAGATAATGTCTTTTGATTTTGTTAAAATCTCACTCTTGGATTGGATCTATAAATGGCACTTAATACATGACTTCTTCATGTAATTATGATAAAAATCAAGGAAGCTACATTTTGAAAAAGCTAGATTGTGGGGGGGGGGATTGAAAATAATAATAGCTTTTATTCATGTAGTCTTTAAAAACAAATAGAATTTATGCATTCTTTTTTTTTTTTTAAGCAATTGGGGTTAAGTAACTTGCTCAAGGTTACATGGCCAGTTATTATTTCTGAGTGTGGTGCTGAGTATCTGAGCCCGGATTTGATCCAGGTCATCCCGACACTGGAGCCAGTGCTCTTACTCGCTGAGCCACCTGGCCGCCTCTAAGCAATTAGGGTTAAGTAACTTGCTCAAGGTTACACAGCCAGGTGTTTCTGGGTGGGTGCTAAGTGTCTGAGCCGGGGATTCGATCTCCAGGTCTTCTCAACACTGGAGCTGGTGCCCTTACTCGCTGTGCTACCTGGCCGCCCCAATTTCTGCATTCTTATACTTATTCTCATAAAATGTCATGAATTAAAGAATGAAATGATATGCTTTATAAATGTTAAAGAGTCACAATAATTAAAAGCATAGAAATAATTATAATTTATAGCTGACTCCTAAGACCCAAATGGTTTCTTCCTCTTAAGCTTTATGAAGTTTTCTAAAGAAAATACACACACACACAATTTAAGTAACAATACCTCTACCCCTGAAGTTTACCATATTTCTAACATTTAGAAAGGTCAGGACCAAGAATTTAGGCAAAAGTCAGGACCTCCCTTCTTCCTTTGGTAATTCCTTTATACCTAGTTCTATTTTCTTTTTAGAATGAGATATTTAACATATGTATTTTGTATTCCATTAATAAGCATGTTTTGTATTTTTTTAAGGTATTTCTCTGTTTCTTTATATTCTTAGATTGGAAAACATAATTGTATGTTTCTGATAATTATATTTCTTCTGATTTTCTTCTGCCTTGCCCTTGTTTTCTATTTTGTTTATTTGATTTTCTATGTGATTTATCAATTTAGTCATTTTTTTAAAAATAAGCTTTTAGTTATATTCATCCTTTCTATAGGGGTGGGGTTATTTTTTGCTTTCAAGTTATTTCTCATTTGATTTCTATTATCTCCTGTTTTCTGCTTATTTAACTTGGTTTATTTGTTGGCTTTTAAATTTTTAAATATTTATTTATTCAATCCTCCTGTTTTATAATTCACATTGATTTATATTGATAAGGATAAAATTTTTCCACTTGAGAACTGCTTTAGCTGCATCCTAAAATTTATTGTACATTTTTTTCATTATAATCATTTTCTTTCACTTAATGCTTTTTTTTTATTGTTTCTATGATTTGTTGTTTGGCTCACTCATTGATTATTTTATTGGTAAGTCTCCTTTTCACTCTGCCCTTTCTTTGTACTCTGAAATGATTAATATTTTATGGGATAATGTTTGTATTTAGAATTTCGACCTTTAAATATTCATTTGCAATATCTCTGATCTGTTGTTTATGATCAATTTTAAAAAAAAAGAATTTATGTGGTCAAGAAATACACGTATTCCTTGCCTGTCCCAATTAGAAGATAAAACAAATATTTTAGTTCTAGTATTTTGAGTAATTTTTCACCTCTATATTTACCCTCTTGTTTACCTTTCTGTTAGATGTATCAAAAACTGAAGTCTCCAGCAATCATTTTGTTAACTGTCAATGTGTTTTTGTAGTTTAGTTAAATATTCCTTTATGAATTTAGATATTAAAACATTTGAAACACATAAGTTTAATATTGATATTGGCTTGTTGTCTATGATTTCTTTCACTATAATGTAGTTTCTTTGTTTATCTATTTTATACTATAAATTTAATTTTTGCTTAGTCTTTTTTTTTTCTCTTGTAGAATTTTAGTCTTTGTTTCATTGCCCTTTTACCTATTTAATCTTCTGTGGTCTCTATATTCTTCATGGAATTAAAGCATTTATGGTATCTATTTAGTGTTTCTTCTTCTCTATACTTGCATTGTAAATCTTACCCCAAGTTCCCTTTTTCAATTGTGGTTCAAAATTAGGAACAATTCCTTTGAGTGATAGAAAGAACAAAATGATTATTCAAATGATAGGAATTTTCCTATATCCTTGATCAGAGGAGGCAAACATACAACCTGTGGGACACATACAGCCTACAATACTCCTGAGTATGTTCTGTACCAGAGTAAAATGTAGTTCTTATCTGATTTAAATTTGGTGATGTGTGTATACATATAGCTGCATATATATATATATATATATATATATGTATATACATATATATATGCATATACACACATAAACATATAATTTTCTAAGTTAATATGTGCCCCTGAGGAGATATTTATGTATAGCTTGTAGACTTCAGATTCTATTTGATTTTGTCACCACTGTCCTTGATTATTGTTGAATTCTTCTTTGAGATTTATAATCCTTAGGTTTTCTCTATGCATCCTGCCTTAATTTTGCTTCTACAGGATCATGTTTTCTTTTTTCCAAATTGTTTTCACTTCTGTGTATTTGCAGTCCCTACCTATTATTCTCTCTTGTTTCTTTGTTAAGATTTGACATTGTTGATTTAAGCTCTTCTATCATGCCAATTATTTCTGCATTTCAGGCCCCAAATTCTCATTTCATAATTCTTGTTTTTCTTTTAATCCATTCAAAAGCATCCTTTTCTTTTTCTGTGTCTTCTTGAGCATCTTCCAAGTCCATCATTATGGTTCTGGTTGTCTTAAAGCTTTGAGACAAATGAAATTACTTAATCTTTTGCCCATAATTTGGAGAGATCATGAAGATTAGAGAAAATATTTTGTCATATATGTTGTTGGTCACATGACCCAGAACCAAAATATATCTATTTTGACAATTTGCTGAATTCACAGGCCTTAAAAAAATCATTTTTCTTGACTTGAAGCTATCAACAGATGTCATAATAACTGGAGTGAAATCTCTATTTCTTCTTCCTAAAGTTCTTGTTCAGGAAAACAATCTGAGAAATGACAGAATTTCCAGCTTTCCTTTTTCTATAAAGAATCTTTTCTTATGCAAAGGTGGTCTGCATAGCATTGATTAGGTAGTTTGAATCACCCAGGCCATATGTAAATGATTGAACCAGAAAAGCAATTTATTTGCATTTTGCGTAGCTAAGAAATCAGGTGCGACCATGAATTTGTCACTTTACATGAAACTGAAGTATATTTAGCCTTGACTATAGATTGCTTAGGGCCTCTTTCCTATTGAGAGATAGTTTGCATTTAGTAATTGCAAATCATGAGTTATTGTCAACTTATTGCCTATCTCCATTTTGTTTCTTAAATATGCCTTCTCATACTTTAACAGTAGTTTTTTTGTAAATCTGATTTTTAAAACTTTTATTTTAACCATATACTATTTTTGATAGAAAGAAACTGTCAGACTTTTTTGATTATCAATCATTAAAGGTCTACTACCCTTATAAACAGGCAGGATATCTTAGTGGATAGATAGCTTATTCTGGAATCAGGAAGACCTACTTTCAAGTCCTGTCTTTGACACATGCTGACTATGTGAACCTGGCAAGTCAAGTCAATTTTCAGCGACTTAGCTAACTCTCCAAAACTATCAGTTACAAAAAAAGTTATTTACCAGCATTAATTCAGGGAATTTCTTGATCAATGTTGCCTGTAATAATTATGTTACTGTTTTTAGACAAAGGGAAAAGAAAATGTATGAATACAACTTTATTTTTGGTTAATCTCTATATATTATAATACATTGCCCATTTTCATTTACTTTGATAGTATCTTTTCTCCATTAGATATAAATGTCATTTTCTCCATGTTAAATGTGCATTTTCCCCTTTATAACTCTCCCATAAACTCAACTATTAAATATCCAAAGAAAAAGGGTTTGTTCTTTTCTGAACACTTCTGGTCCCCTTAACAATCCCACTATCCCAACTACTTCTTAATTTTTAAGTCATTTCCTAATTGTCAATCAAGTTAAAAAGAGAAAGAAAAAAAAGAGAAACAAATAAAAATGGCTTTGTAATGCATTAAAATTCACAAGTTAAGACCTAGACTTTGTTATCTTTTCATACATTTCTTCCTTAAACAAATAGACCCTTTGAAAGTGTTTATTACTATTTAATTCAAGGTAATACCTGTAAAACAACCACAGAATCTTCCAAGGAATAAATACTCTACTAGACAAGCATTCTACATATTTCATCAGATTTTCCATAACTATCAATTTTATGGATGGTATTAGACTATTTTGGAATGGGCTAAAAGAGCCTTCCAATTCTAAGGCTAAGTGAATAAATAGAAAAACCTATTAGCATAGTAGTTGGAAGTCTTGCATGTTCTTGTTCATAAACAGGCAAAATTCCTATAGGGCTGAGAATATAGTAATAACAATTTTAATAATCTTAACTTTCATGAGATAAATCATAATAACTAGTTATATAGAGCCTTAACACTTTCAAATGATTTATATATATGGTATCTCATAACTACCTTGTAAGTAATCTAGGTGCTACTGGTAGGTACTATTTTATACCCATTTTATAGATGAGTAAATGATATTAAGAAAGAGGAAGTGACTTTCCTATCTGTTATACAGTTAGTGTTAGAGTTATAGGCATAGATAAAGGTATAAGTAGCATATGTGTCAGATTTCCAGATATGCAAAGTTGGGAAAATTTACATATACCAGTTAACAAAGTCAATATGTGAAAAACATCTTGACAAGCTTAAATATTTGACCTAATTGTATAACATGAAATACAGTAGGAGTAAATGTAAAGTCTTATGCTGAGGTTAAAAATATCAACATCAGAAATATTAGGTAAGGAAGAAATTACTGGACATTATTTTGTTTGAAAACTGTATAAGGAAGGGGGGAATTAGCTGGCTACAGGCTCCATAATGGATAACAGTGTACTAGGAACTATGAAAACTTAAGTGTCCTTGTGATGCATGCAGAATTGAGAAGTAGCATGGTGTCAAGGATAGAAAACTTAACTGAAAATAAGAAAGAGATGTATTCAAGCCCAGCTTCATATTAGCTGTGAAACTCTGGTCATTTTATTTACTAAAGAGAGTTATCAGTGTTTCAGGCAATCCTAAAACTCAATAAAAGTTTCAGAATAATAGTATGAATTGACAGAAAAAGCTTTATTATATATACTCCCTTTACCAATGAGATCAGAGGTCCAGTTTAAAAAAAAAAAGCCACTTTTCTCTAAAGAGCTATGCCTTCTTGCTATGCCCTAGTCAGAATAAACTGTAGAAATATCTATGGTCCTGTATGCCACATTTTAAGGACAGTAATGAACTTTAGAGCATTTAGAGGAGAGACTCCAGAATGATAAAGACCCTCAAGTTCATGCTCTATGGAAACCAGTTGAAGAAAATAAGTATGTTTAACCTAGAGAAGACAGAGGGGTGACATTATAACTGACTTCAAGTATATGAAGAGCTGTCATATGGCAAAGAGAGCAGACTGTTTCTGTTTGGTCCCAAAGAGAGGACTCAGAAGCACCAGAAATTCACAAAGAGGAATCTTGGTTGATATAAGAAAAAAAAAAAAAACTAGCAACAAAAACTGTTAGAAATATCAAAAAGTAGAAAAGACTGAATCAGAAGATAGTGATCACTGCTTCAAACTCTGTCTTTAAGTAAAGGCTAGTTGAAAAATTTTGTTGTATGTTGAAGAAAGGATTATTTTTTATGTATATATTATAATAGGTGACCATCAAGGTCTCTTCTAAATACAAAACTCAATGATCTTGGGAACCAAGTTCTTTCTGAATCCAAATTCACTACGCCAAAGTTTTCAAAACATTTTCCTTATAACCATACTATAAGATAGGAATTTCACAGAAAAGAATATGGAGACTCAGATAAATTGACTTGTTTAGAGCGAGTAAGTCAAGGATCTGGCACATGAGCCCAAATATCATATCTCCAAGTCTAGCATATTTTCAACTACATCCTATTCTCTCACAACCTTAATTTATCTTGAAATGAACTGACAAAACCAATAGATTACTCAGAAAAAGCAATGCTATTTAAGTCATATGTTATGGAACTAGCAATAGGTAAAAATTTTAATGATCTTATTTTATATTCATGATCTTGTTTTACATACATATATTATATACACATGTTCATATATAAATATATATTTTATATATGTGTGTATACATTTATATATGTATGTATATGGGGAGGGCTCTAGCACAAAATAACTCTTCCTTTTGAATTCTGATAATTACAAGATATAATGTTTTCTGCAGCATATATTTGCCCAGACTAGTTTTGCAGTAATATTTTTTTGCTGAAATACAGATTGCTTCTTGCCTGGTTATTGATATTTGACAAAGCAAAGATGAGAGTCCACTAATGTCAGAAAAATATAAGTGGTGCAACCCCATTACCCTATAGTCCGAGCAAGCAATTAAAAATAATCTTCACCCTGAAACCTAAACTGGTTCTTTCTTATAATTTCTGCTTTGAGATACATTGCAAATTTTAATATCAATTAACTGTCATGGAATTGTTAGTTAGCAAAACCATAACTAAAAGCCCTGGCCGCTAGAGCAAGCTCAATAAATCATACCTGGGCTAAAGGAAATATGTGCCTTTAAATTTAAAGAAAAAATTGTTTGGTAGTAGGAAGAAGTCTTGGGGAGAAAATTCAGGTATACAAGCAGGAAAGAGCCCAGGACATCAGCACAAAGGACAAAGAATATTCAGAGCCTACTGTTGGGAGGGAAATTGGAGCAAGATGGAACTAGATTATAGATATGAGTACCTGAAGTGTCAGAAATGGAGGGTTTAATGATTTCCAACTTTAACTCACTCATTCAGTAACAAAAACTTATAAGTACTTATGTGTTATGCTAAGGGTTAACTACTTAAATATCAGTGGTTGAGGGTTCAAAGGCAGAAGGAAATAATTATTTTCTTCAAGGAGTCTACATTTGAAAGAAGTGAGTAGAAGCATGTACAAACTTAAATATAAATATATGAAAGTTAATTTCTGAAGGGAGATAAGTAGAAAATTGGTGGGAGAGGAGAAGCTCCCCGTAAAAGATAGTAACTGAGCTTAACCTTGAAGAAGAAAAAGGAGTTTCATGAGAAAACAAGGACAGATTATATTCAAGGCAGGAGGGATAGCCAAGACAGTATGAAGACAAGTGGTAGAATGTGGACTATGAGGCAGATCAAGCTCATCAATGTGTCAGGAATGTAAAATGGCATAGGAGAGCAATGTTCAATAAAGATAGAAAGGTCCTCTAAAATCGACTTGTGAAAGGATTTTAGAAGCAAAGGGGAACTTGTACTTTATACTATGGGCATGAGGGAGCTGCTGGAGATTATTTAGAAAAGGAAGGACATGATCAGAACTCTGTTTTAGGAATATCAATTTGGTAGCTGTGTGGAGAATAGATAGAATATATGAGTAATTGGAGTCAAGAAGACCAATTAGTAGGCCATTGCAATAGTTCAGGTGAAAAGTGATGAGCATCTCAACCATGATTGTGACTGTGTGAGTAAAATGATGGAATGGGTGCAAGGTATATAATGGAGGTATGACTTGGCCATTTTTTGTAGGTGATGTGTGAAGGAGAAAGAGAAGTCAAGGATGAATCCAAGGTAAGAGACCGGGGTGCCTGAAAAGTGAGAAACAATATGAACAGATCAAAGATTAATCAGAGAAACAAAGAAATAAAGAAACTATAACAATTCATTATACTTGATGATTTAAAAAAAAAGTCTGTAGGCTTTTAAGCCAGGGAACATGGAGAACTCCTTAATTGATTTTGATGGGCTATCTCTGTTTGAGCTTACCAGTTGCCACTATTTTCCCCAACCAAGATGATTCTCCTGATATTTGTGATATACCAAGAACAGAAAATTGCTTTTGGTCCTTTCTGCGACCACTCTCTCCAATTCTATTTTTTTTTTTTTTAGTTAACCATTGTGGAGTCATTTCATCACCTGCGAGAAAATGGTGTCTTGTGCCATCAGCTTCACTGCCATAAGGGCATGTACCAAAATGACAAATAATCATTTACTTCCTTGTTTGTCATAGGTAAGTAGAGATAAATTCCCAATTTTTCTTTATTTTCACCTATTCAGTTGGAGACCTCAGAAACATGTTCTAAAACACGTATGGAGTCAAATGACTATTAGTGAATATTGCCCTCTGGAAAACAATGAAGATTATATTATTACCTCCTGATTCTCATATTGCAGTTGGATTGTCACCACAGAGCAGCATTCCCCAAGAGGCCGAGTGTAATCACCCATGGCTCAGTCTCCAAGATAACTGACTCAGAAAAAGTCACATATCCACACACAATAAATTAGACTGGTTATTCAACTCTGCAATGGTGGAGTTCCTTATGATACAATGTTCCGTGCAAACTCCTGTTTTTTGTTTTTTTTTTCTGCAATAACTTAGCAAAGTTATGAAATGCCTGGTCAGCAACACTTCCTATGCACAAGATATGTGGTCAGAATTTCAGGCACTGGAAACGGGGCCCTTGGCTTATGCGCCTTAATGCTTCTGGTTAGAAATTGTAGCTAGTGTGCTATCATGACTACTATGAAACATAGGAAGTTGTTATAACCTTTACCAGCTGTGTTTTTGTGCCCAAAATGTTCTCTACAATAGAGCTCAAATTTGATGTGAAGGACACAAACACTTGGAGGCAATGGTGTTGATACTTCACTTTATAGTGTTACATCTGTACAGATGACACTGCAACACCATGGTCATCTATAGAACATGATTAGGCACAGACTGACAAAGACACTGTTGCCGCAAATGTCTAATTAAAGAACCCCTGAAGCTACCCCTATGATTTCATTATTTGTACTGATTATTAGATTCTTATGGGAGTCTTTTCTGAGGATAAGCCTACACACTCTTAATCAAGTAATTACATATGACCCACAGTCATATTCAAGTGCTTACAAATTTACACTTACTTGCATTGAGTCATTTATCTGCTCAATACCCAGATTAAGCTATGGCCTATTCACTGGAAGTTTGGAAGTTAGGACTTTGACTTTCTTGACTTTCTTTTCCAAACTAATCAATCTTATTAAATGAGCAGAGTCCTGTATCAGTCTTCAAATGAATATGCAGTGGATGGTGGCCAGCAGAAATATAGCCTGAGGAATATGAGTCCTTGACAAGTCATCCATGTGGGTTATCTGCTCAGAAAAGGACATATTTTTATGAAGTAATCACATTCTTATTTGAGAAGACAGCTGTCACAATATCTTCATCATAATATATGCAGTTTTTCCAAGAAATATTCACATGAAAGTCTTATCCATAAGCTATGTCAAATACCATACAAGAGATTCTAATATTAAAAAGGAAATATATTGGGACCCAAGTTTTTGGATAGTGACCAAGAATCCTTGATTGTGAATTCTTATTTACCTTACAGGACTATTCCAAGAGAGCAACTTTTCAAGTATGGAATATTTCTTCTGTAAATGTCTGAAGGAGTATTCCATTTCCATCTCAAAGCTTTGCTGTAGAAATAATATCTTTGCAAATGTTATATTCAATACATGGATTCCAAGCTGTAATATAATGACAGTAAGGTGTGTATCTTGGTTATGCTAGGTATTTAAAGAAAAAAGATTAGTCATTATGCCTTATTACCTGTAATTATATGGTTAATAGAGAAACTGAAAACTTATGACAATACCTTGAAACAGACTGTTGGAAAGGATTAACCAAGACAACTTGCAATGTTTCTGAACATCTAATATGTCCCTCCATGATGCACAGCAGTAATCAGTGCTACTGAGAAATTAATGGGTGGCATGTCAAAATGTCCCTATATTCTTCCAGATTTACATGAAAATTTACAAGATGATCAAGAACATATTCTTTTGGCCTGAACTTAACTTTTTTAACTTTCAAAAATATTAGGAGTTCCTGCTGTTATAATGAGATCAAAGTGTTATACAAGATACTGAGTATAGGAATAGATCAATAGCAAAAGCATTATTCCTAGAGAGACTTGAAAATTGCAGAACCACTTCCTATGTATGTATATATGTATATATGTGAAGAGAGAGAAGATAGAGAAGAATTTAATGTATATATACATATATATTTGGAGAGAGAGAGAAAGGAAAGAGAGAGAGAAAGAGAGAGAGAGAGAGAGAGAGAGAGAGAGAGAGAGAGAGAGAGAGAGAGAGAGAGAGAGCAAGATAGAGAGAGGCAGGAGGATTTAATATATAACCTATGGAGGGCTCTGGGAAATTATCTCAACTCATTCTGTTAAGTCCTCAGAGCTTGGCAACGTTTCTCAATATAGGTATTCCCTGGAATTCTAGGAATACCCCAAGAGGTTAAGTATAATTTTTAATACCACTGTCTCAAGCACATAATGGAATGCTTCCTCACTAATTTATCAGTTGAGACTCATTTATTCAGCAGCTTTAGATAGCTTTTATACTGAGGTATTAATGTTGTATAATAAAAAAAAATCTGGTGAATGATAAAGCTGAGAACTCTCTACACCACTCTTCCACCACTCTCCCTTGGCTGTTCCTTCCAAGCATTTACTGTAAAATCATACCTTCTAATTTCTGTAATACTAGCCTTTCTCAACTCTGTTAACTTTTAGACTACACCTAGACATGGCCATGTTTTCTTGAACTGTCCAAATAAGATTATTCCATAACATTAAAAGAATTTTAACACTTAGTTTAAAGCCTATTTGTGATTGATTAATGGAGACATGTCCTCACTTCATTGCAGTATCTAGGCTAAAATAAATTGAGGCAATTTTTATGCCACCTTTACATATTTTTAATATGCCAAGGGTGCTGAGGAACAATTTTAATCAGTTTTTAGTCCTTCTAGATTCCTTAGAGTTTTGCTCCTCTGAGTTCCCTAAGTCATTTCCTATAGCTATTTCTAAGATGAGGCTTTTGTTGTGAATACTTATATATGTTATATTTCAGTAATTGTGAAGTCCTCCCGACACACACTTTTTAACTGGGGCAGGGACTCTCTTTTTTTTGTATTTGTTCTCCCCGGTGCTTAACATATTGCCTATGATATAATAGGTCCTTAATAAATATTTATTGACTAACTGTTTATCTTTTATGGAGAAATAAGATAGTTTTAAGTGAAAACTTGAGGGGATATCTGGCTCAAACCAATTCTCCTCCTTGACCCAACCTTTCCAGAAAAGAACATTGAGTCTTCAGACCTGGGTTATAAACTACAAGTTCCACCACATGTATAACTTTGGGAAGGCACAAATTCTCTTAGCTTAAAATAGATTGACCTTAAAATGTAGACAACAATATCTACTTTATCCATATTTGCCTCACACAGTCATTATAAGGATCAAATAAGATGACTAAATACCAAATATATGTTAGATTGCATCATCAGTATCCTTTTCATTATTATCACCACTCACACCATAAAAACATCTACCTTAAGAGAATGAAATATGTTTATTTTTAGGAATGTTATGGGGCATAAAATATGGTCCCTGCAACTGACAGGATTTTATTTTTCTTGGGACTACAGAATGACCTTCAAAATGTGGTGGAAATTGTATGATTAAACTTTCTTACATTTATTCTTTGCTGATGATGAATAGGTCGAGTAAGAGAAGCTAGGAGTATAAAGGAAGGCATATATGTATAATTCAGTACCAAAAACTTACAGTTTTTAAACATAGAGGACATACATTGAAGCATTTATAGTAGGAATAATAATTCTCAAAGAAGAAATCTAAGTAATAATTGAATATATATAATCCTAGAAAATAAACATTACCCCCTGTAACAGCAAGCAAAGTAGGAATTTTTTTTGCTGTTTTTCTGGAATGAGTTTGAGCCTTGCCTTTGATTGAATCAATAGTCTTTCATTGGAAACTGTATATATTGTATTGCTTGGAGGGAGAGGTAAGAGTAGAGAGAGAAGCAGAGCTAAGAGAGACTAATGAATGTGAGCCACTAAGGGAATTTGCTTGTGGGGAGGCTTAACTGAAAGAATGTTTATGATGTCAGCACTCCCTCTGTTGACCTGTGTTAATTATTTAGACAAAAGAACTATCTGCAGATCTTTGTTGATTTTTTCTAACAAAAGTCCTGTCTATTTGTCTGTGTTAATTTCTCAGATAGAAGTCCTATCTGTTGATCTACGTTAATTTCTCAGACAGAAGCACTGTCTATTGGTATTTATGAGTGAATTGAGCTAAAGAGTGGAGATCTGCCCATAGGAAGGAAGCTTGGCTTAATCCACTTTTAAAAGCTGTTAAAGTGAATTGAGATGGTGGTGCTGGTAATGTGTATAAATATTGTTGTAGCCCTGTTAAGCTTTGTTTTCCTAGAAACACAAACTACAGGCAGGAGTCCCTGGAATCTGCTGTCAGGCAGAAGCAGGAAGAGCTTAGAGTGGAACAGTCCCCATGAACTGAGACAAGGAGCAGAGAACTGCCTGTGTTGTGAACTCAGGCAAGAGATGGGAGCAGTCGACCCATGGAGGAGGAGTAGTGGGGCTTGGAAGTCAATCTCAAGTCAAGATTAGAGAGGTGTCGCGGGGCAGCCAGGTAGCACAGCGAGTAAGAGCACCGGCTTCAGGGTTGAGAAGACCTGGAGATGAATCCCAGGCTCAGACACTTAGCACCCACCCAGAAACATCTGGCCGTGTAACCTTGAGCAAGTTACTTAACCCCAATTGCTTAGGGGCAGCCAGGTGGCTCAGCGAGTAAGAGCACCGGCTCCAGTGTCAGGATGACCTGGATCAAATCCGGGCTCAGATACTCAGCACCATACCCAGAAATGACTGGCCATGTAACCTTGAGCAAGTTACTCAACCCCAATTGCTTAGGGGAAGCCAGGTGGCTCAGCGAGTAAGAGCACCGGCTCCAGTGTCGGGATGACCTGGATCAAATCCTGGCTCAGATACTCAGCACCACACCCAGAAATAACTGGACGTGTAACCTTGAGCAAGTTACTTAACTCCTATTGCTTTAAAAAATAAAAAAATTTTAAAAAAAGATTAGAGAGGTGTTTACTTGGACACTGTGTATTGATTGAGGAGATTGTGACATACTGTGACCAAGGGGTGGATGATGTTTGTATTTTATGCTACCCCTTAAGGATGATATGTTGGGCTAGGAAATACCCTGGCCTGGGACCCCCTGCTTGTGTAAGTAAGTATTTCTGGGGAATGCTACTGAATGCAATAATATATGCTGCATGGGGATTCTGAGGAATGCTATAAGATATACTGATTGATATGTGTTAAGACTATGTGACCATCTCAGTAATAAGTTGTTATGTTGTTGTGAATGTCATGCTTTAGTGTAGTGCTGAATGAATAAAGAGTTCATTATACTATGTGATTAGACCCTTGAAAGTAGTCCTCAGTTATGCTGCCATGATTGGCATTGTACCTCTCTAAAATGAATACCACATGATGCAAAAGGAAGATGAATTAAAATATCAAGAAAAGTAAACTGTAGTATATTCTAAATTGTTTTTTTAAGAAAAGAGCAAGCAAAAATCCTTACTGAATGCCTAAAAGTGTGAGTGTGTATAAATATAAATCTTAAACACTTTTAATTATAGTTTGTTCTTTTTCTTGAGACAGAACATTCTTGTCTTCCCATTATAGTTGTGCATCAAATCCTTGTGCAAGAGGCCTTATTATATTTGTTGACTCTGCTGACCAAGCAGGGACTGCCTTGGGTAATTTTAAAAAACTATTAACAATGGTAGAATTTAAAATTAATCTAAAATGTGACAATTATATTGAATTAGAGTTACTCCAAGTAGTCCACATATTAGTGAGATAACCACATAGATCTCCATATACTTGGTGCTTTAATATTGGACCATCTGTACTTTGAAATTTCAATGACATGGTTTATAGTGCTGGGAAACAAAAAATTCTCAATGCCTGCTGAAAGTAGAAATAAATGGACAGCTTAGCTTTATATCCAATGCTACTATTTGAAAGAATCAGGCCCAAATTACAGGTCACGGTTGTTTTGAATATTTAATGAAAAAAGAAAGGTGCTTCTACTAGACAGAAAACATTTTGCTCCTGAAATCCACATTTTGATTTAGACAGATTCAAGTATATCTAATCTAACATGAATATTCATTGAAATATCAAGTTTTAAGAAAAAAATATATTCATGAAGTGAAAATTGTTATATTTGTAAATTCAAGTGTAATGTTAGGGTATAAGCCAGGAAAATGAACAGCAAGGTCCCAGTTTGCTGGAACCCAATCAAATAGAAACCAAAAATCACCATAATTATCTGTCCTTGCCTTTAGGAAATAGAGGCTCTGACATTGGAATTACTTTTGACTACTAACATAGTAAGAGAAGCATCAGTCTTTCTATAATCATTTGGACAGCAATCCAGAGATAGAGTAATTATGAAGAAGTACAAAAGTTTACCGATGTCCTTCAATACCCAATGCCCTGGTATAAATCTTTTCCCCAAAATATCTTTCAAGGGCAGGGGTTGTATTTTTATTTTACTCACAGTGAGATTGATATGGGCAGCTAGATGGTACAGTGGATAGAGTGCCAGGGCTAGAGTCAGAAATACTCATTTTCCTGAGTTCAAATCTGACCTCAGGCACTTACTAGTTGTGTTACCCAGGATAAGTCAATGCTGATTGCTTCAGTTTCTTCATCTGTAAAACAAGCTGGAAAAGGAATTGGCAACCCACACCATTATCTTTGCCAAGAAAATCCTAAATGGAGTCACAAAGATTTAGGCATGCCTGAAAAATGACTGAACAACTACAGTAATGAGCCTTATATATGTATACATACACAAGTATATTCCATGCTATGCATAACTTAGACCCAACAGGTTAGTTAATATTATACTAAATTATGTCTGGTTAAAAGAGTCCAATATGACACCTCTTGACAATGCCTGATCAGAATTGTGTGACATTTAGAGATTTTTTAAAACAGAACACCTACCTGGATGCTTCTTAAATTGCGTGTGTGTGTGTGTGTGTGTGTGTGTGTGTGTGTTGGTTACCTAGGCAAATCCCTGATTACTGACAAATTTTAGCACTTCCAGCTCTAATACTAAATTTTCCCTTGCCTGCACAGGATCTGCATTCAATAAATGACTTAGAATGTGGAAGAGGACAGATTTTTAATTTTGATTATTTCCCCCAATGGATGTTAGAGGATGAAAGAGGGTTTAATAAATCATCTCTCTTATTTGTATCATATGATCACACTTGGTGAGACAGGATCCAGCAGAGGCAGCTGCTGTCCTGTCAACTCCTGCCTCCATGCCATCTGATAAAGAGCAAACACCTAAATCTCAGAATGATTGACTATGATGGTTCCTTCATTATTATTGTTAAAAAAAAAACCCTACATTATAAATAGATGGTTTCTTTGCTCAGATGTAACCAAGTATTTGTGCCATATAACTGAAGGAAGAACATGTTATTTCATTTCTTATCACAAAAGACTTGCTCTCCCTTCCTCCCCACACACAAACATACAGAGATGATATGTGTTACCTGAAGAAGACAAAGCACCTATAGCTTCAACTGTGTTCAATAGAATTTCAATATCTGTAATTGGTTTTTTTACCCTTATATTTCACAGTATGTAAAAACTACATCATTGGCTCAAGATCTAGGGATTGGGAAGGATATGATATATTTTAAGAATTTTACATTATTACACAAAAAGTAGCTTACTTATGATTTCTCCTTTAATTAGTTCCCTATAGTGTGAGTCATACTGAGGTAGGATGTGCAATATTTTCCCACAGAGCAAGACAACCTCTTCATATCATTAAGAACCTTGGTGATGTTTATGACCAAATTGGATTATAAAATCTCAACTAAGAAGAAAAGCAATGGCTTACATAGTAAGAATGGCACAGAATCATAGAATATCAGAATTGGAAAGCACCTCAGAGGTTAGATAACCCTACTCCTCCATTTTACAGAGAAGGAAATTAAAATCCTTTTAGATAAAATGAATTGTATATATTTACAGAGCACATTATAAAGAATCCTAACTACAAATTCAAGACATTTACTATAACACATTTGCCTTTTGGATATTTATCATTGAAAATTGAATATTGGTAAGGTTCTTAAAATGGTAATGCCATTTTGATGACAAAAGAAGACAAATGACTGAGATAATGGCATTAAAAATACATACTTTTCTGACTTGGGATTAAATCCAGGCTCAGACACTTAGCACCCACCCAGAAACACCTGGCCATGTAACCTTGAGCAAGTTACTTAACCCCAATTGCTTAAAAAAAAAAATACATACTTTTCTAAAAATGCTTTGTAATTCTTTTGATAGAGCTATGTCAGGAAAAATCTTTTTAAATGTTGTAATTTGATAAGAGAAGAAATCAATTATATTAATCTATTCTATAAAAATTTATTGAATTCCTACTAGTA
Source organism: Petaurus breviceps papuanus (assembly GCF_028583685.1). Taxonomy (NCBI): domain Eukaryota; kingdom Metazoa; phylum Chordata; class Mammalia; order Diprotodontia; family Petauridae; genus Petaurus; species Petaurus breviceps. Next base: position 4,296,658 of record NW_027187309.1, read on the forward strand.
TATAGCATTGTGCTAGGTAAGACACAGTCCTTTCCCTCAAAGACCTCATAGTTTTATTTATATAGATAGTAGAAAGAGCATTGGATTTCAAAGCAATCAGTGACTGAATTAATAAAGAAACATTAGGATTTTTCCTGGAGGATGCAATACCTTTTTTTTTGCAACTGTACCAGCATTTTCTAGTATCAATATTCAATCTCCTCCATGTTTGTCATTAACGAATTGTACCTGTCATCAAAAATCTAGATTTCTAAATCCCTATCTCCTTATTTGCTATTATTTTCCTTGGAAGTTTTGTAATATTCCAGTGCAAAGTCCTCTACCTTATCCACTTGTTTCAGTCCTGCCCAACTCTTCATGATTCCATTTTGGGTTTCCTTGGCAAAGATACTGGAATGGTTTGCCATTTCCTTCTCCAACTCCTTGTTTAGATGAGAAAACTGAGGCAAAATGGGTTAAGTGACTTGCCCAGGGTCACATAGCTTGTACATGACAAAGGCTGGATTTGAACTCATGATATTATCTTCCTGATTCCAAGTACCATGCCCTATCCACTGTGCCACCTAGCTGCTCCATACAGCACTAAGGAAAGCACAAAGACAAAAATGAAATGGCACCTGACCTCACAATGTATAGTCTGATGCATAAAGCAATATGTACACAAATAGATACATGAAAATTTTGTACAAAATAATTAAAAGTTCTTTTGTTTGCTTTTTTTTAATTGCAGAGAGGAACTAGTAGCTAGGGGTAGTGTTAAGAAATGTATCCTGTTCTTGTTCATCCTTTGTTTTTGAGGAGGATCAATAACATCATGAAGGTGAAGTCTTGACCTTTGCATGAATTGGATTTGAGTGAGGCAGAGCTGTGTGAAGTCATCAGCCTCCCTGCATCCTCCCACTATTAGCTGGGGTGGAGTTAGGAAATGCATCCTGTACAAGAGGTGGTTCAGCTGAGTTTAAAGGACTCTGAGAATTTTAAGTGGTAAAGATCATGAGGGATTGCATTACATACATGAAATATAATCTATATAAAGGTACAGAGATAGAAGACAGTGTCATTTCTGAGGAATTGCAAGTAAGTCAGTTTGGCTAGATTAAAAATTGCACAAAAAAGAGAGTAAAACATAAAAGGCTCAATTGAAACTAGTCTGTAAAGGGCTTTAAATGTCAAAGAGAGGAGTTGGTATTTGATCCTAGTGTTTATAGGAAGCCATTGGAGTTTATTAAGAATGTCGTTGACATCATTAAACTTCTGCCTTAAGAATATTCATTTAGCAATGGTGTAGAGAATGGACTAGAATGAGATAGAGATACATATTGCAATAGCCCAGGTGAGAGTGATTAAGTGAAGAAGGGTGCTATCTGAGTAAAGAGCATGCTGATGTGAGAGATATAATAATGTTACTTGTCAGTTGATTGGATGTTTTGGGTGAGGGCCAGTGGGTCAAGAGACCTGGGTTTATATCTCAAATCTTCAACTTCCTAACTGAATGATTCTGATTGTGAACTTCACTTTTCTCAGACTTGTTTTTCTCAGTATAAAATTAGAATCATTACACTTTTGCTACCTACGTCTCTGGGATTTTTTAGGATTAAGTAGATAAATATATAAAAGTAAAAAATAATTGGGTTTTGAATGGGATGGGAAAAGTACTTTGATTGAAGAAAAATAATTAAATACACTAGTAAAGGATAACAATGCATTGCCTCTTTCATAGGTAAAAAATGTGATGCCTGAAAGAAGAAGAAAAACAATTTTGGTGTAATAGTATCCATGTGTAAATAAACAGTTTTCAAATGCAATATGAGCTGTTGGGAGGGTGCCAAAAAATGGACTGTGGTAAAAATATAAAGGTATAAATCACCTTGTAAAGAATTTAGGATGAGGTTTCCTTTGTAAGTGAATGGGTTAATTGTTTAAAGGGGCCAGAGAATGAACTTCTATTTATTCAAATTAATAAAATAGAAATACAAAGAAAAGTTTTGAATTATAGGGACTGTAGAAGAGAGAACTGATAAATGGCTAGAGATTCAGAGCATATGGTTTCTGTTCATTTTCATGTGAATATTTTAAGATGGGTTAAAACACACAATATGAAGAATCATATAATGGCTTGCAGATTGTGGAGTGATTAAAACCTGGAAGTTTTATATGGGGATATTTGGTGAGTTTTTATCTTATAAATGAAAGGTGAGTCACTGAATACCAGGAGGTGATGATTTAAGTCAGTGATGTGTGTGAAGAGTGAAGAGATTATAGAAGTCTAGATGGAGTGAAGAAGAGCAGGCAGGAAAGACTCAGCAGGAGAGAGAAAATTCAGCTGTATTTCTGCTATGTGATAAAAATAACAGCAGACACAAACAGCTGATGAGACTTTAGCTATTAGTTCCTGATTGATTGAATAAAGACTGGAGTTCCCTGGGAGAGAGCTTCAGTTGTGGCTAATGCTCCTCAGTGTCATCAAGAGAAAAGGAGATGGGAAGTTCCTTACAAGTTCCTACTGCTTTTTGGTGTTCTTGATGGTTTGAGAGGGGAAAGCTGGACTTTTGTTGGGAGATCTTCTATGTCCTAAACTTGTCTCAGACAAAAAGGTGTATGACTATAGGCAATCCACTTAAACCTAGAGAACTTCCATTATCTCTCCTCTCTCTCTCTCTCTCTCTCTCTCTCTCTCTCTCTCTCTCTCTCTCTCTCTCTCTCTCTCTCTCTCTCTCTCTCTCTCTCTCTCTCTCTCTCTCTCTCTCTCTCT